>NC_064645.1:315088203-315432370 GCF_023864345.2 Schistocerca serialis cubense | reverse complement strand
TGTCCATTCCGTTCAACTGCTCTTCCAAGTCCTTTGCTGTCTCCGACAGAATTACAATGTCATCGGCGAACCTCAAAGTTTTTACTTCTTCTCCATGAATTTTAATACCTACTCCGAATTTTTCTTTTGTTTCCTTTACTGCTTGCTCAATATACAGATTGAATAACATCGGGGAGAGGCTACAACCCTGTCTCACTCCTTTCCCAACCACTGCTTCCCTTTCATACCCCTCGACTCTTATAACTGCCATCTGGTTTCTGTACAAATTGTAAATAGCCTTTCGCTCCCTGTATTTACCCCTGCCACCTTCAGAATTTGAAAGAGTGTATTCCAGTTAACGTTGTCAAAAGCTTTCTCTAAGTCTACAAATGCTAGAAACGTAGGTTTGCCTTTTCTTAATCTTTCTTCTAAGATACGTCGTAAGGTTAGTATTGCCTCACGTGTTCCAACATTTCTACGGAATCCAAAATGATCCTCTCCGAGGTTGGCTTCTATCAGTTTTTCCATTCGTCTGTAAAGAATTCGCGTTAGTATTTTGCAGCTGTGACTTATTAAACTGATAGTTCGGTAATTTTCACATCTGTCAACACCTGCTTTCTTTGGGATTGGAATTATTATATTCTTCTTGAAGTCTGTGGGTATTTCGCCTGTCTCATACATCTTGCTCACCAGATGGTAGAGTTTTGTCATGACTGGCTCTCCCAAGGCCATCAGTAGTTCTAATGGAATGTTGTCTACTCCCGGGGCCTTGTTTCGACTCAGGTCTTTCAGTGCTCTGTCAAACTCTTCACGCAGTATCTTATCTCCCATTTCATCTTCATCTACATCTTCTTCCATATCCATAATATTGTCCTCAAGTACATCGCCCTTGTATAAACCCTCTCTATACTCCTTCCACCTTTCTGCCTTCCCTTCTTTGCTTAGAACTGGGTTTCCATCTGAGCTCTTGATATTCATAAAAGTGGTTCTCTTCTCTCCAAAGGTCTCTTTAATTTTCCTGTAGGCAATATCTATCTTACCCCTAGTGAGATAAGCCTCTACATCCTTACATTTGTCCTCTAGCCATCCCTGCTTAGCCATTTTGCACTTCCTGTCGATCTCATTTTTGAGACGTTTGTATTCCTTTTTGCCTGCTTCATTTACTGCATTTTTATATTTTCTCCTTTCATCAATTAAATTCAATATTTTTTCTGTTACCCAAGGATTTCTATTTGCCCTCGTCTTTTTACCTACTTGATCCTCTGCTGCCTTCACTACTTCATCCCTCAGAGCTACCCATTCTTCTTCTACTGTATTTCTTTCCCCCATTTCTGTCAATTGTTCCCTTATGCTCTCCCTGAAACTCTGTACAACCTCTGGTTCTTTCAGTTTATCCAGGTCCCATCTCCTTAAATTCCCACCTTTTTGCAGTTTCTTCAGTTTCAATCTGCAGTTCATAACCAATAGATTGTGGTCAGAATCCACATCTGCCCCTGGAAATGTCTTAAAATTTAAAACCTGGTTCCTAAATCTCTGTCTTACCATTATATAATCTATCTGATACCTTTTAGTATCTCCAGGATTCTTCCAGGTATACAACCTTCTTTTATGATTCTTGAACCAAGTGTTAGCTATGATTAAGTTATGCTCTGTGCAAAATTCTACAAGGCGGCTTCCTCTTTCATTTCTTCCCCCCAATCCATATTCACCTACTATGTTTCCTTCTCTCCCTTTTCCTACTGACGAATTCCAGTCACCCATGACTATTAAATTTTCGTCTCTCTTCACTACCTGAATAATTTCTTTTATCTCGTCATACATTTCATCAATTTCTTCATCATCTGCAGAGCTAGTTGGCATATAAACTTGTACTACTGTAGTAGGCATGGGCTTTGTGTCTATCTTGGCCACAATAATGCGTTCACTATGCTGTTCACTATGCTGTTTGTAGTAGCTAACCCGCACTCTATTTTTTTATTCATTATTAAACCTACTCCTGCATTACCCCTATTTGATTTTGTATTTATAACTCTGTAATCACCTGACCAAAAGTCTTATTCCTCCTGCCACCGAACTTCACTACTTCACACTATATCTAACTTAAACCTATCCATTTTCCTTTTTAAATTTTCTAACCTACCTGCCCGATTAAGGGATCTGACATTCCACACTCCGATCCGTAGAACGCCAGTTTTCTTTCTCCTGATAACGATATATTTTCGAAAACGACCGTTTCACAATGCAAGCATGAACAGCTGAGGTGATGCTGTGCGTCTCGTGTTCTTGAATAACAAATAGTACCCATGGCGCCGAAGACCTTAAAATAGCTTAAAAATGTGAACTCTGTTATGGATACATTTGTGGTAATAGCGAAATATTTTTTCTGAGAGACCAGATTCGTCCAGAGCGACGCAACGCTCTTAGTCAGCAAGAAAGCCTCCCGCTGTTGCGTTGGGGGTGTGTGTGGGAGCTCAAACTGGTCGGCGGACGGGGACCACACCCTGCAGGGGCAGGAGCCGCAGCGGGCAGCGGCGCGTAGAGGTGTGCTCGTATCGCTTGCCGTAACCCGAGCCCCGGCCGGCGCTACCTGTGGAGCTGCGCCCGCAGCCGTTCCCACTGCTCTTCCAACCGCCGCACGCCTGCTAGCTGAAAAGTCGCTCCCCAGAGTACTTTCACATTTTTTCTAGACAAAATCCCACATCTGGAAAGGTCCATGAAGTCGTAACGTCTAAAACAGATTATAGTGCTAAATAACAGTAAAACATGGGCTCAAAATTTAATAATTTTTTTAATCACAACTACGTACTGTACCATCGGTTTCATGTCGATTTTACTCATAAAACAGTAGTACAAATGCAAATTTACGTGACAACACCTGAGATATATCTACTTTCACTATGTGTACTCAATATGGCCTCTACAAAAAGAAAAAAAAGTCAGAATCTCCTATCACATAGCATAATCTTCCGCACCGACTATTGTTTTGAACGCTATAAGTGACTGATACAACGCACGACATCAATAATATGCCACTAGAAGTTTCTGTCTAGCAACAGGATTGGTGGCTTCAAGCAGAGACATTGGTACTTCAAAATAATACGGTTTCAGGTAGAAATCACCGGGTCTCAAAGGTGCCTCTGAATGCCTCCTATTACCCGGTCCTTTTTTTTTGTAGTTGTGCTATATATTTCTTATCGCACCAATTCTGTCTGTACCTCTTCATTGGTTGTTAATCGCTTCTTGTCTGTCAAGGCTACACACCAGATAAGCAGTTTCAGAAAATGGTTTCAGACACTTAAATTTATAGTGTGCCTGCTATCGTCTTTTACTCTGCTAATCATCTCATTACTTAATTTCCTCAACATCGCCAGATTTAATACAATACTCTGTTACTATTGTTTTACTTTCGTTGATTTTAATCTCATAATCCGTTTCCAAGATTCTTTCCAGACCGTTCATCCGGTCTTGCTGGTCCTCTGATGTTTGACATAATTGCGTTATCATAGGGGAAACCGAAAATTTTTCATTTCTTCTTCCTGAACTTTAATTCCCTACGCAGATTTCTCCATGGTTTCCTTCACTGCATGTTAGTATGAACAGGTAGTGTAACGTGAGGCATAGGCTACAGTCTTGTCACACTCCTTCTCCACTACTTTCTATATCTTTCGACTCTTAAAGCTTCCGTCTGCTACTGTACAAAATTACAGAAGAGCAATCGCTCCCTGTAGTTACAAAAATGGCCGTTTCCAATACGTATAGTGGTATCTCACAATGAAAAAACTAAGGTTTTATCGAAACTGGCAATAAAGGTAGGTGAAACCTTAAGACTTCCAGCTAAATAAACAGTAAAACGAAGTATCGCAGTATGAACTGCTGTTGTTGTCCAGAGACAGATTTGATGCATCTCTCAGTGCTACTTTATCCTGTGCGAGCTTCATCTTCCAGTACCTACTGCAACCTACATCCTTCTGAATCTGCTTAGTGTATTCATCTCTTGGTCTCTCTCTACGATTTTTACCCTCTACGCTTCCCTCTAACACTAAATTGGTGATCCCTTGATTGCCTCAGAATGTGTCCTACCAACCGATCTCTTCCTTTAGTCAGGTTGTTCCACAGATTTGTCTTCTCCCCAATCCTATTCAGTGTCGCCTCATTAGTTACGTGATCTACCCTTCTAATCTTCAGCATTCTTCTGCAGTAGCCGTGTGGTCTGATGCGACTTGCCACGGTTCGCGTGGCCCTCACCGTTAGAGGTCCGAGTCCTCCCACGGGCGCGCGCCGTCTCCAGGCCTCTTCCACGTATATAATCTCCTTTCTTTATTTTTAAACCAAGTGTTAGCTATGATTAAGTTATGCTCTGCGCAAAATTCTACAGCGCGGCTGCCTCTTCCATTCCTTATCCCCAGTCCATATTCACCTACTACTTTTCCTCTCTTCATTTCCCTACTATAGAATTCCAGTCCCCCGTGGCTATTAAATTTTCATCTCCCTTAACTATCTGAATAATTTTTTATCGTATCTATAATCTCATCGTCGGAACTAGTTGGCATAAAAACTTGTACCGCTGTGGTAGGTGTGGGCTTCGTATCTATCTTGGCCACAACAATGCGTTCACTATGCTGGTCGTACTAGCATACCAGTGGTTCTATTTTTATTCATTATTAAACCTACACCAGCGTTACCCCTATTTGATTTTGTACTTACAACCCTGTGTTCACCTGACCAGATATCTTGTTCCTCCTGCCACCGAACGTCACTAATTACCCCTATATCTAACTTTAGCCAATCGATTTCTGTTTTTAATTTCTCTAACCTGCCTGCCCGAATAAGGGATCTGACATTCCACCCTTCGATCCGTAGAATGTCAATTTGCTGTCTCACTGCTACAGTAAAAAAAATTCCCTTAATAATTTCATTATCTGAAAAGACAAGCTACGTAACGATGAAGTACATGCGATTAAACGTTTACTTAATTGGATCGAAGAAAACTCCGATGAGCTACTTGCTCAGTGAAGCAGATCTCAATCATTTCATTATTGTGCGTTAAGTAAAATGTGGAACAGAAAAATTACCTCCGAATATTGGTTAATACGGACGAACCTCTTTCGACAATATTAATGTAATTTTATGAGTGATCTTTAATTAAAAGGGTTATTAATCGTATTAAATGCTGTGGGTTCACACACTCAAAAGATTCTTAGATACTTTGCTCATGATATGTAGACTGTGTAGGCATGTTGTTTGATTGTTAGTATGTTTACGATATAACGGATTGTTCTTTTTATAGCACTGTCGGTCATTGTTTACTCCTATCTACGTCTCTCAAAGTGCAGTTACTATTAACGGTGATAATGTGTAGATGCGAGGGTTGTTACATGACTCCGTCCAGATGCTATTGGAAAGGGGAAAAGAAAAGAAATCCTGAGGTCATTTAAAGCACTGTCTGGTATGGGGGAGGGAGAGAGAGAGAGAGAGAGAGAGAGAGAGAGAGAGAGAGAGAGAGAGAGAGAGAGAGAGAGAGATGACGATGACGACGACGACGTTGATAATTAGCGCTGAATTATTTTTGTATCACTGCTTTAGAAAAATGTTCTGCCAAAAAAACTACCGTTAAAATATTCGCAAAAGACAAACGATCGTACACAGCGTCAAAAATTTCTAAGGCAAATATTTCCGAATTGGTAAAAAACACAAGAATGTAAAGTACTAAGTTGTACCCCACTTTGCTATATTTAAAGGGAGAAATTTTAATTCCAAAAGGTGAGAAGATAATGCCGTGAGAAGATAATGCTACTGGATTTAGTTCCTAGTGAAGCTGCTCCAAAATGACGTTCGTTGTAAACCGTTTGGCTATAAACGCGACTTTCTTACGTAAGCCCCAAATGAGACTCGCGTGATACCAGTAAGATCGGCAACACCAGCGAGGGTCAGTAGTAATCGGCCTTCAGATGGTTTGCCTTGATGTGTTAAGACAAAATAATTGATTTGGAACTTCCACAAAACAGCACTTGATGATTCACGTTATATAATACCGATTGTTTGCCCTTCGCTTGCATACCTTAGACATGTCGTGAATGTAATCATTTTACTTAACTGGACAAATAAAACAGCACCATTAAAATTCAGTTAGGCAGCGCTGGTTCAACACTGAAATAGGACAAACTGAAGACAATGAAAACAGACCCAGAATGCAAAAGCTTATCAATGAAAAATAATTTTAAAAAATTTTTTAGATATTAAAATAGCTCTAACCGCAAAGCCTCTTGTATAGGCATCTTTTATGAAACACGTCGTTTAAACTTCAGAGGTTATTAAATAAAAATTCTCTGTTGTGAATAATAATAATAATAATAATAATAATAATAATAATAACAATAATAATTCCCGTGGAGGCCCGGGAAAAGAATAGGCCTCCGGTATGTTCTGCCAGTCGTAAAAGGCGACGAAAAGAACAAATCACTAATAGGGCTAACCCCCCTTTTAGTGTGATTAGTTGGTTCAGGACAGAACTAAAGAAGCCTCGGACAAGCGCCGTCATGGTCGGGGACGGCGCTTGAACCCTATGCCCGCCCACAATGGTAACGACACTGCTAGCCAACTGGACAATGATTCAAATCCAAATAGAGGTGTTTTGCAGGATATGCTTCCTGCCTCATGTTCTGTTATTACCAAGCAACAAACCTAGGAACCAACACAACTGGATACAGATCACAAGTAGACACAACATTTATTACCAGATACCCAGAATTAAAATTTTTAACAGAACAACGACTAGCTGATCAGATCCGTGTAATAATCAAAAATAACAGGATACCCCAGTCAGAATTAGAAAACATCAAACAACAAGTACAACAAATACTGGAACAAAATAATGTGCAATCAGAAGAAGAAGAAAATACAGTAATGGACTCAAACATCCCAGAGCAAACAAGCAAAGAACAACACGCATCAATTAAACAGTCAGAGGAAAACAAAATTTTAAGACAGCCACCAGAACAAGCACAAATAGAACACGAAGTGACACACATGTTAGATATAGAAGAAAAATTTCAGCTGACATATATAGAATACAAAGACACAAATACAGACATTAGACCATTCTTGCATAGACCGCCAAATAACCCACAAGTCGAAACAACAATAAAAACTATCAACACAATCATACACAACAAAATAAATGAAAACACAACTATGCAAGAGTTAAAACTACTGGTTTCTATAGGAGCACTCACTACACTAAATATACACACTAGGCAGAGATCAGAACCAACCAACACACAGAAGAAACCCACAAAACCAGCATGGCAACACAGGCTACAGATCAGAATAGAAAAACTGAGAAAAGACATCGGACAGCTAACACAATTTATAAGAAATGAAATGTCAGAAAAAAAACGAAAAAGGTTAGGTAAAATATCACAACAAGAAGTGATAGAGCAATTAGATGAAAAGAACGAGAAATTACAAGCATTGGCCAAACGACTCAGAAGATACAAAAAAAAGTGAAAATAGAAGAAAACAAAACCAAACATTCAACACAAACCAAAAGAAACTTTATCAGACAATAGATAACACACACATTAAGATAGACAACCCACCAAACATAACAGACATGGAACACTTCTGGAGCAACATATGGTCAAACCCGGTACAACATAACAGGCATGCACGGTGGATACAAGCAGAAACAGATACGTACAAGATGATACCACAAATGCCTGAAGTGATAATTTTGCAACATGAAGTCACCCAAGCAATTAATTCTACTCACAATTGGAAAGCCCCGGAAAAGATAAAATAGCAAATTTCTGGCTAAAGAAATTCACCTCAACACATTCACATCTAACTAAATTATTTAACAGTTACATTGCAGACCCATACACATTCCCTGATACACTTACACATGGAATAACTTATCTGAAACCTAAAGATCAAGCAGACACAGCAAACCCAGCTAAATATCGCCCCATAACATGCCTACCAACAATATACAAAATATTAACTTCAGTCATTACACAGAAATTAATGACACATACAACACAGAACAAAATTATAAATGAAGAACAAAAAGGCTGTTGCAAAGGAGCACAAGGATGTAAAGAGCAACTGATAATAGATGCAGAGGTGACATATCAAGCTAAAACTAAACAAAGGTCGCTACACAATGCATACATTGATTACCAAAAAGCTTTTGATAGTGTACCCCACTCATGGTTACTACAAATATTAGAAATATACAAAGTGGATCCTAAATTGATACAGTTCCTAAACATAGTAATGAAAAATTGGAAAACCACACTTAATATCCAAACAAATTCAAATAATATCACATCACAGCCAATACAGATTAAGTGTGGAATATACCAAGGAGACTCATTAAGTCCTATCTGGTTCTGCCTTGCTCTGAACCCACTATCCAACATGCTAAATAATACAAATTATGGATACAATATTACTGGAACATACCCACACAAAATCACACATCTGCAATACATGGATGATCTAAAACTACTGGCAGCAACAAATCAACAACTCAACAAATTACTAAAGATAACACAAGTATTCAGCAATGATATAAATATGGCTTTTGGAACAGACAAATGTAAGAAAAATAGCATAGTCAAGGGAAAACACACTAAACAAGAAGATTACATATTGGATAACCACAGCGACTGCATAGAAGCGATGGAAAAAACAGATGCCTATAAATATCTAGGATACAGACAAAAAATAGGAATAGATAATACAAATATTAAAGGAGAACTAAAAGAAAAATATAGACAAAGACTAACAAAAATACTGAAAAGAAAATTGACAGCAAGAAATAAGACAAAAGCTATAAATACTTATGCTATACCAATATTGACCTACTCATTTGGAGTAGTGAAATGGAGTAACACAGACCGAGAAGCACTCAATATACTTACATGATCACAATGCCACAAATATAGAATACATCACATACATTCAGCAACTGAAAGATTCACATCAAGCAGAAAGGAAGGAGGAAGGGGATTTATCGACATAAAAAACCTACATTATGGACAGGTAGACAATTTAAGAAAATTCTTTCTAGAACGAGCAGAAACTAGCAAAATACACAAAGCAATCACTCATATAAATACATCGGCTACACCACTGCAATTTCATAACCACTTCTACAACCCTTTAGATCACATAACATCAACAGATACGAAGAAAGTAAATTGGAAAAAGAAAACACTACATGGCAAGCACCCGTATCATCTAACACAGCCACACATTGATCAAGACGCATCCAACACATGGCTAAGAAAAGGCAATATATACAGTGAGACAGAAGGATTCATGATTGCAATAGAGGATCAAACAATAAACACCAGGTATTACAGCAAGCATATTATTAAAGATCCCAATACCACAACGGATAAATGCAGACTTTGTAAACAACAAATAGAAACAGTAGATCACATCACAAGCGGATGTACAATACTAGCAAATACAGAATACCCCAGAAGACATGACAATGTCGCAAAAATAATACATCAACAGCTTGCCTTACAACATAAACTTATAAAACATGTTCCCACATACAAGTATGCACCACAAAATGTACTAGAGAACAATGAATACAAATTATACTGGAACAGAACCATTATAACAGATAAAACAACACCACATAACAAACCTGATATCATACTCACCAATAAAAAGAAGAAATTAACACAACTAATCGAAATATCCATACCCAATACAACATATATACAGAAGAAAACAGGAGAAAAAATTGAAAAATGCATCCAACTGGCTGAGGAAGTCAAGGACATGAGGCATCAGGATAAAGTTGGCATCATACCAATTATACTATCAACTACAGGAGTCGTACCACACAATATCCACCAGTACATCAATGCAATACAGCTACATCAAAACTTATATATACAACTACAGAAAGCTGTAATTATTGACACTTGTTCAATTACCCGAAAGTTCCTAAATGCAATGTAACATATACCGTACAGTTAAAAGGAAGTCACGCTTGTTCAAGGTCCGCGTCACCTTCCATTTTTAACCAGACATAACGTCTGAGACAAGAAAGAAATAATAATATCATCCGTTATACTGGTTCAGTATTAAACAAATACTACAGGATGACAGTTATTGAGATATATGAAATGAAATCGTCATAAATCCTGAACGGTTTACGTTCAAACTGCACGGTTGGCCTCGGGGCACGATGAGAATTAGCATGCACTGTATGGTTTGGATTAGCAACGAAGCCCACTTTCATTTGGATGGGTTCGTCAGTAAGCAAAATTGGCGCATTTAGGGGACCGAGTATCCGCATTTCGCGGTCGAGGAGTCTCGTCACCCTCAATGGGTGACTGTGATGTGCAATGTCCAGTCACGGAATAATCAGTGAGAGTCCTTTTGGAACACGATTTCATCCTGATTATCCAGATTGACCCTTATTTCGACAAGATGTTGTTGATGCAAGGAGGAGCTCGACCCCATCGAAGCAGGAGTGTGTTCGATGTCCTGGAAGAACACTCTGAGGACCGCGTTCTTGCTTTGGGGCCTCGATTAGCCGCCATATTCTTTGGATCGGAACACATGCGATTCTTTTTTGTTGGGTTGTATTAAAGACAAGGTGTACAGCAATAACCCCAAAACCATTGCTAAGCTGAAAACAGCCATTCGTGAGGTCACAGACAGCATAGATGTTTCTACATTTCAGCGGGTCACGCAGAATTTCGCTATTAGTCTGCGCCATATCATCGCTAACGATGGCAGGCATATCGAACATATCATAACCTAAATCCGAATATCTGTAGTGACGTTTACGTGATGAATAAGGTATGTTCACGCCGTAGTTGGTAACTAATTTACGTTTTTTTCACATAGTTCAATAATTGTCACTGTAATTGTCCAACTGTTGCAGTTACGAGTTCATAATCCTGATAAAGATAATAATGCAGCTAAATGATGTTCAGAGCATAGTTGAACTTGAATATATGTTACAGTTCACAATCCTGTGAAAAAAGCCTACAATTTTTACAAAAGTCTGTTATTCAACAACGTATTGCTGGAGATTATGGCGCTATTAGTGTTAGACGGCGTCGGCCGTCCGCTTCAATTTGACACCAACTACTTCCAGTCAGTTTACTCGTTGAAGAGAAGTTAATCCTTGAACTGTGCTCAGCTCGCCGCTGCTAGAAGGGGTGTCTGTATACCGTGACGATACGTGCCGTCTAATGCAAGCGCACATACGTGGTTACACACGATCTACGTTGAGACTAATGGGAAACCCTGAGCGAGAAAAGTGTAGGCACAGTACGATTCACTTTAAAGTGTACAAATATGACCTACACTGCTGAATTATACCGTGGCGCGGACGAGCGAATTAGAAATGTTACAGAATTTACAAATGACGCAACACGATAATTAAAATTTAGTTTATAATGTACATACAAATAAACACAAGAACGTTGATTTACTAAGAAAATGTGATTCACAAACGATGAAAATTTTTAAATTTATTCGTAGGTACAACTGTTTTCGTGTTTAAACGCAGAGGTGTTTCTATTGGATGCTAATTGAAAGTCACTGAACAATAAGTAGGGATCAAGAATTGCTGCAGTATGAATACCAGACACACTCATTGACTTGGTCGTGCTGAACGGAGGAGAAGTTAATACGAAAAAGCCTTGAAGACCAAGAAAAACGTTATCTCTCCATTGGAATGAAGTCTCAAGGAAGACCAAGAAACTGTTTACAGGTACAGTATTTCATTAAGAGCGGAACAAACTGGAGGTTCAGTGAAACATACAGCACTGTGAAATAAGTGTTAGTAGATTATGGCTGCTCTGTTTTGCCGAATGCATAAAGTTCAAGCGGAACGTGAGATACAAACCTAAAAATTGGATTTTGTACTATTACGCATTAGTGAAACACGAGCTTCGGAAGAACATACAGTACTGAAAATGTCGGTGGATTCCAAAATATTTGTGAAGTTGCGGAAAGTATGGAAGCCAACCCCTCCGATAGGTTAATCTAGTGGGATCTGCAAATTTCACGACGGCTCCCGTAATCATATGAGCATCAAAAATTCATTGCTATTTGTATGTAGAATACGATGTAATGTGCTGAAAGCAGCTGTCGGATCACTCTTAGCAAAACTTTCAGAATTATTGCGCCACACTGTTGAAATTAAAGGATTTGCGAGGTGAACCGAAATATTCATCTAGAGATTTTCTTAGGAAAGCAAACTTTTTGCGTCGTTGTTTGCTCGAATGAAAACTATATTTTGAGACTTCCTCGTGGCATTAAAACTTCATTCCTTCTTTACCCATATGTTTCGATGATATACCATGATCAGCGGGTTTCTTTCTATTGTACTGAAAAACACAACGGAGAGTGGAACGTGAGTACATCGTAGGTGTGCTCATCAATATTCACAACTCTTTCAGCAAAAACATATGCCTCGATAACTCAGTTTATTCACATGCCTTCTGCAAACAATGATTTTTTGAAAGTGTTGTTCTTAGTATGGAGCGAAAATTTAGGCCTAAAATGAAAGCTTTGGTGTCGGCGCTATTTTGACTATATTTTCAGTTCGTCTTACTCCTGTTACTTCTCCTGTTATCACTCCTATGCTGATATCGTTCGTGTAGTAGATCTATCCGAGTGCTTGCGAAGAAATGTGACTGAATGTTAGTTAAGAAATCATTTTACGAAGTGCATCACAATTAAATGCATTATTAAGGCATATGTTACATGAATATGAAAACAATACCCAGTTTTTGTCTATTCTCAGCCAGCTCCACGTATATTACAGCAAAAGAAAGAGACACCTAAGGCGTTAGGGTAACATTACCAAACATATGAGGTGGAGAGAGAGAAAATGTGATTTGCTCGTGATGGAATCTTAAAAATATATTGAGTGAACGGAAATATTTCGAAGCGGTATACTTGTAGCATGCGATGGATGCGATGTATCCAGGGAGGCAAGATTTCTGGAGAAGAAACACACACGGCGTGCTGTCATAACACCAGGCTGGCGACGGGTGCCAATAGCACGCGTTGCACTCGGGTGGTAGGGGAGATGGTGTATTTCTGCCGTTGGCAAGGCGTCCGCGGCCGCGCCCCTGTGGGATCAGTGCCGCCGCGAGCCGCGCTGCGATAGTGCCGTCCGCCGTGAGTGCCGCGCCTATTGTGCCTCGTATCGCGACTGCCGGCCAGCCTCCGCGTGCGTCCAGGGACCAGCAGCTGGCAGTGCCGCCGCCACGCACCGCGCCTCGCCTTTCAAAATAGCTGCGGGGGTCGCCCCCTGGGCACACGCACACAGCCTTCTGGCGCCGCAGACGCTGCCGGGATCCACTATCTGCCCGTGCTACCCTCCTCCCCCCTCCCCCTAACCGTCTCCCCCCATCTGACCCCGCCGTAAGCTTCTGCGAATCACATACGTGACATACTTTAAAGATTCCTGTCTGCGTTGCTTATCGTCGATATTTACCACGCAATGAACCCATTAACTTGTTATTTATAGTAGTCAACAGCTGGAATACAACTAGAGCTCTGCACACGCTAGTCCTATATCGTTTAAGTATTTCCATGTCTGCGTACCAACTGCAACCAACATCCACTTGAGCATGCCTTCTCTAGCCAAGCCTTGGTGCCCCTCTACAATTTTAACCCAACCCTTTCTCCCACGGTTAGCTCCATTCTGAAATTAACTACTTTCTTGTCCCATGATGTATCAAATCGCGTCTTTTACTCTGGTTGTGTCATAAATGTTTCTCCTTCACCGTTTGATGTAGTACCTCTTCATTGGTTATTCAACCTACTCATCCAATTTTCAGCATTTCATAAGCTTTCGTTATCCTCTTGTGTTTCCTGTTCATCGCTCACATTTTACTACCATGTAATGCTACACTCAAGACAAAAATTTCAGTATTTTAGTCTGTTAGACGTGTTTCCGCCTTACAGGAAAGCTTGTCTTGATAATGCCACTCTGCAAATTAGGAAGGTTTGCTGAAAAGTGATGCCTTCGAATTCATGTGAAAATTCTTAAATCGTTTTAAATAAAACGAACTTTATTAACATTCAACGACCTTATTGTTCATGTCTACACATTTATTTCTCAACATTCACCCTAGCGAACACTACATTTCTCCCATCGAGAGACCAGTTTGTTGATACCGTCACAGTAGTATGTTTGACTTGGTTGACGGAGGCCCATCACCTCTGCTTGCACCGCTTCATCATTATCGGTGTTCTTTAAGTTTTGAAAACAGATGAAAATCGGGTAGGGCCAAGTCGGGACTCTGTGAAGGATGATCGATGCCAGTGAATCCAAGGCATCGGATTGTTGTAGATGTCGCAGCGCTCGTATGTGGTCCGCCATTGTCAGGCTGAAGGAGAGGGTGCTCCGTGTGTGGGCGAGCTCGCGGAATTAGAAATTAGATTACAACACCCTGTTTTTCTCACAGTGACACACACCGCCATGTTACAATTCGGAACCCTCTAGGGGAGAGGACTGCAAATATGCATTCCTGATGAATAAAGGTGTAGAATGTTAATAATGCTTTATCTAAAAAGCTTTGAGTTTTCACAAAAAAATAGCAGGCATCACTTTTGATCACGCCAACCTTCCTAGTGCTGCCATCTACTTTCAGTATCTTATTTGATCATATAATTCCCTTAGTGTAGCGTTATTGTTAACCTAGCGAGGTGGCCCAGTAGTTAGCACACTGGACTCGCATTCAGGAGGTTGACTGTTCAAACCCGCGTCCGGCCGTCATGATTTAGGTTTTCCGTGATTTACTTAAATCGCTTCAGGCAAATGCCGGTATGGTTCTTTTGAAAATGGCCTTTCCTAATCCGATCGGACCGATGATCTCGCTCTTTGGTCCCCTCGCCCAAAATAAATAATAAATAAATAAATAAATAAATCAACCAACCAACCTTACTGTTAGACTACATACTATTACCCTTCAAGACTCCAACTGTTCCATTCAGTCGTACTTCCAAATTCTTTGCGGCCTGTGACAAAATTAAAATATTGTTGACAAACCTCAATTTTATTGCTTCTTCCTGAACTGTAATTGTCTTTGAAAATTTCCCTTTGGTTACTTCTAGCTGCTAGCTCAGTTCACAGATTAACAGGGATGAATGTCTACAAGCCTATCTCGCTCCCGTCTCAGCTTCACTTTCATCTCCTTACAGTTTCACACTGTAGTCTAGTTCCTGTAAAAAGAGTAGGTAACCTTCCACTCCCTGTATTTTATCGCTGTTACCTGCAAAATTTCAATGAGTGCATTACAGGCATCACTTCCACGAGGGTTGGAACTTTAATAATGGCAACTATTTACTTACAGTTCGTACAAAATAGATACCTGTTTCAAAGTTTTACTGACCTTCAAAGTAGTCACCAGCATTGTGTATAACCCGTTGCCAGCGATGTGGAAGTCGTAGGATACTCGTAGCAGTGCCAGTTGTGTTGACAGTTCGAGCGGCGCGGTATGTTGCCCGACGAATTTGTAGCAGTTCTGAATCGAATGCCGTGAAATGTTCCCCTCTGTTTAGAAATTTAGTTGGACTCACGAGGGATTAAATCAGGGGAGTGCAGTAGGTGGTATAGCACTTAGCAGCCCCATCAGTCAAATAAGTAACAGCTTGCACTGTATGTGCTTGAGCATTGTGCTGCAAAATGGTCAGGTCCTGCAGGGTCATCATTTCTGTCTCTAAGCTGGTCGTAGATTGTGTTCCACAAATGTTGTTTTTTGTCGCAGAGACACGCTAAAAGATCGTGACAGATGGTGATGGCTATGGCAGTTCTCATTGGGGTGACGTTATGTCGACTAACAACTGAGCACAGGAAGAACTGAGTTGTCTTAATCATCACAACTATTCAGTTGTCTAGGACCCACGTTACTGGGCGTCGCATTGCCAACAAGCCATTTACTTAATAATCTTGCAGTGAATAAGAGTTGGTTGCTTAAAATCTGTTAGCAAAGTTAGTTCATTGTTGGGTTTATGCTATTGTTCTCGGTGGAAATTGTAGTATCCGGCCATTAGTTCTGAGCTATTTTATGTCCGTAATGTTTCATGTGTCATCTATAGCCTATTGTATCTCTGTCACTGTAATAGAGGAAGTGTGGCTGAAAAGTATGTTGGTACGTGTCGCAGTAGGAAACCCCACCCAAGGCAAGGGAATATGTGTCACTGAGAAGAGTGCGTCCTTGCGAACCTGCCGCCTGTTAGTTGTTAGCTGCATGTGTGTTCCATCGAATCACTGCAAGTATTGCTTGGGCCTACAGATTCCGTTTGTAGGTTCATCTTCAGATTCTTGCTACATGTTGCTAAGAAGATATTCCGATTGCAAGTTCAATGCAATTGGCAACATCTTCACTTCGCAGGGCTAGTATAGTTCAGGAATTGAACTCTTGTCGTTTCACGGAATAAAGTATTGTACCGTCCCGGAACGAGGACAAAATTGTTGATTTGAAGCCTGCTGTTTAGGAGAGGCATCTAAACTGGAGTTTCTTTACTTGCGGAACACTACAGTTTGAAAATTGTGTCCTCGTTTTTGCTTTCACACTCGGCACAAATTTCTTTACGTTTGTAAAAATTGTAAATGTCATTTTATTAACTAAATGTATGAAAAAGGTGCTTTGTGGTAGAATTTTATTTCGCCGGTCTAGTTTCGGGTGTTGCCCGTCATTAGCGGTATCTGTATTACCCCGGACACACATCTCTTAAAACTCTTACAGTGTATATTGTAGTGATTTATGCACATGTGATTTTTCAATTCATTGCAATTTGACTTGCCTTTTATATTCATAAAACACAATATAGGCTATTTGTAAGTAAGTTGTAAGAGATGGGTGCCTTATGTAATACAGTTACCCCTAATGACGGTTAACACCCGAAACTAGTCCAGCGAAATAAAATACTACCACAAAGCAGCCTTTGTCGAACAATGAAGTAATAATGTGACAAACTTACAATTTCTACAAACTTCAGAGCACGAAACGAACAAGGAATTTGTGACAAGATTAGATAACGACCACTGGGCCATATTTTATGAGAGCGTGTAAACAGCCAAACTTTTTGTCCTTTCGTTATTATATTGTCTGCTAGATGATTCTCATGTCGTATGTAATTCTAAGAATTTTTTATGATAACCCCACTTGGTTTTACACTTAGTTTTCGACCGAGACTAGTTCAAATTTCTATCAGTTGACAAGAGATCTGACAGTTTGCGGGAGTGAAAGCTTCTGTCATGTTCATCGATCTAGGAAGCTTCCTAGGAAGATTTTGTCTGAAATTTCCATAACTGTCTTACTGATACAGTATCACATACTTTCTGAATGTATCACGATCCTTAAATCACTTAGTGCAATCTCGCGACGGTTCAAACTTGGAACAAAAGTTATGTGCTGAGGACTGAGCCAAATTAACCTCACATACTCTGCCCAATAACTGTCTGAGTTGTTGAAGACTTTCACACCTAACCTAATTACATTATCGTGGTGATTTAGGCTTGCAACGTTGTACAGAGCACTGATATTGTCACAACAGTGTAATTTTTAATCATTTGGTACGTGCAAGCGCATCTCCACCCTGCGAAATAAACACGAAACGGTTCGTGTTCGCCTTCTGTTAACATCCAACAACGTTCGTATGTTTATGGCTCTCTTGTCGTTTCACAACGTTATTCTAGAAAATTTTATTGTTTATAAGCACTACTCACATTTTATTGGCATCATCAACAAGTTTTTCCCCCTTGTTGAAAGTTCTGCGGAACATTCAAACGGTGAGGTAGTTTACCGGTTCAGTAATGATTAAGATGCAGCTGTGGCGACACACGTTTAAACCGGAAGTCCGTTTGCGGTGTCTGGCCGGCAGTCGGCTAACGGTGTACGCAGGCTTCCGTTCTAATAGTGCGCACCTATGTCGTGTGTGCTGCAGGAACAATGTCGCAGAAGGTGAAGGTAGACGTCCGCATCACTGTCTTCTACGCAGACGGCGTCACAATTTACGTTTACATCTAGACTCTGGAAAAATGTAGGTATATGCACATTTTTTCGGATGTCCTGATCCATATACACTGCAGAGCCAAAGAAACTGGTACACCTGCCTTATATCGTGTAGGACCCCCGATAGCACGCACCAGTGCCGCAACACGTTGTGGTATGGGCTCGACTAATGTCTGAAGTAGTGCTGGAGGGAATTGACACCATGAATCCTGCAGGTACGCCCATATATCCGTAAGAGTACGAGAGGATGGAAACATCTTCTGAACAGCACGTTGCAAGGCATCCCAAATATGCTCAATAATGTTTATGTCTGGGGATTTTGGTGACCAGCGGAAGTGTTTTAACTGAGAATAGTGTTTCTGGAGCCACTCTGTAGCAATTCTGGACGTGGGGCATGTCGCATGCTCCTGCTGGAATTGCCCAAGTCCGTTAGAATGTGCAATGGACAAGAATAGATGCAGGTAATCAGACAGGATGCTTACGTACGTGTCACCTATCAGAGTTATAACTTATCAGGTATTCCATATTACTCCAACTGCACACGCCCCACACCATTACAGAGCCTCCACCAGCTTGAACAGCTCCCATGCAGGGTCCATGGATTCATGAAGTTGTCTCCATACATGTACACGTCCATCCGCTCGATATAATTCGAAACGAGACTTGTCCGACCAGACAACATGTTTCCAGTCATCGACAGTCCAATGGCGATGTTGACGGGCCCAGCCGAGGCGTAAAGCTTTGTTTCGTGCAGTCATCAAGGGTACATGAGTGGGTCTTCGGCTCCGAAAGTCCGTATCGATGATGTTTCGTTGTATGGTTGGAACGCTGACACTTGTTGATGGCCAAGCGTTGCAATCTGCAGCAATTTGCTGAAGAGTTGCACTTCTGTAACGTTAAATGATCCTCTTGAGTTGTCGTTGGTTCCGCTCTTGGTGGTATTCACGGTATACTCGTGAAAAGGTCTACGGGAAAATCCCCACTTCATTGCTATCTCGGAGATGGTGTGTCCCATCGCTCGTGCGCCGACTGTTAACACCACGTTCAAACTCACTCATATATTGATAACCTGCCATTGTAGCAGCAGTAATCGATCTAACAACTGCGGCACACACTTATATAGGCTTTGCCGACCGCAGCGCCATGTTCTGCCTGTTCACATATCTCTGTATTTGAATACGCATGCCTGTAACAGTTTCTTCGGTGCTTCAGTGTATTTGGGGATGTAAATAGTGCAATTATATGTTTACAGATTAGTCATTGCAGTCTGACTTTTAATATAAGATGAATTGGTCTGAAACATTTCACGTCGTGCCTTTATATAACTAAGAGTATGTTTAAACCATTGTCATAGCACATGTCTTAAGAATTCTAAGATTTCTCATTTTAGTTCTGTTTTCTGTTTGATTCTCTTTGAACAGGCTTTTATTATTGTGGGCTCCAGAGTGGAGATTTAGTTTAGGCACCTGATCTGGCACTGAAACTGTACATTCAAGTGAACAGCAAATGGACTAATAGTGATATTTGGGAGACGAATGGTTGAAACAAACATTGAACTTGAGAAGTTACACTGAGGAAAAAATCATTGTTAGAACAGCAGTGGTGGTGGTTATTTGTTGTTCGAGACAGACCTGTTGCTAACTATCTGGAGAACTGATCGATTAACAGCGAGCTTGCACTTGTTCAGCCGAGTTGTTGTTTACATTTTCTGCACAATATTTCGACGTCCGGCCTAGTCGTCTCTTTCAGGTTCTGCGAGTATGTACTCTTTGCTTGTACTCCAGACAGACTGTAAACTGTTGTGCAGAAAATCTGAACAGCCCAGCTGAATATCCGGGAACCCACTATTAAATCGCCTCGAGAAAACCTGAGAGATGACAGCTGATGGATCATCTTGGCGGACAACGTGGTTATCACAGATACACTGCTGGGTGGAGGGAGGTCCCACCGTTTCGCCCTAGAGCTGTTTTGTCCAGGACATGAGCAGTGAAAAACCGAAAAATCGCATCTGACTGAAAATTAGTTTCTGGTCCATTTTTAAATTACTTTCAGTTGCATCTCAAAGGATGTCTCAAATGCTTGAAGTCAATTATTATGTATATTTGACACTTTAGTAGTCACTATAATGTCTTACTACCAATGCAAGGAAATACTGTTTATAATTTTTAAAACAGCAGTAGAAATTCGTGGTTTTAATTCTTTCGTGGTTCGAATCTGTGTGTTATCAGTGAGAAACTGATGCAAAATTGCTTCGGATGTGACCTGAATTGCTGCAGGCACAGCTTCGATGTGTCGTCCACATTCATCAACCAAGCGATACCATCGAGCTAACATTTCTTTGATCGCTGACTGATGTAAAATGTTAATTGCCGCATCCATAGACACACCTATGACATGTCCGAAGATGAGCGGCAATCTTGTGGACTTTTTCAGTAATTTCTTCGGTAGACGTACCTGCTGGTCGTAGTCAGCGAACCTCATGTGGGTGCCTAGCTATGTTGAAGTACGTGGAAACAAGAACTAAATGTTACCTGCGGCAAATTTCACAATAAACAGAATGAAGTATAGCTTTCATCTCGTCACACATTTTTCTATCTAAAAGCAAAATTTCAGTTCCAGCGAAAATCACGGAACCAGTCATCCAGGCGACTGCAATGTCTTTTCAGATGGCGCGACGTGTACATATTGTCAGCTTCGCAAGGTGATATGCAGCCACCTGTAGTAATATAAGAAGACACGGATTTGACAAATGACACCGTAAAGCAGCTTATATGTCTGACGAACACCACAAGTAAACAGTTATTACAGTTTTCTTGACGTTCCGGACATAAGTTACCAGGCCAGAAAAATCAAACAATGGAAAATCCGGGATGGAATGTAACAATATAATGAAATTGAAAGTTGTCACTCGCCACATAGCGGAGATGCTGAGTCACAGATAGGTACAACAAAGACTCGCACAATTAAAGCTTTCGGCCAGTAAGGCCTCCGTCAACGACACACACACACACACACACACACACACACACACACACACACACACACACAGGCGCACGCGCGCACAAACGCAACTCGCACACACGACTGCAGTCTCAGGCAACTGAAACAAGTTGTGCCTATCTGCCACTCAGCATCTCCGCTGTATGGTGATAGGCCAGAAAAAATTTTTAGTTTCAGAGGCTCTGAGCGATTTCACTTCTCTCTGATGGGGTGTTAATCGTCGAAGTTGGTAGCCTCGAAGATCTGATTATTTTTTGTCCCCACGTAACCTATTTTCGATGGGTCATTTTGCATCTAATAATTTTCTCTTGTACTGAAGAAATCCAGAAAACTAATTCGTGTACTGGTATTTAGAAACTGACAAAAAAAAATCAGAAGAAAACACAGTAACTCATTACCGAAAACGAGAAGTCTATACACTAGACATTGTGTGTGTGTGTGTGTGTGTGTGTGTGTGTGTGTGTGTGTGTGTGTGTGTTTTTTTTCTCGGAACCGTTTAAGGTATCGAAATTGTTTCCACCCACATGCATTGTGAGAAAGGCCTCACTGCACGTCGTCTCGTCAGTTTTGATAGCAATATACAGACCTGTTGACATTACTATACTTCCATTTGAAAGGCGAAGTTAAACTGCTAATATTGTAGTTCTAAAAGAGGGAAATTCAAGGGCGTTTCACTCTTCATTATCAGAGTTGTAGTTTCGGAGAATTAACATCATTTACAACGTAGGATTTATCTATTCCGAGCGTCAAATCTGCTACTGTCTTGTGCGGCAGTTACTGTTGTTATACGGAATTGTCACTTATGGCTGCTTGAGCACTCCATATTGACGCAGTCTATACTTATAAAAGCTGAACAGTGTAAAACATATCAATTGAAACTGATACTAATCACACTTCTCTCCGCGTGATTGGACTGGCACGCCAACTGTAAGGCAAAGAACATAGCATCCAAGGATCATTCCTTAATTAACTACGGTAACAATTCTGCCTTCATACCTTCCAGAGTCCTGGAGGAGGAGGAGGGGAAAGGGGAAAAGTCTGGATACAGTCTGTTGATATACTTCTGAACGTACAACTGGACTGTTCTCTTAGTGTTCCTTCTGCACTCTCCGTTAAGAAATAACATATCTAGGTTTTCCTAATTTGTAAAATACACGTGGACGACACATTCAGAATGAAACCCACATTACCTCTGTGCTCCTTTTATGCCGGTATCACAATTGTGCAATGCTTTTTACTTCATAACCGACATGACATATAGCAGTTCCTTACTGGGGTAAGAAACTACGAACTTCCGTGTAAACAGCAGTCGGTTTCATGTTCAAAACAGTTAAATCCTAAGTTCTAGATATAGTAATTATTCGGAAAGTATGATAGGTATTTAAAAAACACTGAGTCACAGGCCTATAAACAAAAATTTCTACCTTTATTTCAAAACTGCTACGCAGCACTATTGAGGAACTTGTTTCTCTGCGACACAAGGCGGTGATTGGCTCTTGTAAAAATACTGGGACTGCGTTGTGGTCTATTTCCGAACTGGTTCCTTGACATCGTCGTCAGCGATGAATCGTGTGCCTCTCAAAACCCTCTTTAGTTCACCAGAAATGGGGAGATCGCAGGGAGACGGGGTGACTGGACATCCCATTCGAATGTTAGCAAGAGCTCCTTAAGTGTTCGTGCTGTTAGGGTGAGCTGCCGCGGTGCAAGAAGTCGACAGAAAGGGTCCCTTTTGATCAAAAAATAAAGTGAGCAATAACTTGTTCCGCACTTGTGTGGACGGCTTTAGATTTCTCGTGTGGCGGCGACCCTGCATGCTTACACTGGAGACCTTGTCGTTTTGCCGCGGATTCGAAGTGATAACACAATGTCTCGTCTCCAGCAGCCACTCGGGACAGGAACTCATACCCCCACCCCATCCGTGGCCCAGCGCTTTATATGTTAAACATCGAATAGTATTCGACACGCCTTCGCTATTGGCTGAAGCCAGTGAGGCACCCATTAGGCAACACATTTTGCGAAATTTCAGTCTGTCCTTAATGATGATGTGAACACTTCCGGTGCTGAGTCCAGCCTCTGTGACAGTGGATGCTACCGTTACTCACGAGTCTTGAATAATGAGAGCGTCCACCTGCTGGTCAATGGCATCGGTAATATGGTATGTTGTTCCCGTCCGTGCATCATTGGCTAACATCCTTTCCTGAGCGCTCGTGCCACGACTTGGCTGTTGCAACGCTATATAGTGCTCGGAGTACAATTGTGCCTTTCCTCGGTGTTTCCGTTTCCCAAATTCTTCCGCTGTCAGGAAAAGCAATATTCCCATTCGTTCTTCTATTGAATTATCCATTTCATTGTTTTCAGCACGACTGACAAGGACATAACTGGAAATCGGAGTTTTTCAACATTTAGTATGTGTGATACATGAAGTTCAGAACTGAAATATCAATCCCGAAAGCAGATCGATGCAGCTCTCGAGAAAATAGAGTTTAAAATCTTTAGATGCCCTATAGCACTGTCTATTTAACGACAGGGAGCGTGGCTCTGCGGTAAAGTGCTTGCCCGTCTTACGGGCAGTCTGGGTTAAACTCCCCACCTTGACAAATTTTTAAATAAAGGTGCAAGTTCTACGAGAATTTTCGTGAAGGTTAAAATACTTAATGATGAAAAATTTGTTTTTTTTTTTAATTTCAATGATCTTTATTAGCAATTGTTGTAAAAAAACTGATACCAGTAATTAAGAATCTATGTTTGAAATGAAAATTGAATTTTTGTGTGAGAGATGTAATTAGAAAAAGTGCATTTTTCATAGATGTTACAATTAGATATGTGCTAATAAGCATATATTTAATGGATTTTATGGTTAAGTGACGCAGGTATTCGAACTGAGCAATAGACGATGAAAAAAAGAGCGAAACGAGACTCGAACCAGAGATCGTCCATTACAAGTCTAGAGTGCTACCGATTTTTTCCGTCTTTACACGCTTTACGCTTCACGTAAATGCACATGCAACATGCCCCTCTGTTTAAAATTTGCGTTGGCCAGGAATTGAACGCTGACCACTCACATGTTAGACAAATTCTCTACCACAGAGCAACAGTGCCAGTCGAAAAATCGATCTAGTTTAGACTACTTAAGAGCTCGGAAAACTTCAAATCCATTCTCTCGAGAATTATGGAGGGTTGCATCGAGCCGCTTTGAGAGACTGATACTTCAGTTCTAAACTTCACGTAACATAAACATAAAAAATTGCAAAAATCTTGTTGCCTTGTGGTCTCCTTGTGAATGCTCTGTCGTTACGTGGGTGTTCGCGCGCGTGTTCCTCTGTTTGGAACCTCAGCGCTTTTACGGGGGCTGCGCCAATGACATGACGATCCTGTCAGCGGTTTCTACTTTACAGCCCCCGGCTCCATTCTTTTTGAATGGACCTTATATTAATCGGATTTTGAAGAATGAAACTTCGTTAAATTACTCTTCCAGAACTACGACGCTTCTTGCAGAAATTACTGTAGTACTATTTGAAAATGTTGATACAGATGTGTGTCTAATGTAGCTATGAAAAGTAACTATACGTCAATTAGTGAGGACTTTCTCACGATTCATCTGCGTTAGAACAGAATTACGATTACTTAAATGATTCCAGCAATATTTAACATGAACAGCTTAGCTGAATCGCCCTATACACAGAATGAATCACTTAAAACTTGCACCGCAAATATTGCGAAAATGGAAACTATTGGTTTGCGGTTTTCATAGGGGCTCGTGTTGTTAATCAATAGAAGGTAATACTTAAAAAGTGTATTTTTTGTGCAAACATACCATTTTTAAATAGAAAATGCCTTTGACATCAACGAACCAAAAGTAGGGTAAATTAAAATGGCAGTGGTATTTGTTGCAGAATTCTAGTTAGTCTTTTAATTGATATCGTGTTGTTCTTTAGAGTATGCTACCATAGGGATTAAACAAGTGTTAGTGTGGAACTTCTCAAAATACAAGTGCATACACAAGTTATGCGGATTCTAACCAGTAACGAGACAACTGACCATCACAGCTTGTAGTCAAAATGACCACCGGCAGCGGCAATACACGCTTCCAGTCTTGTATGGAACAATTGCTGCAAGCGTGCTAGCATTCCAGTGGAGATGTCCGAGCAGTTTGCAATAATATGTTGTTCTATATCAGGTGTAGTTGGTAAGTCCTTGTAGACAGCGTCTTTCAGCTTCCCATAAAGAAAAAAAGTCTACAAGTTTTAAATCCGGGGGACGGGCTGACAAAGGGACAGGCCCTCTGCAGCCAATCCAATGATTTGGGAACAACTCCTGTAGAAATGCTGTAGTACTTCATGCCGGATAGCCATAATGTTGGTGCCACAGATTCCTCCTAGTCTGCAGAAGAACGGCTTCTAGCATCCGCGGAAGATGGTCTGTTAGGAGGCTACAATTATGCACGTGCAGTATTCCGTCTATGAAACATAACCCTATGAGCTGATGGTTCACTATCCCACAGCACACCTTTACACTCCATGGACGCCGACGTTCCACCTGAAGCCAACGGGGATTGTCAACTGACCAATAGTGCTTGTTTCGGCGGTTTATCTAGCCTTGATTGGTAAACGTGGCTTCATCATTGAGCAAGATAAAAGGTATCTCTGTAGTATCCTATTTTAATGTGCATAACCGTTTCCATGCTGTTACTGATGCAGAGAGATGCGATGGGGATGGAGCCGATGTCGATGGAGAATACGTAGGACACTTGTCTGACCCGCGTGACTTCCTCGTCCAATTGCGCGGGAGCTAACGTGCGGATAAACTAACAGCAGCAAGAATATTAAAGTCTGCTTCTTTCGTCATCACTTGCTTCCTTCTGTTACGTTATCTGGGTGTTAGACTACCACTTTCTCGTAACTGGCTGAAGGGAATAAATAATTGCCGGGATTGCTGACGTCTATTGGGATGTCTTCCCGCGTACGCCGTACAAGAACAAACTGCATTCTTCCTACTTCTCCTTACACCCAGAGAATGTCGGCTTTTTCTGCATTGGTAAATGATATCGTCTTCTCACGACCTACTGCTTGGGCTGTCACACACTGACTAGAAAGTCACAGTGTACTGGAAATGTCGTGTGGCTCGGGCCCTCTCGTTGGGTAGACCTGTCGCCTGGTGCAAGCCTTTTGAGTTAACGCCACTTCGGCGACTGAGGTGTCGATGGGAATGAGATGGTGGTGGTGGTGGTGGTGGTGGTGGTGGTGGTGGAGACATGAGCGGAGAAATTCTCCGACCCAGCTGGGAATTGAACTTGGGCCCCTTGGCATGAAACTCCGTCGCTCTGACCACTGAGCTATCGGGGCGGACACAGTGCACTGAAGGAACACAAAAACACCCTGTAAGCAAACATATCACTATCGCACCTAATAATTACGCATATTGAATGGCAGAAGCGAGTGTTGTTGGTATGGAAACTTTTCAAAATAAGCTATCTCGCAAACGACTCGAACTAGAATCCCGCAACAAGCACCACTGGATTCTAATTTACACTACTTTTAATTTGTTAGTGTCAATAGGCATTGTTCCATTTGAAAAGGTTTGTGTTTGCATAGAAAATACACTTTCTAAATATTATTACTCTCTGTTTACTAGCTAACAGTACTAGCCTCTGACTATCAAGTCATTCTGTGGAAAATGCACTTCAATAGCACTTTCCATTTCCGCAATACTTGCGGTGCAAGTTTTAGGCGATTCACCCTGTATAGAAAATTACTGAGCCGTCCTCTTTATAACTGTGCTACTACTACTACTACTACTACACTATTGCATGTGAGTACGATCTTGCAAAATCTCTGGTGCCTAGTTGCTGAGGTGTTAAGGGTAGTGAGCAGTGTTGCACGTGAGCTGAGCCGAGCTGTGCAGTCGCTGATTGGCAGCCGCCCCTCCCTGGCAGGGGTCCAGCCGCCTCCAGGTCCAGCGCCGGCCAGCGCTCTCCAGTCTGCACTTGTCTGACATGCGGCTCCTTTATTCTGTCCTCAGACTCGTCTTCGGAACGCTGTACCCGGCCTATGCATCCTACAAAGCCGTCCGCACCAAGAACGTCAGGGAATATGTGAGTATACCCTTTACTTCATTACTAGCTTTGACAGAGTTAGCAGGTCTACGCTGTTTACTGGGTCGCATTAATATCGTCACAGCAATCGTACCCTGCATGCATTACCTATTGCAACAAACGACCGTATTTCTGTATTGGACAATTCGAGAACGGAGAATTTCTCGATTCCAAAGTGTTCTGTTTTCGCGAGAACCGACGTAGAGTACTCGAATACCACATCGGAGTACAAGACCTCCCGTTTTACATTGCTGATCGCCTCCAGTCGACAGCACTCGACTCCAGAACGAGTTGTTGGTTCTCGTGAAAGTACTGTGTTCTCGGATGCATATTTCTGTGTTTATTGCTCGAAGATATACACCAACCAGCCACTTTTTGTATTTCTTTATGCCAAGACGCGTTTCGGGCTTCCACCAATCCTCAGTCGGCGTAGCATATTTATAACTTCAACACAATCCTTCTGGCGACCTAACTCTTGCAGCTGCTGCTGCAAGACAAAGATACACACCAAATGAAAACGGGTGAAAGCTCGATACTCGTCTTCGCATAAATAAAGCTGTACACAAGTGGCCTGTTCCGGTGTTTCTTAGAGTAATTCAGTCCACTGCCATAGAGCTAAACCGCCATTAACATAGTTACATCAAAGTTTTTGTTTCCAGCTGCCTGTTATACGGCAGTTCTGAGCGCACACTTATAAATCATAAGTTGCATTGGTCGCGCATTTAAAGAAAATTTTGGATCATGCATTAACATAGAATTTCACTGAAAATTTTCATCAATTTTCAAGAATTGTTGTAAAACGACAAGGGTATAAAATATTTTAGAAAAATGTTGTGTAATTTTTAATTTAGCCTCTGATCAACAAGGAAAAAATATTTATTTTCCTTAAAAATAAAAGTCTCACAAAATGGACAAAGGCATGCTAGATACCGAAAACTGATGGCTGCGTGGCTGAAGTGTACAGCGGCCCTATCAGTTAGGCTGAAGATCTAGGTTCTCCGATACGTTTCATTCATTTTGATTCTCGAGAACAGATATCTGGACTATGAGGTCGTAGTTTCTCGAGGTGGCTATCTTGAGTAAATGCTTCACGGACCTCTTGCCGCGCTAGGTTTGTCAGTCTCGAGCTCCGACGTTATCGTCAGGAGATTAGATTTCAGTAGGTCGTTAGGTACTTTAGTTGGCTAATTTATTTCATGGAGCCGTCACGAAGTCACGGAACTTCCATGTGCTACCGGCGATTATGCCGATGTCTTTGACAGAAGAACTCTGGTAGTGATGCCGATCTCGTTAGATGGTGGAAGACTCAATTGATTTGTCTATTGTCTTTCAGCATCGAATGCGCGGACTTTGTGACGTCTCCACAACATTAATCGACCAACAAAAATACCCAATGGCCTACTGAAATCTTACCTCCTGAGATGACGAGGGCGTAAGTCGTCGAAAGCTCGAGACTGACAATCTTGACGCAGCAAGAACTCCATGGAGCAATTATTCAAGACTTATAGATTCTCTGAAGTTTCCAATTCTGCTCATTACTGAAGTAGGGGGGTTTGCTCGTTAAGACGGTCAACAGTTTCCTCATCTAAACCAGCATAGCACTCACCCTGTTTTAGCATTAGCTGCAAGAAGTTTAGCAGCAACAGAAGAATTAGACGCTTGTTTACGGAGGACTAATCTATTGCAAACAGCAAAATTCGACAGAAGGGGCGGTAGCGGAAACTGCTGTGGCTCGAGGCGGCAGCCAGGCGCGTGGCGCTGGCGCGTGGCTAGTGTTTTAAATAGCACCTGTCCGTCGCGCAGGAGCTTCTCTCAGACGATGGCCTGCGGATAATAGTTATCTGCGTCACAGTGATTCTGGAAGGAGGATTTCCTTGCCTGAATACCAAATAGATCTTCTAATTTATCTGTATATCGATTTTCTTTTGTTAGAAGTTTAGATGATTTTTAACGTTAGCTGAAGACCATCTATAAAATGTTGCAACTCTCAAATTGTTAAGCTGTGGAGTTCATAACTGAATCTTAGAATCTCGTCCCAAGCATGACGTGATTTATATCGATCACTGTCAGTGTTTCGTACTCTCGATCGTACAGTTATAGTAATCATTGTATATTCACGTTTTAGTCGTGTGTTAGTTTATGCTGATCAACGACACGTATTTTTCTCTGCTAATACTTTACTTTCATTCTAACATCTTTGCTTCGAAGTGTTAGCAGTTTCCGGCTGAATGACAGGAAAACCAACTAATACTACGACCAGCCTAACTGCCACTCCACTACAGCGGAGTGTGCGCTGATATGAAACTTCCTGGCAGATTAAAACTGTGCGCCGGACCGAGATTCCGCTGCAGAGTGAAAATCTCATGCTGGAAACATCCCCCAGGCTGTGGCTAAGCCATGTCTCCGCAATATCCTTTCTTTCAGCAGTGCTAGTTCTGCAAGTTTCGCAGGAGAGCTTCTGTAAAGTTTGAAAGGTAGGAGACGAGGTACTGGCAGAAGTATAGCTGCGAGGACGGGGCGTGAGTCGTGCTTGGGTAGCTCAGTCGGTAGAGCACTTGCCCGCGACAGGCAAAGGTCCCGAGTTCGAGTCTCGGTCCAGCACACAGTTTTAATCTGCCAGGAAGTTTCATACTCCACGCTCCTTTCCGCTTGGGAATGCACGTTATGGAAAATATATTGGTATTGCTAGGGTTAAGCGAAATCCAGGCATTTATCCGCTAATTGACGTCGATGGGACCGCTATCCAATCGTTCTCCCCTTCCAGCGCATGGCAGCGTCGTAATGTCGTACGTGATGGGAAACTTTGTTGATTAAGTTTTCGCATATCTTACGGTGTTTACTGCAGAAGATTCGTACCGGTGTTCGTCCTTTTCATGGTTACACGAACGCTGTAACGAGCATTGCAGGGATATGTGAATCACTCAGTAGAGACAATGACGCCATACCTGAGGAACGCCGATTCCACGTAGGTTATGTGAAAGGATTTGTTCACCTCATAGTATCAGTTCACCGCAGATTACTATAACAACGAAGCTACTCAAACTATTAGAACAAAATGGTATAGATCTAGGGACACGCGCGTAACTACAGGCATATACCGCTGGCTTTTAACACTTGTTTATGCTCTCGGATTATCACATCTCTGGGGATCGCAAATGGCGTGGGTAGAAGGTGGTTTAAGTAGAAATGCGAGCAGCACTTGTGTATCAGAAAGCGCGCTGGCTCCTTTGACTTCTGGGGTGTACGTTAATGTTCCGAACTGTTGCTTGGTGAAAAACTCTAAGCTCACGGGCCAGCAGGCCAGATGTGCGACTAGGTCGAAGATAACTACATATGTCCTAAAAAGACACAGATATGATAGTAGCCACGGATACAAAGACCTGGCAAATACCAGACTGAGATACTAGGTATAATTCTCAGGAAATTTAATTCATCCACGAATAAGTTAATTTCCCGGTGGCCCGTTCGTAAGAGTTGCCCTTCGGTCTGAGAACTTCACGTGCATAATTAATAGAAGAGGCAGAAAAAGTCGAAAGGAAAAGCTGCGCAGGAGTGCCATAAGATACTCAGAGCTTCAGGGTAGACGTTAAATGAGAGGGTTTGTACTAAACAGAATCATTTAATATAAAAGTTACGAAAGCGCACGTTCCAAGAAGCGTCAAGCAAAATATCACACTCGTCCAAGCATATCTCACGAACTTAGTAAGATTGTAAAACGGAAAAATTCAAGCTCATACGGAAATGTATCGATAATCTTCCTTCGCGTGTAGTATTTTCGAGTGGAACAGAAACGCCAGGAAGTGATGGTGGTTAACTCTGTATTTCATGCTCCACACCTTAAGGTGTGTTGAGCTGTTAAACTGTATATGTAAGAAATGTGAATATCCATTTCTCTTCTTCAGTCACGGCTATTGCCCCTCTCTGCCGCCTCTATTGCGACGTGTGTTCAGCTCCATATTCCCAAGTGCTTCTTGTTAATTCTATTCTTTTCGTAACCTTTATTAACTTTAGCAAATTATTGGTTCTATACTGCTGGAAAAGATATGATACCCTCAGGGATTGTGTACAGTGGCACCAGGGTATTATATATGCGTACAGAGGGTTTGTAGTGTTATTGATTTGTCACTGTATTATTTTGACTCTACAGGCTGTAACTGTGCCGAGTTTAGAGAACATTGTTTGCAACATTCATTTTAGGCCACAACCATGCCGCACCGACGAGTACGTGCTCCTATTGAACAGCTTCAGCCATTTGAACGGGGTCGTTTTGTGAAACTCCGGGAAGCTGAGTGGACCTAATGATGGAATGCTGCGCATGTCGGCCACCGTGTATCGGTGCTGCGTCGCTGCTTTGGGCAGTGGTATTGGAACATATTCGCAATTGTGGACCAGCTTCTGGACGTCCGCGTAGTACAGACGTACGTCGAGATGGACGTGTTATGCGAGCAGCGGTAGTCGACCGATCATAATACGGGTACTGAATCCGGGCACAAGTTGCACCTGCTGTGTCAGGCACTGTTGAGAACGGTCTGCTTGCAGCACGATTAAGATCACTACTGCCGCTGGCCAGGCTACCGCTGACACCATACCCCCACCAAGTATAGCTCGCAACAGACTTTTAAGGACTTCGATATAAAGAGTTTGGTGTACTGTTTGTCCTAGAGAAACATACTGATGCTGAACTAACCCTTTATTATCAGAGTGTGCGATCGATATTTCTTCATGCTCGAAGGTTGTCGTTTGATTTATTTCGAGACCGATGATTCAGGACAGAAATGTGGAATCACATCTGGCTCTTATCTAGTAGTTCAGCAGAAATTCTTCGTCTTTCCTGTTTTTGTTTGTCTGTTAGTGTGTGTGGGACGAGTTCATTATATTTCCGTTTCCCTAAATCTTTGTGTAAAATCTTAAGCTTATTCAAGTTAACCGTTTCAGATCCGATACGCACAATTGTGTGGGTGCGGTTTATTTGCGTTGCAGCATATTATTCCGCTATGCAGTTGAGCCCCACGTCACACGAGTGTGCACCCGAATCTGCCGCCTCTATTGGAGGACAGTTTTCGGCTCCATGGCTAGCAGCAAACGGAGTGTAAAGTCAGTTTGCAACAAGAGAACCAGAGTTAGCTATGAAGCTTAATTTCCAGTATACTAAGGTACTGCTTACAGTCCTGCATAACTTTGTCATTATTTTAATTATTTGGAATTAATCGTAGCAATACCAACGCATTTTCACTAGCGTTTACTAACAACGGATGGAGGGGCAGGGCTCTCTTTGATATTAAAAATAAAATAAAAAAGTAACTTATTCTAGAATACAGTATTTTCAATGGTGGACATAAAGTAAACGCCACCCCCCCCCCTCCCACTCCCCGTTAATATTACTAGGGTTAATAACGGAAACCGTTTGCAGGCCTGAAGCCGCTGTTTGGCAATTATTTTAGCTTTTAAATTCAATTTCACTGATGTTACCATAACCTTCCTTCCAGAAAAACCCAGTTATGTCGCATGTCGCTCTGATTCCTGATTTTTATTGAAATTGATGTTAGTTTTATGGCAGAATATAACAGAATTCTAATGGTGTAGCGGGATTAGTGGTTGTAGTGTGTTTTATTACTGGAACAATTTTTGTGGACATATTGCTGGGTGTGCGATACTTGTCACATATATCTGTCCACACCGCTCTCTGCCGTCTGGTTAACAATTTTTTGTTGACGGACTCACATAGTCCTGTCTGTGTTCTTCTCTACTGTGGCTGTCGCTATGTCATCACCTCTTCCAAACCTTTCCCATTATTCTGGTTCGTGATAATATTAAATATAGAAGGCAGTCATATACACACTAAAACAGAAACCCACAAGTATATTATTGTAAATAAAAATTATGCCGCGATCCACAGATTTTTGTTTTTTATAAATGTCAGTGATCCATTCTTGGGTAGCGTCGATATAAGTAGGAATCATGGGATCTAGCGTAGCGCCATGCATGTTAATGATAGACATACAATTGGGTAGATATTTTCCACGCGTTAGCGTGTGTACCAACTGTTATGACTGTTTTCCAAATTTTCCCACAAGGTTTTACATCTATTGCTTCTAGAATCCGGCTGTTGAGAAGTGACTTGTTACATTCTCGAATTTCCGTCTCTGTAATGGGTTCCTTTTTCGTCCCCAAGCGACTTACGGCTTTTAAAGAAAACCATTACCGCACATTTGCTTTGCTATTTAGATGTTTGACTTACATCTGGATTATTTCGAGCTGAGAGCTCATTTTCAGAGGAGGCGCTGAATTTGTTGTGTGGAGCGAATATACGAGGGGCGTTCAGTAAGTAATGCTACACTTTTTTCTTGAAAGCAGGTTGATTTTATTCAGGATTCCAATAGACCATATTATTGCCTACTCTTTTGGCCACAAAACGCTGTTTTTAACATAATCTCTGTTCTCTGCGACGGCCTTACTCCACCTTACCGGGAGGGCCTGTGTACCTGCAAGATACCACTCTACTGGTCGGCGTCGGAGCCAACGTCTTAATGAATCAGTAACCTCGTCATCCACGTATTGCTTCCCGCGGAGTGCATTCTTCATTGGACCAAACAGATGGCAGTCGGAAGGAGCGAGATCCCGGGCTGTAGGGTGAATGAAGAACAACAGTCCAGTGTAGTTCTTTGAGCTTCTCTCGAATGCGCAGGCTTCTGTGAGGCCTTGCGTTTGCATTTTTGTGGCGACGAACACGGTGCAGTTTTTTCTTCAGTTTCGCAGCTGTGTGCGGCCTGCTGGCACGCGGGAGAACGGACGGGTTTGCGCGGCCTTGTTGCGAAGACGACACGCCTCGCCCAGCGACTCACCGCGCTTTTGTTCACTGTCAGGTCTCCGTAGGCATTCTGCAAGCGCATATGAATATCTGCGATGCTTTGGTTTTCCGCCAAAAGAAACTCAATGACAGCTCTCCGGCTGGAATGCTCCTCTGTTATAGACGGTATTTTGAAGGCTACGTATAGCGCTGCCACCAATCGGAATTTGATAAAACTATAGGCGCTGAAGCGGGAATAATCCACGATGTGCCACAACAGTCAGCATTTTTCAACATAAATTGGCCAAAAAAAGTGTTGCACTACTTATTGTACGCCCCCTCGTGTTAGTTGCTTGTGATGACCATTTTGTGCAGCAAGTATATAAAAAATAATTTATAAAGGGGACGCCTTTGCGTACCGCGACATTGTTTAATTTCACAGGAGCGTTTTGAATCTGTAAGGAGGACGTCTTCGTCTGATAATATATTTGCATGCTGTGTTTCCTGTCACGCGATCGCAGGTTTAAAGACGCTTTGCCACTTCGCTTACGAAAACTCAAATATCCCGTTTTCTTGGTTACCCGACGTGCGCTGTGTTTACTATGTGGCGTGAACAATTAGTTCAGATGGACAACATTTCAATTATGACGATTTTGCTGGAAGAACACTGCATGTGTTTTGGAAAGATAAATAAGGTTGAAAACGGCATTTTGAGCTTCTTAATGCTCTTATATTCGTTCTTCTTGTCATGGTTTTTGCTTTTCAACATTTTGTGACTGGGGAAACTGTCGACCTGGTGTGAAAGTTGACATCGCGCTGCACTCGGCAGCACTACATAGCCCGGTGAGTGGTTGGGTGGGCGCGGGCGGCGACCGCTTGCTGCTTCTGGCCAGTCCACGTCCCCAACTCCACGGTAGTTTATAACATTTTTGTGCTGAAAGCTATTTCCTCGTCATGAAATCCTTTAAGCGTCGATTATTAAAGGAAGAGAGGACTGATGATCTAGCTGTTGAGACCCTTGTAATCCCCTGAGTCAAGCAAGAGTAATGGGCTTTAGTCGATTTTAACCAGGTGATTGTGATGGTATTAGATTAGAAAATGAGATACTAAAAGCAGTTGATTTTTGCTACTTGGGTAGCAAAATAACTGACGATGGCTGATGTAGAGAGAATATAAAGCGAAGACTGGCAATAGCAAGAACCGCATTTCTGAAAAATTGGAATTTGCTAACATTGAATATAAATTTAAGTCTTAGGAAGTCTTTTTTTTGAAAGCTTTTGTATGGCATGTAGCCTAGTACTGAAGTGAAACGTGGACGATAAGGAACTCAAGACAGTAGGAGAATAGATTTTGAAATGCGGTGCTATAGAAGAATGCAGACGGTTAGACGGATAACTGATGACGAGGTACTGAGTCGAATTGCAGGAAAAAGAAATGTGTGGCAAAACATGTCTAAAAAGGTGGTATAGAGCGTGAGGCATCAAGGAACAGTAAATTTCGTTATGGACGGAAGTGTGGAGGGGGTAAAAATTGTAGAGAGAGAGAGAGAGAGAGAGAGAGAGAGAGAGAGAGAGAGAGACCAAAACTCGAATACACTAAACGGGTTCAAATGAACATTGGCTGCAGTCGTTATGCAGGGATGAAGAGGCTTGCAGAAAATAGACCAGCGCGGAGAGGTGCATCAAACTAGGCTTTGGAATGACGACGACGACAATCAAGAACTACAGACAAACTAGGAACTAGGTGAAATTGAAATTGCAGTCGGCGATTTCTTATAGTTTTTAGTTATCATCATCTCGGTGCAACTTTCATGGAGCACGCACATGCACGCACGCGGTCCTTCCTTCGCGAATGCCCATCCTACTCGGAGAGGATGGCGGTTTAGACTCCCGTCCAGCCATCAGATATAGTTCTTTTGTTAAATTTCGTCATTTATAACAATACTTTTTAACTATATATTGAAAATCACGGAAGTAATTCAGCCGCAGGATTCCTCCTGGTGGCCTGATTCCACCTACAATAAAATCACGTATTTCTAGGCTCGTATCCTATAAAACTATTTAGAGAAAAGGACTCTTTCTTACTGATACCAATGTTGCACTTCTGGCAATCTGGAGCCTACACTGGTCGCGGAGCATAAAACACTTCGCGGGTGGTTTACGCGACTGAGCGAGGTGGCGCAATGCTAAGACACTAAACTCGCATTCTGAAGGATAGCGGTTTAGACCCCCGTCCAGCCATCAGATTTAGATTTTTTGTGAAATTTCCTTAAATTGCGTCAGAAGAATGACGGGATATGGTTTCTTTCAAAAGGACACGCCCGAGCCCCGAATCCTTTTCCTATTCCAAGATTATGCATGTATCGCTGATGACCACATCATCGATGCGACGTTAAACCCCAAATGTCGTTGCTTTTCGATATAAACGAGACTACTACATGTTAGAATAATAGTTTAGTCAATCCCTAACCACAACCAAGGCGGACACTTGTAATGTGCAGATTGTTAAACACACATTCACTACGGTTATGCAGTCAACTTGAAGTGTAGCATTTAAAATAAAGGTCTCGTGTACTGCGAATTCGTGCATTTGCCTGGAACTAGGGCGATGGCAAAGAGGAAGCGCCTCTTTGGGCTCTTGTAACCACCCTCATTGCCCCCAAGGCCACGTCTTGTCGCGACTTGCAACCGTCGCCATCGGGAGAGCGCTCATCTCAACTCGAGACACGGCTTATTCACTGCCTTTAAATTTAACGGAGAAAGTTGTTCACACGACAATACGCCGCAACGATTACAGGGACAGCACCTATTAAAACGCCTCCGAAAAGATTCAGATATCGTCATACCAAAGAAATACGTCGCTATAGTGCTGATGAACAGAATTTTATTTAATCGTGTCAGAAACACACACTCTAGCTTACAAGTTACACAAAATGTTCCAAAACATGGCACTATAAGCATTACAATTAAATGCGGCGTGACCAGTATGCAGCAACTTCGCATGCTTCCTTGGTGGCATCGATGACATCCTGTGACGTGCATGACGTTGGGCATAGACTGCAGACAAGATGATGCCTCGTTGTCTGTTGTTCACCACATTCACATGCTGTGGAATCGCATGCAAATCCCCACTTTTTCAAGTTGGTCTTCGTTCTTCCAACTCCAGAACGCAGGCTGTTCAGGGTCTTCCATATTGACCGACTTTCTTCGTGACCTGATGGCAGGCTTTCGGTCGGGATCATCCACCATGCAAGGTGGCTGGATCTGGAACGTCATGAGTTGACTCTGAAGTTCAAAGGTGGTTCAGTGAGGCTTTCAGTTGAATGGAGAAAGCTTTTCCTTGACTTGAGCCTTGGTACTGCTGGCTGATACCCGTGTATTGCGTGGGTCTTCAGATTCAATCAATGCCTTAGACTTTTTCAGTCTGGATGCACATTCACGACGGATGTCTGGAGGTGGGATGAACGGGATGAGAGCAGCTCTTGGATTTCCTCTCTTAATATTCTGCAGCAAACGTAAGGAGACTGCCTTACCTCGTCAGCCATACGATTGATAGTTTTTAAAATATTATCCCGACAGAGGGTAAAAGAATTAAGCTGAGACCACTGTAAAGCAAACGATGTCTCGTCAGAAATTCACTGTGCTGTATATGATGGTCATATACTTAAACATCTGTAAACCCGAGTGAACTGAGGGCTTCTACAATGCCGAAGTTCGATCATAACTGACATGACTGGTACACGTTGTAGACGGATGGTTCCAAAATGTGTGTCTTTGAGCGAGCCTCATTTTTTGACGATGGAACAGGAGCGTGGACAATCTTTCCTGTTGCCTACTGAAGCGTCGATGTTAACTGCGTAGTAGCACGCCATTTATGAAGCTATCCTTACATACTCGACTTAAAAGTAAAGGTCCTAGTATTGACTGACTTGATGAATGTCGTACATTCTCTTTGAGGGTAGCTGAAGACGAAACTTTAATCCTTTGGCACACGATATGCTGCGAAGCACAGTCGAGCAAAGGAGATGCGTCAACAGATTCACTTTCAGTTGATACTGGGACATGCTGAAATAAGGGACAACGAACGTGCAGATAAACTGACAAAACTGGTGCAGTATGTACTTCCCACCCACATACCCCTACCATACCGTGTTTTTCTAGTAGGCTCGCCAGACAAGCAAAAACTTAATGGACAAAGTAAGTGGACATAGGCCGCAATATCAAAGGCACATGGTGTTGGGCGATTCAGCAACAAATTCCACTCCAACCTCGGTTTCTCAGCTTGGCGCTCACGAGAAGAGAGATTGTTACTCCTATGACTAAGTGTAGATTATATGAATACCAGTAAAACGAGACATTTGTTACAGTTCATTCATTTTTCAAATTGTTACTTCTGCCCCATTGACGATGACATTGTACACATATTCATAGATTGTGATGAATACCATCGTCTATACAATATTTAAAAAAATTACGGCCTATTTTCCTCTTGGGGTAGCTCTTGATTCCATGAATAAGTCCATTGCCAAATGTATTTGCCCACCATGGGGCTCACCACTCGTTGGTGAGTGCGTATTTGGCTACCACGGGGCCCCAGCCTTTGCAGCATTGTTTCCTCTTTCTATGCTACAAATGCACACTTAAGTTATCTCTTCACTTCTCTGACTTTCTATCAGATGGTCATGGTTTTGCAGACCCTGCTTGGGCTTGGTTCACGATTTCGGCCTTGATTTCTAGTTTTATTCCTGGTGCAACTTCATCTTCCATTAACGATTATATGGTCCCCATTATTGGGTTTGGCCTGCCATCTTTTCCATATTTTACAGAAGAGCGTGTCGTGCAGGGTAGGTCGCCCACTGTGGTGTATGCTTTGCCTCTGTGCCCTTTCACCCTGTCACCCTTCCTTCTTGTCGTCACAGTACACCCGAAGCCCAGCATGGTAGCCATCCTGTTGTGGGACTGGGGTCATCAAGTACCTGCACAGTGTTAGCCCCTTGACCACGCAGGGATCGCGCTTTTGGTGCCTGTGCTACACACTCCCCCTGTATGCCATGGAGTGTGTGCTTGTCATGACTGAGGCATGGGGATTCCCAGCAGTGGCTTACTGGCCAGGTACCCATTGGCATGGCGGGGTGGCGCCTATGGGTAGAGCCCCCACTCACAGTGGGGGGGGAAACAAGGCATGTAGTGGTCACACGGCCCCAACAGTATCTTCAAATGGCAAGGTCTCATATGGTGCAACAAAGTACGATCCCACCACATTCCCTCCCCTTGCCACAATGTGGAAGGAGTGCATGACAAAATTACAAGGAGCAAAATCCTCCCCCCAATATGTCGTCTATACCAGGACTGATGGGGATATCTTTTCGGCCACAAAGCCTTTACTTTTTGTGGAATACATTGAGGACAGATACAGACAAGTTGCAGTCATCTCTAAGATGAAGAGCAGTACCCTCCTCATTAAAATATCATCTTCTGCCTCGTCACAGGCGCTGCTCTCATGCGAAAAGTTGGGTGAGATTCCGTGACTGTCGCTCCCCACAAGTTTCTCAAAATAGTCCAGGGTGTCATCTTTCACCGTGATGTTCTGCAAACTGGCGGTGAACTACAGACCAACTTACAGCGACAGTATGTGGGGACCAAGAGATAACAGAATTGGTACTGGGGTCTTCATCTTGGCTTTTGAGTGCGATACATTGCCTGAGGTCAAGGTGATGGTCTACAAGTGTGGCGTGAAACCATATGTTCCTCCTCGTGTGAGATGCTTCAGCTGTACGAAGTTCGGACATACGTCTTCCTGTTTCACTGCTACATCTGCTTGCAGGGATTGTGGATGTCCACTGCCTGTGAACATTCCTTGTGACCCTCAACCCATCCATGTAAACTGTGGCTAGCTCCACTATCCCTGCTCGCCAGATTGCTCCTTTTTTAAGCCTGAGAAGAAAATCCATGAGTATAAAACCCTGGATCACATATCAAGAGTTCAGAAAAAATATGAGCATCTCAATCCCAGACAACTAATGAAATCTTAGCCTACAGCTGCAATGTCGTCACCTTCTCTGTCCACAATACCTTCGTCTGTTGGGCCTTGTGCATTGGGCCCTCAGTCGTCCACTGATACATGTCCCCAGGGGGTTGGGGGCCCCTCTAGTGCTTCCACTGCACCCACTTCGGGAGCATTGGCTCCGCACCTGCTGGGGCACTGATCCCTATCCCCTTGCCAGAGGTCCCTCATCCTCCATCTTCTCTAGCTAGAAAGAGATCCCTTGAGATTCTTCCTTCCATGGTTCCTTCTAGCTCACAGCCAGACACCAGCAAGTGGCTGAAGGAACAACAGGCTGCTGGCTGTCGGACTGCTCATTCTTTCTCTGTCCCTGAAACAAATTCAGGGAAACTTTGAGTTGTTGTCTTCTGAGGAGGAGGAGGACGACAAAAAAAAACCTCCTCTAAGGCAAAGGAAACCACCACACATTTACTCTTTCTGTGCCCAAGGTGGAGGTCCTGGTGGCCCCTGAGACACCATATCTCCCCGGGGAATGTGCCACAGAACCTGTACCAGTCAATGCCCTGACGTCTCAACTGGTGGCAGTACATGACCCTCGGCCATAACTTGTCCCCCCACAGTTTCATGCCCCCACAGTATTCAGACAATCGTTTCCTCCAGTGGAATTATAAAAGATTTCTTTTTCATCGCCTGGCTAAGCTACTGTAGCTTTTAAGCACATACCTTGCATTTTGTATTGCCCTACAGGAAACATGGTTTCCAGCAATTCAAACCCCAGCCCTTTGTGGCTACCAAGGTTATTTTAATAATCATACCGACTACGAAAGGGTGTTGGGTGAAGTTTTTACATATATGATGGACTCTATCTAGAGTAATATTTTGCCTATTGATATGCTTTTGGAGGCTGTGGCTGTTCAGGAATGGGACCTTAGGATTTTACCATCTGTAATGTTTAACTCCTTCCTGATGACGTCATGTCCCAGGGTTTGTTGTCTGCATTGCTCTCTCAGCTCCCCTCAATGATCACTGGCCATGGAAAAGACATCAAAACTTTACTGTCACAGCTTTATCTTCGCCTATTGAACTCTGGTGCCCCCACACACATCAATGTGGCACCATGAACCTATTCAGCCACTGAGCTCTCCTTTTGCAGTCCTGGCCATCTGCCATCTATCCACTGGAGGGTCCACGATGACCTGTGTGGTAATGACTACTTCCTGATCTTCCTGTCCTTCCCTCAGTGTTGCTCCCTGGACACCCGCCCAGAAGGGTTCTCCATAACACTGACTGGGATGGGTTCACTTCTGCTGTTGTCCTTAGCTCCCCATCGAATGGCGGTATCAATGTGGCAGTTCTGCATACAGTAGCAACCATTCTTTTGGCAGCCAACCAAGTCAGCCCTTCTTCCTCAGGATCCTCCTCATTGGAAGATGGTAACCTGGTGGGCTCCAGAGATTGCTGCAGCGATTAGAGATCTGAAGGGGTGTCTCCAATGTCATAAGGCACACCCTGCACTGGAGCATCTCACTGCCTTTAAAGGGCTCTGAGCCCCTGTTTGCTTATCTCAAAATGCAAGCAAGAATCCTGGGAACAGTACGTTTCCACTGTTAGGTCACATAACTCTCCATCACAGGCATGGGCAAAGATCAGACAACTCTATGGCTTCCAGTCCCCTGCAGGTGATGAAGTATTTCCTTAGATGGTACCATTTATACTGATCCAGAAGCTGTCACCAAGCATTTGCTGAACATTATGCTTGCACATCTTTGTTTAACTACCACCCTGCCTTTCGGCTCATAAAACAGTGGGAGGAGTGAATGTACTTACCTACATCTACATCCATACTCCGCAAGCCATGCAATGCTACATTCAGTGAATGGCAACTCTCCAGTGCCCTTGCCCATTGCCTTGATAGGGCCCCAGAGCCAGACCACATCCACAATCAAATTCTGAAAAATCCCTCAATGAGTTGTCAGCGTCACATCCTTGCCCTTTTTGATTGGATCTGGAAAGAGTTGGAGTTCCCATCTCATTGGCGAGAAAGTACATTATTTCTAGTACGGAAACTGGGAAAGAACCCCCTTGAGATGGACAGTTATCGACCAATCAGCCTTACCAACATTCTCTGTAAATTGCCCAATGGTGAGCAGGCGGCTGTGTTGGCTCCTTGAGTCTAGGGCCCTTTTTGTTGCACCTCAGGGCGGTTTTCACAAAGGCCGCTGCACTGCTTACAATTTTGTTCACCTGTAGTTCACCATCGGGATGGCCTTTGTATGTTGTCACCACCTCATCACTGTCTTTTTCGATGTACAGGAGGCTCATGACATGACATGGTGTCATCACATCATTACAACATTACGTGAGTGGGGTCTCTGGAGTCCACTCCTGGTTTTTGTCAAGAACTGTATGTTCCAGTTTCAGGCGAGTGGTTTACTAAATACCCCCGTGTCCAGGAGAATGGGGTCCTGCAGCGGTCTGTACTGGGTGTCCCCCTCTTTATGGTGGCCATCAACAGTCTAGCGGCAGCTGCGGGATCTTCGATATCACCCTTCTTATATGACAACCATTTGTGCTTTTATTATTGCACCTCCTGTTTGGTTGTTACTGAGCGCCACTTACAGGGCGCCATACGAAAGGCACAATTGGGCTCTCACTCATGGCTTTCAGGTTTCAGCTGCGAAGACCCGTGTCGTGCACTTTTGTTGCTGTCATACTGCCCACCCACACCCAGAGCTTTACCTAGAGGATCACGTGCTGGCGACATCTCAATACATTTCGCTGCCTCAGTGACATTACTTGAGGTACAGATCATTCTAGCCTTCTGTGGCTCTATAAAACCCTGATTCATTGCTTTCTTAACTGGGGAGTCTTGTCTATGGTTCTGCATCACCTACAGCATTGCAGATACTGGACCCCATTAATCATTTTGGGGTCTCACTTGTAACAGGAGCCTTCCAAACTAGCCCTGTTAACAGCCTACTAGCCTAGGCTGGAGTCCCTCCATTACCTATCAGGCACTAACAATAGCTTCTGAATTATGCTATACATGTTCATAGCTTCCCTGAACATCCCAACTACCATGTAATTTTCCCTGGAAGAGAGATGCAACTTCCACAGCAGTGACCCAGAACTGGGTTTGCAGCTGCTGCCTGCCTCCAGTGTCGCTGTTCGGAACTGCAACTGCCTGTCAGGAAGTTCAAGGTTCTGCTGTAAGACAAACAAATTGGAGCAATCAAGTAAAATGTGAGCCACCATCAGATTGATGCCACCAACATGAGGTGGATCTTCACATCACTGGATGTGGCTGTGGGTAAGCCAACTGTGGCAAAAGCAAAGCTTTCTGGTGAGGGGGACATCGCATCTGGCCCTCATGAGTTCTACCCCAACCTTGGATTTGTCTCGAAGTATCCTTTGGTCCCAGAGGTTCCATTGATCCCACAATTTTTTGCCGCCTATTCTTGGCTGTTCCTGAGAAGTACCTGGGTTTGGAAGTGATATTCACTGATCGCTCAACAATTAACGGATGAACAGGCTTTGCATACACACACGCATGATGCTGTGAACTCCACTTTCTGCCAAATGGCTGCAATGTCTTCACTGCTGAATTGATGGCCATTACATTAGTCCTTAGCTATGTTTGTTCTTGCACTGGCAGGAATATTCTAATCTGTAGTGACTCCCTTAGCAGCCTTCAGGCTATAGACCAGTGTTACTTTCCTCATCCACTGGTTACAGCTGTCCAGGCCCCTGTCTCTGACCTTCATCAAGCTGGGCAGCCAATCGTTTACGTTTGGACCCCAGTCTTGTTAGAATTTTGGGAAATGAATGAGCTTATGGGCTGGCCAGCAGGATGCCGAGTCTGGAAATGGCAGTCCCATAATTGGACATTTGCATGTTTATACGTCATCAGTTCCTGGAAGTGTGGTACTCAGATTGGTCTGCCCTGATCTCCCCAAAAAACGGACCATTAAGGAGACCACAACCACATGGCAGCCTGCCTTGCATGTTCCTTGCAGGAAATCCACTGTCCTCTGTAGACTCCACATTGGCCACACTTCGCTGAATGATGGCCAGGTTCTCACACATGAGGATCACCCTCACTGCCAATGTAGAGCCCGCATGCCAGTGGCCCACTTACTCATAGACTGCCCTAATTTGGCTGCTTTGAGGCAGCATCTTAATCTTCCTGACACACTACCTCTGGTGCTAGCAGACAATGGCAACTTGGCTGATCTGGTGTTACGTTTTGACTGTGAAGGTTGTTTCCATCCATCTCTGTAAGGTAGGGCTTTTTGGTGTCATTGACTGTCTATGGGGTTGGTGGGGGCACCGTTGTCCAGCTCCATGACCCTCCCTCCACCTGCCCCACCCCCCGCCCCTCCTGGGATCCCTTGGAGGCCCTTGCTAGGTGGTCTTTACCTGGCCTCTAACCTTTCCACCTTCTTGTTCTCTTTATCCTTTATTTGTAGGCTTTGCCTTTTGCCTCCTCCTTTTGATGGCTAGTCCTGTTTGACATTTAATATGTGAAGGGACTGATGACCTTGCAGTTTAGTCCCTTTCATTCCAAACCCTGAGCCATGTTCATTCTTGAACCGGTGAGACATTCTTAATCAGCGGTGACTTTCTGAGTAGTCTTCAGCCTGTTGATCATTTCTACCCACGACATCCATTTGTTCCGACTGTCCAGGATCTTCTTTATGACCGCCATCAAGCTGGATGGTTGGTAATCTGTTAATGGACTCCAGATCGTGTTGGAATCCCAGGGAAAGTACATACTGACCGGTTGGCAAAGTTGGCTACCAGGAAGCCGACTCTGGAGATGGGGGTATTGGAAACAGGCATTTGTTTGACTGTGTCAGTTATTGGCCTGGAATATGGATTGATGTACTCTGGTTCCTGTGAACAAACTGCGAGTAATAAAGAGTATCACAGCCTTGTGACATTCTCCTATTCCTTCTACTCACAGGCAGTCAACCATTGTTGGCTTTGCTTTTGCCACAGTTGGCTTACCCACAGCCACATCCTGTGATGTGAAGATCCACCTCATGTTGGTGGCATCAATCTGATGGTGGCTCACATTTTACTTGATTGCTCCAATTTGTTTGTCTTACAGCAGAACCTTGAACTTCCTGACAGGCTATGCATAAGTGGCTAATCTGGTTTTATGTTGTACCTTTGAATGTGGACTCTGCTTCTCTCTCTGAGGTAGGCCACATTGGTCTCGTCACCTGCTTCGACCCAGGGGGCCCATGGCCGCCCTTGCCCGGTGGTTTGGCCTGCCTCCTGCCCTTCCAACTTTTACACATCTGTTTACTGCCTCAGTGTCGTCATTCTGTCCTGAGTTTTTATCACCTGGTCAGTAATGAGGGTAAGGAAATGCTGATCAAATGCAGAGGGTGTGTCATCCATTACCTAATATGTTTCGGGTCCTAAAATTGCTTTGTGGGCACAGCATGTCACCCATCTTATAACCCTCTTACCTCTTTCTCAGTTCTGCTTGCTTCTGTCTCTTGGATTTATTAATTCTCAGTTGCAATCCTTGTCATTCCTTTCTGAGGACTCTTCCTGACTTAACGTTTATAGGATGGGAAGGGACTGATGACTTCATAGTTAGCCTGCTTTAACCTCATCAGTTCAATCTAATCCAATCCATTGTTCTCAGCTGCAGTTGACATGTAGAATGCTGGAGGACTGCACTGGTGAGATGGGATTTTGTCCTTAGAATGAGGGACACCATTCATGATTCAGAGAGGTTCGAGAGATTTTTTATAGGGTGCTTCAGGAGGAATAGTAAATAAATGATAAAACATCCCATATAATGTGTAGGCCTATTCAGTTTTTATTGGTTACAGAGATACAGCTGGTTACAGAGAGCAGTTTTCATTCCATGTGTTACTCTTAGACTGTTTACTGACTTATTTTTGTTTTGAAATTGTTTGAGTTTACATAGTTGAATTTTTCTACTGTGATTGCAATTTGTTAACCAGTTTTGCTGTATTTCTTTAATCATGCCCATATATTTACAAATGCTGTGTGTGTCAGCATGGTATTTGTGTGTGGGATTTGTGATAGAAATGCTGCAGCTGCCTGCAGATGATGTTGTTGGCAATTTTCTAGCTACTGAGTATCAGATTAAAGTGTGTTTACTAATGTTTTCACTGGACTGAGAGACTGGTGCAGTGCCAAACATTCATGTTTCACTTAAATGTGCAAATGAACAGTGTATGGATAAAGTAAGTCATAATTCAGCTCATACAATGTAGTCCTTCAACAAGCAAGCACTGAATTTCACTGTGTTGGTTTCCCACATACAAGAATGTAACTGACATTACATACGCAATACCTCTATCCTTATCATTTATAGAGGGTTCAACACCTTCAAGGAGGAGAGGAAGGTAGATGATTGGTATTTAGTGGATACTTGCAAATTGTCAAGTAAACCTACTAATATTGTTTACAAAAGAAGACAGCTTCACTTGTGATGGTATCAGTTAAACCTGTAAAACACATCAGTTATCCAATGGAAATGCTCTTGCCTTTGTGGACACACAGTTTCAAGAAAACTTTGCTGTAACTGCGTGATGTGGTATGACCGGCAGTCAGTTGATTCGGCCTGTTGGATTACTGTTTGTCCTACAGGATCCCATTACCTAGTCTTTCTAGCATCCAGGAGCATCTGTCATGTGACAGGTCATCTTCATATAACATTCCACAGAATATAAATTTGTAGAAATGGTCACATTTCTTGGCCATAAATGTCCCTGGACCTTGCTTATTTAGATACTTGTCTGTGGGAATGTTTCAAGATGAACTCTACAAAGAAAATGTAAACCCAAGAGATTAAAGAACAGAAAGATGACCTCAGGAGAGCTACACATGGTGTTATCAAGAGAATTTGAAAATGCACTGAAGTCAGAGTTGGTATTTATGAAAATAAACTTTGAACTTAACTATTTTCTTCCACATAACACCGTCTGTGAACATTTGTTGACATTGCACTAACAACTGTACCTCTATAGCCGATAAAAATGTGGTACCTTCTGTGCAATGTTGTATTCGTATTAGTCTGTATCACCACTACTTACAATGTTTACCATTCCTCCTGAAACAACCTGCAGTGTAAGAGAGATTATATTGCCTACTTCACCAATGCCTAAAAGTACCAAAATTTTTCAAGTAATTAAACAGCTAGAGATGGAGTACTGACTGCTCCTGTTTGCTGCAGTTTATGCTATTACCTAGTGAATGGTCTGCCTGACACCTAATGGCAGGTCCTTTCGGTGTGACATTTGTACAGTTGGCATCATTAGGAACAAGCAGTTGTGCAGTGCATTTTCCACAATTGCCATCAAGCAACATAGGTGTGTGTGCGTGTTTTACAAGCAATGGAATTTAAGCCATATTAATTTAGTCGAGGTAGGGTGAAGTAGGTTATGTAACCTGTCAAGAGTTTTTTAAAAATGAGTTTTAGTCATGTTTCAGTGAGTTTCATAAATTTGTTTTCATTATTTACAGGTCCAAGTAGAGGTATGATCTTATTTGCTCTAGCAAACTTGATTTTTACTTTTTTAATAGATATATACTAAGTTGTGGATGCTCAAGACAGCTTTGTAACACCTATTGATAAAAAGTACAAGCTATATCTGGTGTTTGTTAAATGGAAAGTTATTCATATAGCAATGAATATAGATGGTCCAAAACTATAAGATGGTGGGACTGGAGTAATGATTTTTCCTAAGCATTAACCTTTGTCTCCACTGCATTGTTTAAATTGTACTACTTTTTGTTATCTAGTGATTACTCTGATATTACCGAACATGAGAGATATTTTGTTGTATTGCCTTTGCAACATAAGTCATTGTTCTGCAATATTCTGCACACAGCGATCAGCAAATAAAATAAAAATGCATGTAATTTTGGTGATTGTAACTAAGATAAACCAGAAAGGTTTCCTAACACTAAGATAAAATATAGGGATTAATTTTTAGCATTTTTATTTACAAATATAATAAACTTCAGGGCTTTTTGTGTAAGTGCTTTGTGTGGTTGATGGAACTTAGTGTGAATGCCTTTCCTAATGTTTTCACCCTGGCATTGCACCATTATTGAGAATCTCCATTGCTGCCTTTTCCATCATTGATGAGGATGTGATTCACTGCGAAAAGATTTGTCCTCTTCCAAGTGTGTCGAGGTACATGAGACAGACTCATATTAAGGGTGCGAGTGTGTGTCCTCAGGTTGATTATGGAGCAGATATGTCTTCCCAGACATTGATGGTAACTGAAGACTGCTGTCTCCCACCCCACCCCACCCCACCCCACCCCACCCCACCCCACCCCACGCACACTGCAACCACCCACTCATCCACCTAAGGGGTAAGATACATAGAATTTCTGAGATAGCATCAAAAGTATGGATCAGATCAGTTATTATGTGTTCATCACAAAATTTAGTCATTTATGAAAGACCACCATGATAGAACTTATCAGTGCTTCGTATAGATCACAAATATTAATGATTGATAATACTTTGTTGTTAAACAGTAGTAATATTTGATGATTAAATGTATAAAATGGTATACTTACATAAGTTACCCGTCAGGAACCCAGTATAATGTATTAGCCAAAAGTTTCTTTTTACGTGTGATACTAGTCTTTACAGTATTACTTCTCGAATATCCACAGGAAGAGGCAGTATACTTTGCAATAAGTATCATCCAGTTCACTCACTGACACGATGTTCAATAGTGGCATCTGTGCTAATGAAGTATTACGTATGTGCTTAACTTAGTAAGCCAGAGCATCTCTTCAGAACTTGCTTTGAAATTCCATCACACCATGTGACCTTTTTCTTTTGAGAATTATAACATTTCTGTTAATTTTGGAAAAGAATGTCTGTGCCATGCCTAGCAGCTTAAATTTTGGTTGAATAACTTTTAAATATACCACTTGCTTCTTCATCTATCAGACCATAGTTTTTCTGCTACATTTGGAAAATGATGGTTAAAAAAATTAAATTTGTGAATCATTCATTTTAGTGATTCTGTTGCAGTGGCTCTGGTTGTCCTCCCTGTTTATTCCAATTATTTTATTAGAATTGTTAATTTATTTCATGGCAGGCAGATTTCCTTGGTATATTGCAGGCAGATTTCCTTGGTATATTGCAATAATTGTTGAATGCCAGAAATTTAAAATTTGCTTTATGGCAGTTTTATAAATTTCCGTGTCTCATTTATGATATATTTTTAACCTTTCCAGTCTTTTACTTTTTATACAGAAATTAAGAACATTGGTGTAGGAAAGCTGTTTGGAATATTGATAAAGTTGTTGAGAAATGCATTAGCATCTGTTTCCTTACATGCCTTTTCCTGTTCTATACCTTGTATGTGATTCTTAGCACCATCCAAAAATCTCTCTTTTTTTTGCATGAGAATTTCTCAGACTTTTGTGGTTTTTTGTGTGCTTCGTTTTCGCAAAGTGTTCACCAGAGCCAGGCATAGTATTAGCAGTTGAGTACAATCTAAATTTTTTCACCATGGGCATTGTCTACAAAAATGGTATCATTAAATCCACCTGCTGCCGTGGAGAAGGGTATTGTAGCACCAGAGTCATTTTTTCCAACTTTTTTGTGTCATAATATTTTAGCGTACCTGTTTGAAATGCCCACAAACTGGTTACTCTTTAGTCTTGTCTGGCATAGCATAAGTCAAAAATGAATTTAGATGTCTCATAAATTTGAGTCTGTACACTGTTACGGTTATAATAAATTTATTCTTCAATAACTGCTCACATTCTTGTACTCCTGTGTTCAGATACACATAATAAAGTGCTTCAGTTTTGTCTTCAGCTTTTACTAACATGGTGGTTCCTCATTTTATGTATATTAAATGTCTTTATCCCCATGCTTGGTGGTACAAAGAAAATTTTTGTTTTCAAAACTCTTACACATAAAAGAAGCTGCCTTGTTTTTTCAGCCATCTAATATTCTGATGAAACAAACAGATTTAATTTTAATGAGAAATGCAATATATTGTGTGAACTTAATCTGTTATGAATTTTGTCTTCATTTTTCATTGACTATTATCATTGTTTGTTGTTTAGATTATTTACGTTCTCATTTAATCGTGCTAATAATCTCCATCTACTTCTCTAGGTTAAGTGGATGATGTACTGGATTGTATTTGCCCTGTTCAGCTGTGCCGAAACTTTCACTGACGTCTTCCTGAGTTTCTGGTAAGTGTATGATTCCATTGTAGTGATTGTTGTCACAGTAATTAACTTTTGAACAAACATATCTTTGTTCCTCAGGTTTCCATTTTATTATGAGATCAAGATCCTGTTGGTTCTGTGGCTGCTCTCACCTGCCACTAAGGGATCCAGTATACTGTACCGCAAATTTGTGCATCCAATGCTCAGCAGGCGTGAGCAGGTAAGTCTTGGTTGTGAATGCCTTTTGTATTGTTTTATTTTGTACTAGCCTTCTCCCCATGACTTTTGCTGCATATGCATTCAGATATGTTGTGCACACCTCATCTCTTTGTTCACCTCCCCCGCCCCGCCCCCCCCCCCCTCCCCCTCCCGTTTGACTCCTCAGTCCTGTCTCTCTGACCACATCTTCCTACCCCCCACCCCCATCCCAATTCATATCATCCTCTCCCTCCTGCCTCCTTATCTCTACCAATCATCTCCTCCGGCCTTCTGAATCTTCCTCCAGCCATGCCCATCTGCAAATGTAGCCCCTGCACAACAGGTCAGTGAACCAGGCTGATGCTACTCCCTGTCATGTAGGCAGCCTATAAAGCATGAGTGTAAAAATGTTTTTACTCATATCGCCATTCCTATTGGAGCTAGGTGGTTATAAACTCGACAGTGATGATATGATGGTGCACAAATAGAACTTAACAAGAATCAAATTTGTTTGTGCAGAGGTTTGAGGGGAGGCCCCGGATTACAACATACTGCACACCCAAAAGAGAACAGTATTTTGCTGTAACCGCAAGCCTAATCTTCAGTGGAAATGCAAGTTAGAAAATAAAAAAGTGTTAAGTTCAAAACTTTATCAACATTTGGGAAGTGAAACAACTACTTTTCATCGTGTAGAAAACATTCTGCTCTCCTAGAGGGCTCACAACCCTTTTATGAGTATGTATGTGGTGAAAACAGGATCCCGAACAACTACAGTATTTCATTTCCTGTGCTGCAGTCTACTCTCCGACTCTGTTTACTCAGAATTGGTCTGTAGAACAGATTCCCCGTTGACAGCCTAACTTGTTTGTGAAACATCAGCATTTTAGCCATTCTGTGGTGGAGACTAGTCAGGTACCCATATGGTTGTAGCCTTCCTGACTTTTTAGGGAATTCACTATTGATTCCTGGTCTGTTACCTCTGTGTACCCATGTGTGATGAGGAGTTAGGGGGCATTGGGACTCCAGGCAGTGGTTATCAAACCATGTGGCCATTACTCTGGCTAAGTGGTGTCTGTGGGGAGAGCCCTTGATTGGATTAGGTGGCATCATGGTGGGTGTCTTGCACATTGAAAAGACCTAGTTGTCAGTCAGTTGCCATGAGAGTCCAGCAGTGTCTTCAGTCAGAACTGAATACTTCATTGCAAATTATTACAGAACTTACCTTCCTTAGGTTTGTCGTGGATGGAAAGCAAACTGTATACACTTACTCTTATCAGTTCCTGGTTTGCAGCTGGACTGCTGGAGGGTCCTTTTTAGCTACTAAGTCATGTTCTTTGTTCAGAATATTGAATATGTATGTTGAGAGATCTCTTCCCTGAGTAAGTTATGAAACGGTTTGGTCTTAATTAACACAGCGAATCCTACCCAGTCCTGAGTGTTACTCTGTTGTAAAATAAATTAAAAAGGTGAGTGTGACATACCTGTTAGTGTTTGAAATGGTACAAGGCTTAGTGTTTCACTGGGGATTAGCACTGCACTGTGATCAGGAATCAATTGGAAAAACTGAATAAGTGTGGGGTCCACTGTTGTGTACATACAGGCCTGCCAGACGACAAGGTTGACACCAGAATATTCTCCCTCATTTTTGAGGGAGACTTTGCTTCCCTACTAAGTCAAACTCTTGCGATACCATTTTGATGTGCAGATACATTTCCCATCCCCAATATGGTGCTTTAAATTTCAACCCTTGGGCCATACATCTTCCCATTGTACGAACAATCCAGTTTGTGGAGACTGGTCGGCTGCTTGATGAAAACTCACTGTGTGAGTAATTATCCTTCTGTGTCGGTTGCAGAGACAGTTGCCCTCCCCAATCCCTGAAGTGCTGATCCCCTAATTAAGGAATTTAAATCCCAGGAACTTAAGGTCATCAGTGGTGTCTCATATTTTGAAGCTTGAAAAAATAAAAGGTTTATACCCTGGCCTAATGCCATTGACTTTGGCCGTTACTGTGGCCAGGAAATTAGCAGTACGTAGATTATTTACTCACTCCTTTCCCTTAATGTCAGCCCCTGATGGTTCTGGATGTCGGTTAACCCATGGGAGAGACAGGTTTAATGGTTTGTGCAATACCATCTTGAGGACCCTGATTTTTTGCACCCAGCTGGAGAAGTATCACATGGCTTCACTGAGTGCACCCTCTCCATGAAAATCCACAGACCACTGATGTGATCTGAAGGAATGATGGAGTGAGAATTCCAGTGCTGACCACTCCTCTTCAGCTCCAACCCCATAGTGGAAGAGCAGATAAGTTTTCACGAGAGTCCTATCTCTGTAAAGTAGTTAATGAGAAAATGAAGAAATCTTTGGATATTACAGTCACCTGCCAGATCTACAGCAACTAATGTCATCCTGTTCCACTATTTATCATACTCTCACGTGTGTGTGTGTGTGTGTGTGTGTGTGTGTGTGTGTGTGTGTGTGTGTGTGTGTGTGTGTGTGTGTGTGTTAAATCTTATGGGACTTAACTGCTAAGGTAATCAGTCCCTAAGCTTACACACTACTTAACCTAAATTATCCTAAGGACAAACACACACACCCATGCCCGAGGGGGAACTTGGACCTCCGCCGGGACCAGCTGCACAGTCCAGGACTGCAGCGCCTTAGACCGCTCATACTCTCAAAGAAAACAAATTTTGCAGATGACCATTCCCCAACTTTTGGAGAGTACCACACCTTCTGTCAGAACTGACATGACCCTGAACAGCATCTGGAAGGGTCTGTACATTGGTTGACAATGTTGTCATAGAATTGTTTCCCATGTATACCACATTTGAAAGCAGAGTAGTGAGAGTGCAAACTGTCTTGGTAATCACTATTTGATGTGTAATGTTTATTTATCCTCAGGCAGGCACCTGTGTACCTTGGGATGGCCACTTTAATTCGACAGCTGCCCCCCACCTTAGTGCTGCTATGCAATTCCAAAGCTTACCATACCCTCTGGGGTATACATCCTCTGGTAGGGAATTTCTGATTGAGCAACTTATTTTTGATTTTGATCTGTGTCACCTCAATGATGATACCTTATATGCTAAAGTGTCACCCATGGCACCTTCTCAGTAAGTGATATTATGATCCATTCCTCCAATTCATAACAGTGGTTGCTACACAGTAGTCATTCCAGTAGACCTGTTCCTTGTTACTGTGTTAGTCTCGGAATGGCCAACTGGCAGCTGTATATGTATGCTGTTGTCTTTGCCCCCATTATGCCAGATTTATTGACGAGGTTCTCAGAGACATTTGTGACACAATCGCATGACATTCTGGAGCTGCTATCCCCATTTTTACAGGCTGTCTCCATCTGTGGTCAGTATCATAGTGGACCAGATACTAAACGGCTATTTAGGACAATTGAAGAGCCCTGCAATGTCTCAAACAACATCCTCCACGTACCACACTCAAGACTTTCAAGTGATTTTTTGCAGAAGATTGCTACCTAATTAAATTCATCTACATCTACATCTACATCTACATCTATACTCTGCGAGCCACCTTACGGTGTGTGGCGGAGGGTACTTATTGTACCACTATCTGATCCCCCCTTCCCTGTTCCATTCACGAATTGTGCGTGGAAAGAACGACTGCTTGTAAGTCTCCGTATTTGCTCTAATTTCTCGGATCTTTTCGTTGTGATCATTACGCGAGATATATGTGGGCGGTAGTAATATGTTGCCCATCTCTTCCCGGAATGTGCTCTCTCGTAATTTCGATAATAAACCTCTCCGTATTGCGTAACGCCTTTCTTGAAGTGTCCGCCACTGGAGCTTGTTCAGCATCTCCGTAACGCTCTCGTGCTGACTAAATGTCCCCATGACGAATCGCGCTGCTTTTCGCTGGATCATGTCTATATCTTTTATTAATCCAACCTGGTAAGGGTCCCATACTGATGAGCAATACTCAAGAATCGGACGAACAAGCGTTTTGTAAGCTACTTCTTTCGTCGATGAGTCACATTTTCTTAGAATTCTTCCTATGAATCTCAACCTGGCGCCTGCTTTTCCCACTATTTGTTTTATGTGATCATTCCACTTCAGATCGCTCCGGATAGTAACTCCTAAGTATTTTACGGTCGTTACCGCTTCCAATGATTTACCACCTATGGCATAATCGTACTGGAATGGATTTCTGCCCCTATGTATGCGCATTATATTACATTTATCTACGTTTAGGGAAAGCTGCCAGCTGTCGCACCATGCATTAATCCTCTGCAGGTCCTCCTGGAGTACGTACGAGTCTTCTGATGTTGCTACTTTCTTGTAGACAACCGTGTCATCTGCAAATAGCCTCACGGAGCTACCGATGTTGTCAACTAAGTCATTTATGTATATTGTAAACAATAAAGGTCCTATCACGCTTCCCTGCGGTACTCCCGAAATTACCTCTACATCTGCAGATTTTGAACCATTAAGAATGACATGTTGTGTTCTTTCTTCTAGGAAATCCTGAATCCAATCACAAACCTGGCCCGATATTCCGTAAGCTCGTATTTTTTTTCACTAAACGTAAGTGCGGAACCGTATCAAATGCCTTCCTGAAGTCCAGGAATACGGCATCAATCTGCTCGCCAGTGTCTACGGCACTGTGAATTTCTTGGGCAAATAGGGTGAGCTGAGTTTCACATGATCTCTGTTTGCGGAATCCATGTTGGTTATGATGAAGGAGATTTGTATTATCTAAGAACGTCATAATACGAGAACACAAAACATGTTCCATTATTCTACAACAGATTGACGTAAGCGAAATAGGCCTATAATTATTCGCATCTGATTTATGACCCTTCTTGAAAATGGGAACGACCTGCGCTTTCTTCCAGTCGCTAGGTACTTTACGTTCTTCCAGCGATCTACGATAAATTGCTGATAGAAAGGGGGCAAGTTCTTTAGCATAATCACTGTAGAATCTTAAGGGTATCTCGTCTGGTCCGGATGCTTTTCCGCTACTAAGTGATAGCAGTTGTTTTTCAATTCCAATATCGTTTATTTCAATATTTTCCATTTTGGCGTCCGTGCGACGGCTGAAGTCAGGGACCGTGTTACGATTTTCCGCAGTGAAACAGTTTCGGAACACTGAATTCAGTATTTCTGCCTTTCTTCGGTCGTCCTCTGTTTCGGTGCCATCGTAATTCAATAAGATGGAATGCAGGGGTGCTACATCTCTTCCTCAGGAACATGTGCTTCTTCATCCAAGGTGTGACCAAATTCCATAACCTGCAGGACTGCTAAAGATTAACAGCTGTTCTAGATTCTGCTGCTTCTTTTAGGATTGGGGTGGGGGTCTTTTTGTACCAATGTGTGAGTTCTTGCTAAACATTTTACTGCTCATCTTTGCAGTAGCATTGACATCCTCTTCTTTCCTTTCCATTTGAACACAAAAGACAAGTTGGAGACATCTCCCTATTCTTTACTCCCCCCGTCCTCCAATACCTGAAACCTGAACTACGTAATGAACATTTCAATGATAGGAGACTGTGTCAGGCTTTAAACTCATTTAGCGACACACTATACTGTCCCACCCCCTTATTAAATTCAAAATCGTATGACTGGGCATCTAATGCAACTCAAACTCGTCCACTGAGGGTCTTCAACTTCTTTGGCTAGAAGATCCTTTCCCTTCACAATGGAGGGACAATGTTGTCATTGCTATCTTTAAACAAGGCAAAAACTTAAAATCCGCTAATAGCTGTCAACCGATTAGCCTCACCAATGTGTTCTGCAAACTACTTGAAAGGAAGGTAGCCCAACAATTATGCTAGGTTCACAGGTCCTTCTGGCCTCATTATCAGTGTGGTTTCCAGGAGGGCAATCCACAAGTCACCATCTGGTTAGGTTTGAAACAGCAATCCAGCAGGCTTTTTGTAAATACCATCTCATTGCAGTTTTTATCACTTACATGAGACACCACTTGGCACCATCGTATTCACTTTCCTTCCATGATTGGGGCTATAAGGGTTACTATTGATTTTTATACATCAGGCTTTTTTCCCATTGTTTCAAGTTGGTGGGCTTCTCAGCTCCCCATGGTATGAAGAGAACAGCATCACTCAGTGCTATGGTCTGAGTGTTACTCCTTCTTATTGCCTTAAATGGGCTAGTGATCTCCATTGGACCAGTGGTTCCACTGTGCTGTATGTGGACATTTGTTGCGTATGGTATAGCTCCCAATCTGTAACCTGGGCTGAATTCCAGCTCCACGGAACCATCTGAAGTGCCTCCGGTTGTGTTCTTTCCCATGGCCTCCAGTTTTTTTCCAAAAAATTGCAAGTAATGCAGTTCTGTCATTGTATCGTGGTTTATTCTGATCTAGGAGTCTACTTGGATACCCAGTGTTCGGGAATTGCTGTGCAGTCCTGAGTTTTGGAAGTCCTCTTTGATAAAAAGCTGACGTGCTTGCCCTATGTTGATCAGCTTCAGACTGTGCATGCAGAAGCTTAATGCTTCCTGATTCCTCACCCACAACTCTTGAGGTGCAGGTTGCACTTCCCTACACTGTACATATGTGGCCCTCTTGCTGTCCCAATTGGATCAGTTGATAATTATGGAGCAAGGCTGGCTTCTAGTGTGTTTCATAGTTGACCCATAGACAGTCTCATGGCCAAAGCAGAGATCTTACTTCCTCAGTTCAGACTGCAACAACTCTTGCTCACCATAAAATAACTTCATAATCTGACTTACCAAATTCTTTTTACACTTTGAGGGTGTTGACCTCTGACAGTTGCTCTCTGGTGGGGCTCCCAGGTGGGCAGAAGACCCAACAGAGGGTCTGGAAAGCCATTCCAACCCCATTGTTGTGTGCTTTCTGTGTATTCCTGTGTGCTTTGTCTTGGTTAGTACCCAGACCATGAATTTTGATTTCAAAGAACTAAAGTTTTTTGTCACTGTTTACTTTTGATCTACTCCTCTCTGTTCTCCATGTGTATCAGTGTGGTACCATCATTTAAACTGACAGCTCTAAAATGATGGGTAGAACAGAATATGCTTTAGCATCTCCCACTGGGCAGGAAGAACATTTGTTGCCAGGAACATGTAATGTTTTTATGGTGAAGCTGATCCATTAACGGAGCCCAGTACTTTTAATTTGTCATGACTCAGCGAGTAGTCTCCAGGCTGTTGACTGATGTTACTCTTGCCATATTGAGAGATGATATTCACTATTTTCTCTCTGCCCTTAGTCATACTATGTGCTTCATTGTCTTTCTCTGGGCCCCAAGTCATGTGGGTATCCCAGGGAATGGGCCATCCATCTGGCCATCCATGTGGCTAGAGGAATGATTTCTCACCTTACATTCACTTTGACAATCCCAGGTATGGATTTGCTATTGCCAGTAACACCTCTACTTAACTTGAAGACAGAGCATCATCGGATGATCTTATAAACTGCACACTGTCAAGCAGACTACCGTTATACAACACTGCTCTTAACGTTCCTCCCAGAAAGAATCCACCATTTTTAATTACTTTCAGATGGAGTTGACATTTTTTTCCACTGCACTGCATTTTACTATTTTAGAAGTGCCCTTCACGTAGAAGGCCAATGAAGGGAAGACGTTAAGTATTTCTTATCGATTAATTAAGCTGACTAAAAAATAATAGTTTAGCAGTTTTCTATGCTGCCTTTGAGGGAATGTGTTCTATTCCAACTTTTAATGTTTTTTGTCAAGTGGCCCTTACATGTTCAGTACTATTAACTCAATAATATTCTGTAAATATGTTTTGTGGTAATTAAGGCCAAGAACATTGCAACAGTATTACACAATATTTATGTCCGGGAAGCGTCAGAACTCTGCCTTTGCAGCGAACAAGTCTGTGCTCAACAATATGGGAACTCTCACATATTGTGAATGAGTTTCTTGTTTGGCAAAAGAAAAGGAGAAATTATGTGTAATGGACATAATAAATCTGAAAAGCTTCCTGTGATCATTTCAATGGACCAGAAGCTTATTTATGGCAGCTTAGATTCGTAAACCACAGTGATGATTAATTACAAACTGAAAAAGTGAACAATGTAGTTTATAGCATACCTGTACTGTTTTATGTGTATTTCTCTAATGTAACAACTGTCACAAACGAAATAAATGTGTGTGATCTCTGGACAACTGACCTAACCTTACTTATCAATGCTGAGAACTGTTACGAGTAAAATAAACATTTCTGCTTACTGTCATCTCACAAAAATCTTCAGTTTATTCTGCTTTTGTGGACAAGGTATGTGGCATTTCCTGATAAGTGAGGATTTTTCTTAAAGTACTGCATGGTACTTTCATATACATCCTCCCCACCCACTTCCTGGTATTTTATTTCTTTCTCTCTCTCTCTCTCTCTCTCTCTCTCTCTCTCTCTCTCTCTCTCTCGGCAGAAACTGAAATGTATTGCACAGTACCATCCTCACATGGTACAATATATTGAGACAGTGTCAATATTTTTAAAACTCTGCAGTGTTCATTATATTGCACAAGCTGTCAATACCGAACTCGGACAGTGAAATTATTACACAATACCCAGTGTGCGAACACTCAAATGTGACCACCTACTGAGCAACCCCTGTGCGTCTGGGGGTTAGAATAGGCCTGAGGTATTCTGCCTGTTGTAAGAGGCGACCAAAAGGACTGTAACACTTTCCAGCCCTATGAGTTCAAGTCCCATTCTATGGTTTGACCTGCCACTTTCAAAATTCTACAGAAGTGCGGGCCATATGTGGAAGGACACCTTACATGGTGCACGAGTGCCCTTAGATTCGATCTCCTGAATCTCTTGTCATGGCTTTGCATCTCCACCTGCGATTCAACTGTTTGGGCGAGGACATTTCCGGTGTATGTCATCTTCTTCTGTTGTCTCCTGTCCTCTTTTGCACCCATGACGATATTGGATTTCTCTGCACCCACAATCCAGCACGGTAGCCAGTCTATTGTGGTGGGGCTGCTATGTACCCATTTGGTGGTAGCCCCCTGACAACACAGGAATCGCACTGCTGATGCCTGATCTGTAAACTCCCCACGTATGCCAAGGAGTAGATGCCTGTCTTCCTGGGGCATCAGGACTCCCAGCAATGGCTATCACGCCAGTTGGCCTTTGCTGTGGCTGGGTGGCACCCTTGGGGAGAGCCCGTGACTGGAGTCGGTGGCATCAGGGCGGATGACCCGCAATGAAGTGGACTAAGTCATCTCTTGCTGGTGACTTTACAGCACCAGCAGTTTCTAAGAAGGGCAAGATAGAATACAATGCCAACAGGTATGACCCTAAATTGTTTCCCTCTCTCGCTACACCATGGGAGAAATGTAGGGCTACAGAACGGAGAAAGCCATATTCACCTCAGTTTTTAGTCTGTAGCAGAACTGATGGGGATTATTTTCTACTGGCGAAGCCCCAATTTTTCATTGAACACCTTGAGGATAAGTTTGGAGAATTGACAGCACTGCCTAAGATGTGAAATGGCGCAGCCTTGATTCGGACAGCATCCGCAGCCCAATCCCGAGCATTACTCACCTATAACAAGCTGGGTGACATTCCTGTTTCCGTCACTCCCCATAAAAGCCTCAACAGGGTCCAGGGGATTATTTTCCATCATGACCACCGCTTGCAGTCTGACGACGAGCCCTGTGCCAACTTAGAACGGCGGGGTGTTCATTTCATCCAGCGCGTTTACAGGGGGACCCAAAGACAACAGGGTTGCTACCGGTGTCTTCATCTTGGCCTTTGAGGGTGATTCATTGCCTGAAAAGGTCAAGGTGTGCTGTGACGTTAAACTATACATCCCTCCCCCTATGCAGTGCTTTAAGTGCTGGAAGTTTGGGCACATGTTTTCCCGCTGCACTTCCAGTGCCACATGTCGAGACTGTGGATGTCCACTGCACTGCACCCAAGTGTGCCACCTCCCACTTGCATCAACTATGGAGAGCACCTCTGCCCCTGCTCGCCAACTGCCCAGTACTTCAAAAGGAGCAGAAATTTTTGGAGTAAATGACCATGGACCAGTTGATTTACAAAGAGGCTAAATGTAAATTCGAAAGATTAAACCCCATTTGGTTGATGTCGACATACGCTGCAGCTACATCACCATCGCTGTCCCATGTGCCAGTGGTTCCTCACTCTGTGCCACGAACAGTAGGCCCTCTGGGCCACCAGAATACATCTGCCACCTTGGTGGTAGGGGGGCAAATCTTCCTCCTTTGCTCCCAAAGCACCTTCTTTGGGAGGAAGGGTCCCCCCCCCCCCCCCCAAATGCGGAGGACATCAGTCCCCTCCCCCCTGCTGGAGAAACAACAGCCTCCTCCAGCTCCTGTCGTGCAGAAGGGGTCCCGTGGGGCCCTCTCTTCCAAGGTCTCCACTAATGCCACGGCGGACACTTGCCAGTGGCTCAAGGAGCCAAAAGCTGCTGGACGAAGAGCTTCATGGTCTTCCTCCATGCCTGAAGCTGCTTCGGAGAAATCTTCCCAGCAAGCCCCTAAAGAGAAGCGAGAGAGCAAGCAAACTAAGATTTAGTCTGCTAAGAAACAGGACTCTCTGGTGGCCCCAACACCACCACCCCCTATCAGTTCTGCATCTGAGGATGCAGTGGACATCTTAGTGTCCCCTGTGGACCTAGAGCTCACTGATGCCTCATCCACCGTAGAAATGGCTACAAATACTCCATCGGAGGCAGCAGGTGACATAACCTACCTCCTTGCGCGCTTCAGCCTTTCCCAGGCTCACAACAACATTATCCTCCAGTGGAATTGCGGCGGTTTTTTCCACTATCTGGCTGAGCTACGGCAACTGTTAAGCTTTACACCTGCTTTCTGCATTTCCCTCCAGAAAACCTTGTTCCCAGCAATGCGGACCCCTGCCTTCTGTGGCTATAAGGGTTATTACAGGAACTGTAGCAGCTATAATAGACTTTCAGGTGGAGTTTGCGTCTACGTCCTGAACTGTGTATGCAGTGAACCTGTGCCCCTTCAAACCCCTCTTGAAACTGTGGCTGTCAGGATAAGGATGGCGCAGGAAATAACTGTCTGTAACATATATCTTCCTCCAGATGGTGCAGTACCCTTGAACACATTGGCTGCACTGATTGACCAACTCCCTAAACCTTTCCTACTTTTGGGAGATTTTAACTCATCACCCCTTGTGGGGTGGCACAGTTCTTACTGGCTGAGGCAGAGATGTCAAAAATTTACTGTCACAACTCGACCTCTGCCTCTTAAATACTGGGGCCACCACACATTTCAGTGTGACACATGGCACATATTCGGTCATTGATCTCTCAGTTTGCAGTCCTGGCCTTCTCCCATCTATCCACTGTAGAGCACATGACGACCTATGTTGTAGTGACCACTTCCCCATCTTCCTGTCATCAGGCCCATGGATGCCTGCCCAGATGGGCTTTAAACAAGGCGGACTGGGAAACTTTCATCTCTGCTGTCACCGTTGAATCTCCCCCATACAGTAACATCAATGTGGTGGTTGAGCAGGTAACTACAATGATCGTTTCTGTGGCGGAAAACGCAATCTCTTGTTCTTTAGGGTGCCCCCGGTGAAAGATAGTCCCTTGGTGGTCACCGGAAGTCACTGAGGCAATTAAGGAGCGTCAGCGAGCGCTACAGCGGCATGAGCGGCACCCTTCCCTGGTGCACCTCATAGCCTTTAAATGGCTCCGTGCCTATGTTCACCAGCTTATCAAAAAGTGGGTTTAGGAGTGTTGAGAGAGGTATGTGTTGACCATTGGATGCCATACGTCACCTTCGCAAGTCTTGGCAAAGGATCAAACGAGTTTTTGGGTACCAGACCCAAACAGGTGTTCCTGGTGTTAACATAATTGGCTTGTTATTTACTGACGCAAACATGATTGCCGAGCAGTTTGCTGAGTACTATGCTCGTGCCTCTGCATTGGAGAATTATCCTCCAGCCTTTCGCCCTCTAAATGGCAGATGGAAGAGACAGTCCTCTCGTTCACTACATGTCACAGTGAACCCTATAGCGCCCCATTTACAGAGTGGGAGCTCCTCAGTGCCCTTGCACATTGCCCTGACAGAGCTCCTGGGCCTGGTCGGATCATCAGTCAGATGATTAAACATCCCTCATCTGACTACAAGCGGCATCTCCTCGTGATCTTCAACCGGATCTGGTGTGATGGCGTCTTTCAGTCGCACTGGCGGGAGAGCACCATCATACCGATGCACAAACCCGGCAAAAACCTGCTTGGTGTTGATAGCTATCAGCCCATTAGCCTCACCAACATTCTTTGTAGGCTGCTGGAATGTACGGTGTGTCGGCGGTTGGGTTGGGTCTTGGAGTCACGTGGCCTACTGGCTCCATGCCAGGTCGGTTTCCACCTGGGTTGCACTGCCACTGATAATCTTGTGCCCCTCGAGTCTGCCATCCGAACAGCCTTTCCCAGATGCCAAAACCATGTTGCCATCTGTTTTGATGTATGAAAAGCGTATGACACCACCTGGCGATGACATATCCTTGGCACATTATACGAGTGGGTTATCAGAGGCCTGCTCCCGATTTTTATCCAGAATGTCCTGTCGCTTCCTACATCCCGTGTCCAAGTTGGTGCCTCCCATAGTCCCCCCCTCCCCCCCCCCCCAATCCCCTGCCCCTTATCCAGGAGAGTGGGGTCCCACAGGGCTCCTTATTGAGTATATATCTATTTTTAGTGGCCATTAATGGTCTAGCAGCATCTGTATGGCCGTCTGTCTCACCCTCTCTGTATGCAGACAACTTCTGCATTTCGTACTGCTCTAACTGTACTGGTGTTGCTGAACAGTGCCTCCTGGGAGCCATCCACAAGGTGCAGTCATGGGCTGTAGCCCATGGATTTCAGTTTTTGGCCGCAAAGTCGTGTGTTACGCACTTCTGTCGGCATCTTACCGTTCATCCGGAACCAGAACTTTACCTTACTGACAATCCCCTCACTGTAGTGGAGATGTATCGATTTTTAGGAGTTGTTTTCGATGCCCATTGACTCTGCTTCCTCACCTTAGTCAGCTTAAGTGGAAATGCTGGCAGCACCTCAATGCCCTCTGCTGCCTGAGCAACACCAACTGGGGTGCAGATCACTCTACGCTGCTGCAGCTATACAGAGCCCTTGTTAAATCCTGCCTTGACTATGGGAGTCAGGTTTATGGTTCAGCGGTGCCCTCAGTGTTGTGTTTACTCGATCCAGTGCACCACTGTGGCATTCGACTAGCGACGGGAACTTTCAGGACAAGTCTGGTGGCCAGTGCCTTTGTGGAAGCTGGAGTTCTTCCATTGCAGGTCAGACGTGCACAACTGCTTGCCAGTTATGTTGCACACGTTCGTAGTTCTGCGCATCTGAATTATCGTCTCCTTTTCCCACCCACGGCAGTTCATCTCCTGCATAGGCAGCCCGGGTCAGGGCTTACAATTCTGTGTGAACTGGACACCTGCTACACTAGAGGTCCAGTCGCGTACACCTCCATGGTGTACACCTAGGTCGCTGTGCCGGGACCTTTCACATGGCCCAAAGGACTCAGTTCACCCTGCAGCTCTTTGCTGTCACTTCATCTCGATTCTTGACATGTGCTGAGGCCATGAAGTGATTTACACCAATGGCTCCATGGCTGATGGTCACGTCGGCTTCGCATATGTCAATGGAGTGCATATTGAACAGCATTCCTTGCCCAATGGCTGCAGTGTTTTCACTGCAGAGCTGGTGGCTATAATTTGTGCTCTTGAGCACATCCGTTCGTGCCCTGCGGAGTCAGTTTCTTCTGTGTACTGACTCCTTGAGCAGCCTGCCGCCTGCAAGCAATCAACAAGTGCTACCCTCGTCATCCTTTGGTAGTGACCATCCAGGAGTCTGTCTATGCCCTGGAACGGTCTGGTCATTCAGTGGTGGTTGTGTGGACCCCGGGACACATCGGAATCCCATGCAACAAACTTGCTGACAGACTGGCCAAACAGGCTACACAGAAACTGCTTATGGAGATTGGCATTCCAATAACTGACCTGCATTCGTTTTTATGTCACCAGGTTTTTTGGCTTTGGGAGATGGAATGGCATAGTCTCTGTATGCACAACAAATTGCATGACATTAAGAAGACTATGAATGTGTGGCAGGCCTCTGTGGGCCTCTCGCAGGGACTCTGCAGTTCTCAACTGGCTCTGCATTGGCCACGCTTGTGTGACCCATGGCTACCTCCTGCGCCATGAAGACCCACCTCAGTGTCGATGCTGCGCCCAGTTGACAGTGGCCCATATTCTGGTGCACTGTCTCACTTTGACTGCCCTGCGACAAAATGTTGGGTTACTGGACTCATTGCCGCTAATTTTATCTGACAACGCCTCATCGGCTGATTTAGATTCATGTTTTATTTGTGAGGGTGGGTTTTATCATTTGATCTAAATTTTAGCACAAGTTCTTTGTCCCTCTGTGTCCTCCACGCTAGTGCTTTTAGGGTGGAGGTTTTAATGTGTTGCAGAATGGCTGGCTTCTCCTTTATTCTCATGGTCAGCCAGCCACAGTAATCTGTTTTGCCGTTTTAATCTCTTCTACCTGTTTCATGCGTGTCTGTGGTTTTCTTCTCGCCTTTTTTCTATTTAAGTGTTTGATGCCCTTCCGTCGTTCTTATGGTTTTTCCTTTCTCTCCATTTTGTGTTGTCAGTCTTGCTTGTTTTATTCTCACACTTGTGGCATTGTTTTATTCGGAACAAGGGATCAATGCCCTAGCCGTTTGGTCCCTTCCCCCATCTTTTAAACCAACCAATTAACCTACCTACTGAGCTGATTGTTTCTCTCATCTTTCTTTTTCTGTTGTTGATCCTACTGATGCTAATTCATTTTTATTATTACTTATGCCTCCAACTGGCTATTCCGTTACTATAATACCCCTGCATAAGGTTACTGGGGGATCAGTCATGGAAAATGTACCTCTTGCTGCAGATAAGCTCTGGGGTTGCCCTCATCTGCAGCCTGGCCTAAACCATACACTTTTACCTCACTTTAAATTACTCGTCATCTCTGGGTACTTGTATTGCTTTCAGTGCATTGATCTACCACTTCTGCATTACAGTTTGATTATATTTCTGTCAGATTTCACTAACTTCATATGGACCAACCCCTGAATCAGAGACCAGTAATCTCAGTGCATAGACCCTTAACTCCCCCTCCCTTCCTCCTCCTCCTCCTCCTCCTCCTCCTAGCTAACCTAAAATACTGTCTTCAATTGAGGAATGTCACACTTAGTATATCTTGTATAAAAGTCATCAGTATTAACAACAGACAGTATTAGCCATGGTACTTTTAATTGGCTACTGATGAGTAGTAAAGTAAGAATATTTGATTGTTGATTTTAGAAGCTTACATGTTCTGGACTGTAGATGCTAAAGTTGAATTTTCCTCATACAAAATGATACAGCATAATCGTTAATTTTTTAATAGTTACATCTGTGTTTTGACAGGACATAGATGAGTACATAGCCAAAGCAAAAGAACAAGGATACCATACGGTACTTCATCTTGGGACGAAGGGTGTCAACTATGCTACAACAGTCATAATGCAGACTGCCATCAAGGTGAGCAAGCAGGAAAAGGATTAGTGCCAAACAGCCATAACTGCTAACTGTGGTGTGAGAATTATATTATGATTTCATATACTGGTGACTGGATTAGACAAACTTCTGTGTTACATATATTACATACAACAATTGTGTGCCACACTTACACGGTGGTGTCAAAAATAATGCAGTCACTTTGTGGCGTATGGATAAGAGGTGTGTGTGTGTGTGTGTGTGTGTGTGTGTGTGTGTGTGATGGTGGCAGTAAGCTTTGCTGATAACAATGTAGTTCTTATAAAAGTTTTGTTACTTTTATTGCAATTTAACATAACTTCTTCTTTTTGTGAAGGTTTACGTCATTGACATGTGTAATTCATAAGTTGATAGTTAACCGAATTACTTGATTTGTGTGCCGCACACTCTTCCAGTAGTTGAAAAAATGTGTACTGTAGTTAGTGGAATATCACTTTGCTATTAATGTTGTTTAAGATTATCTGTGACTGTCATATCTGTGTTAGAATTTCAATATCAACAAAAACAAAGCAGACAAAATTTGCTTTTCACATCTTAGAGTTTTGCTTTGGATACAGATGACGTTTCACAGAATGATTCTTTTGATAAAGAACAAATATTATCTCCTGTAAAGTTCAGTATGTGCAACACAGGGATTTTTAAAATGCTCTTGTCACTACAATCTCCTGAATGTTTTTCTACAATTCTTTAGACAGTGCACACAGCAGCTGAAATAAGCTGCAGGAAGATAAGATAGCAGTGATGTATGCTACTATTTCTTTGTGTTAAACTTTTCACTAATGAAACTTGTTAAGACCTTTCTGTAATGATATTTAGTTGAGCAAGAATACCTGGTTGACTTTATGTAATCAAAGTTTGGTCACTAATTTATTCAGTGGTAGTTATCATAAAAATGATGGCTGAGGTGAAATTTGCTGTGAATACTCAACATTGATCATGGGCTCAATCTCCTGCCAATTAGATATAGATTTGTAATACAGACTTGGTATTGATTTTATCACTGATATTATCCAAAGGAGATACCTGAGAAGTCAATAACTTTCATGAATTTTTTGTTTTTTTTGGAAAATTTTTCATATAATACTCTTTAATTATTGTTAATCTCATTCAATTCTGTCAAATTGAGTTCCATGTTAAGATCCCGTGAAAGTGGAAATTTGACCAGTGGCAGGTGCCTTCCAGCTAGCATTTAGTTGGTCACTAAGAATTAGGATATACATCACAAAGCTTATCAGAATGTCTTTCAGTGTCAATTGCTGACTAGATTGGTAATCTGCACTGGGGATATGGATATGGGGATGGGAAATGGGGAAGGAGTGCGCACACACGGAGATGGTCTTTTGTTCAAAACTATGTCAGAGACAACATAATGCATAAACAAACTCATTTTGTAGACTAACAGATGTGTTTTGAGAGGTTAAGTAATGGGGAGGGGATATGCCACAGTTTTTGATGCAAAGTTTACTCTGCACCAGTAGTTTATATGAGAACATACAGAATTAAGGCAACATGCGGCTCATTTACCACTTCTATGTCACTCTTGAACTCCATAGGAACTGTAGTTTGCTACTGAAGATGGATTTGGTACTTTAACTGATAGCAAAAAAAAGTGAAAGGTATGAATGCAAACTTACAGATTTTGAATTTTGTCATCATTCATCACATTTTAGGGTGAGAAACATTAGGAGTGACATTGTGACTCAAGACTGGTCAGGTTGACATCATGCATTTTGCTGTTTCGTCATCATTCATCCTAAAATGAATCTATCAATAACTGCTTCGACGCGTTAAAAATGAACGTCGATCTCCATTGTTCCCTGAAAAATTTGGCAATATGTGGTTCTTGATGCATGGCATGGTGATTATAATTCTCAGTTGACAAATCAAAAGTTTTTATTTTAGATCCCTGTTCTGCAGTTTTGTGTAGCACTTTTTAAAATTTAAATGTGACAAATAGTTCATTGAAGAATGAGATTTTCACTCTGCAGCGGAGTGTGCGCTGATATGAAACTTCCTGGCACATTAAAACTGTGTGCTGGACCGAGACTCGAACTTGGGACTTTTGCCTTTCGCGGGCAAGTGCTCTACCAACTGAGCTACCCAAGCACAACTCACGCCCCGTCCTCACAGCTTTACTTCCGACAGTACCTCGTCTCGTACCTTCCAAACTTTACAGAAGCTCTCCTACGAACCTTGCAGAACTAGCACTCTGCAAAGTTTGCAGGAGAGCTTCTGTAAAGTTTGGAAGGTACGAGATGAGGTACTGGCGGAAGTAAAGCTGTGAGGACGGGGCGTGAGTCGTGCATGGGTAGCTCAGTTGGTAGAACACTTGCCCGCAAAAGGCAAAAGTCCCGAGTTCGAGTCTCGGTCCGGCACACAGTTTTAATCTGCGAGGAAGTTTCAAATGGTTCATTATTTGAAAATGTCGAATTGGATTATGATTTAGTGTTATTAAACTCTAGATCCATCCATAACTGCCTGGGTGAGCCTATTCACAGTAAGGTGAAGGCAGTTGTCTGTTATCACCAGTCTAACAAGTATCACTTGATACTTCCGACAGTTTCAGAGAGCAGTATACCATTTCATTTAATGCTAGATGACTTTGTATCTTGCATTCTACTTCAATCTGTATATTGTGAAGTAACTCTCTGAAGCTGAATGTTTTGGAAAGAATTTGGAACAACTTGCTATGTATTGTCTTGCATCTGATCCCTGTTTTTCCTCGTGTTATTTGGTCTGTGTGAAAGGGAGTTATTTGTTTATATATGTATTATATACAAGATACAAGCTGTATGGATGTCCTTAAATGATACTTCAGTGTGTGGAACTGATTTGAGTATACCTTATACTAAGCAGTTGTTTATAAAAGCTTTCTTCCTGTGCAGTTTTCTATATTTGTATTGTACTGTAATGAGCATAAGTAATGTGTTTTTATTTAATTGCATGTGTTTATAAGTGTTCCTGAGTGCTCGTCATAAGTGACTGCATGTTGAATTGAAATGCAATTTCCATTTTAAAGCTGGATGTATTGGCATGAAATATAATAATTAACTAAGAATGGTCTGTTACCCTTATTAAACTATTTCTACAGAAGCACTTTTCTATAGCTACTTCATGAAAATTATTAGCAGGTTTATTTAGGACCTTAGAGTTTGGAGATATGAGTACACAATTCGCATCTAAAAGACCTAAAGCATCAATCCTTCCTACAAGCTTGTTTTACTATGTTCTTCTATATTTTTCTTCCTGTTTTTATATTCAAATTGCTTTTATCCATTACTAAAGCCATTTCCTTCTCTCCAACCCTTCAAGAGTAATCTTTGATTCTATTGTACAAAGATACACACTGATGTGTTTTTTGACCCAATTTGAGTGATAAACTGAATAGCGAGCAACATGTTTTTATACATGTCGTATACTGGTGTTTTATGTAAGCGAAGGTAGTTTTCTACAATAGTAATAAAATAACTGATTTAGGTCATGAAATATCCTGTGTAAAAGCGCGATAAACATTTGTTCCCATCAGCTTGTTACTGAAAATGGGCAGAGACAGTGGGATGGGAGGGTGGAGGGGCAAGTTTATGGGCCACTGTAGAGAATTAATTACTATTAAAATTTTCTTATAATGGCATATAGTATGAAATAAATGTAATTAGTTGATGTGTGTGAATATGGAAGTATGATATAGTGTAGTATTTGTAAAATTAACCTTTCTTCTGCAAAATCTCACACAGTCCATATAGTTGCAGTAGGTGCTTGCGTAAAGTAATAATCTTGTCTGCATGCCATGATGACCTTGTCACCAGGCCATACCAGGTCCTGCATTGACAGATTCAAAACCTCGTCCTCGCACTCAATCTGCCTGTGAACCTGACGCAGTAGACTATGATATGAGACAGATGGAGTTGCGGAGACGGTCAAGATCTTGTTCCGTGGAAACTACACATTCAGATTTTACTGCTGATATAGAATATGATATTCATACTTTGTCAGATGAAAGTGAGCTGGAGCAGTTCTTGTGTAAGGAGGATCTACACGGTAATACAGACATGCCAGAACTACGCCGCAGTAAGCGGAGTACAACCACCAGGAGCAGGCGGAAGTGAATATCTTTACTGTCCAAATTTTGTGTGTTTTATTAATTTCATTACGATGTCTTCCGTAATTTATGTTGCCTGTGCATGTCTTTTATGATTAGTTTGAATGCTCAAAATGACTTTCTGTGAAGAGTCTGGAAGGTTGTGAATCAATTGACAGAACTGAAATTCTAATTAAGACTGTAATTATTTTTTTGTAATTTTCTTTTAATATGCTTGCAGATTAGTTATATGTCTCTGTCTGGACTGAAGATGCTATTGTCAGTTTAAAATTTTAGTTGTGTTTTATAAGCTTAGAAGTGGCACTAAGTATATTGAAATGTATTTCTTCAGTTTATTGTAGGACATAATCTGTGTTGAAATAGTTCCAGTACTTCATTATTTTGTTTTTGTGCTTATGTTCATCATATGTTTGTTTAATAAACATTGTTTTGAATAATTATTCTGCATGACTTATTTTCTTGACCACTTTCGTTACTGACCCCCTTTTTTTTGTTTACTGCTGAATTTTGCTGCTATTACTTAACTACAGAATGACTTACCACTGAAAATAAAATTTATTCACCAAATTGCTTGAAGTACTCATTCTAAAAGTGTTACAATCACATTACAGAAATACAATGAAATAAATGTCACTCATTTATTAACAAGCTATTGTGGTGTCAGGTGAGCTTAATAACAGTTATGAAAACAAATTTGAGAGAGCAGCTTCATTGCAGCATCTGATGCTTTTTAACTGTAGATTGCTATGCCAGAAAAATTATCAGTTACTTCCAATGTTAAAAGCTGTTAATCAAGAGGTCATATGATGTACACACTAAACGTCTCATGTCAACTCGGTTTGAAATACTGAAGTCTTACTAGAAGAAAATTCTTTGGGCGATATTCAGTTCAGGATGGCAGTTAATGTTTCCCACTTAATTTTCTTCTTGTTGTAAATGCTTTTGTGTTATTGTTTTTGATGGTATTTTGTCAAATGTAGTGTTTACAATAAATTTCTCCCTTAGACCCTGTAGTTAGGAAACTTCACTCGCAGCGGCATGCTTCAGATAGTGTAGATGCTTCCTTTAAATGTCATTTATCTTGCTTTTAGATATTTTCATACTAATGTTTCTATGTTTTTTTATAGTGGGTGATTCAAAATTAAGGAATGGATTTGAATTGTTTATCACAGAAAAACTATTAAAGATACACATTGTGCTTGTCACTCGATAGAGGAAAGTTCAAAGTTCAGACACAGCTGTACAGTTGTTTGTTTCTAGCAACATAGACTACATCATGAGAGAGCATTTTGTGTGTCGGAATTTGCATGAAGTCAATTCATTGTTTAAGTGCAATATGCATTCTGCTGTTGATTCAGCAAGAAGCCACTTTACAGGCAATTTGCGTCTGGCATACAAAATTCTTGGAAGTTGGTTACATGTGCAGAGGGACAGCACTGGTCAGCCATGCAAGCCTGATGAAAATGTCAAGCTTATCTTAGATGCGTTGACATGGGGTCCTCACAAGATGGGCAGACCAATAACTTCATCTTCCTCAAACAAAGGTGTGACGTGTTCTGAAACTATGCCTGCATATGAAGCCTTACAAGTTTGTTACTGCAGCAGTTGTATTCCTGCAACCATAACAGAAGGTACGAATTTTGCATTTCAATTCTGCAGGATATGGCAGAAGAAAGTTTTTCTGCATGACTCGCCTTTTTGAACAAATTAACATTTCATTTATCGCGTAAAATACGCAGCCATAATGTAAGAATTTGGGGTCACAAAATCGTAGAATCTTCGTTGTACACGAAAACAGAATCACCGAAATTGTATGTGTGTTGTGCTGTTTCTGTTCACAAAGTTTATGGTTCTTTATTTTTTGCAGAGGAAACTGTGTCAGGAATCTCATACCTGCACATGCTGTTAAGTTGCTTGTTTCCCCAACTTCATAAAGATTACAGTGATTTCATCTTTATGCATGACAGCACCCCACCCCACCTCACTTTTCACCTTGAGGTGCAGCATTATCTTAACACCACCATCCCACTATGTTGGATTTGAAGAGGTGGACAAAAAGATCTTGTTCATTGCTTGTGGCATCCCAGGTCACCAGACCTTACACCTTGAGATATTTTCTCTGTGGAGTGCCGCACCTATGGCAGCCGAGAAATCGAATTGTTGAAGCTGTTAATTCAGTGAGCAGGGATCTGTTGATTTATGTATGAAATGAAATGGACTAATGTTTCTGCATTTCTTGAGCAACACATTGGGCTCATATTGAGTGCATTATATAGTATCTGTGTGAACACAAAACTTTGAACCTCCTCCTATATAGTGACATGCTTAATGTGTTTCTATCTTTCATATTGTGTCTGCAATAATTAATTGAAATCTGTTCTTCCTTTTCTGTGGGAGAAATTTGTGTGATACATTTACAGAGTAGGGCTATGTTGAAATACATAAGTGATCAGCAGGATAGATACAAACACCCTAATAAAAATCATTAGGTTTATTTTTGTCCACTGTCTCTTGGTGCGTTGTTTCCAGTAAAGCGTTGTTGTCAGTAAAGCACTTTTTTCCCTGTTGTGGGTGACAGTGGTGATGGTTCTGTTATTATAACAACAAATTTACTAACTAGTCTCCAAGAAAATTCATACAAAAACAAACGATCTTCTAATGTGCTCTTCCAACTTAAACTCCCTGTAAAGTTGTTATTATTATTATTATTATTATTATTGGTAGTGGTAGTAGAGTGGTAGATATTAACAGGATTGCTGGTAATTTGCTTCGTTGCGGAATCTGACATAATGTTTCAAAGGTATTTGACATTTTTTATTCATATACTGTATATTTAGTGGGATATATTGACATATCTGAAAAAGCTAAGAAATTGCCAATGAGTCTGTGTCGTCTTGTGACTATAAAGTCAGTTTTTAAGGAAGTTACGATGTTATTAAAGTACTGCATGGAAGCCAAATTATATTTAAAAATGTAAAACCAAATGCCAGGAAATGAGCAAGAATTCAATTAATGAGATTTATTTTTAATTGCTTTAATGTATGGATACTTGTGATAGCATTAGAAGCCTGGGTTACTTCTAAAGGAAATTCTTCAAAAAATGGTTCTGAACACTATGCGACTTAACTTCTGAGGTCATCAGTCGCCAGAACTTGGTACTAATTAAACCTAACTAACCTAAGGACATCACACACATCCATGCCCGAGGCAGGATTCGAACCTGCGACCGTAGCGGTCACGCGGCTCCAGACTAGCGCCTAGAACCGCACGGCCACTCCGGCCGGCGGAAATTCTTCAAAGAGAAGTACATAAAACAGGATGATAAATCATTGCAGTTGTAAGTAGCATGTTCACAAAACCAAGGTTTTCTCTTCCTAAGTTGTTGAGTGACAACTATTACATATGGTAATAATTACGTTTTGTGTGATGTTTTGCATCTGTATTATTTAAAGATGCACCATGACTAGAAAATACACTACTTGTACTTTTCCTACCTGCAGAATTAATGTATAATTTAAGTTATGGATGAACTACACTAACTAGCGTAGCAACTTGCATATTTAAAATGACCCGGCTTATTATTTTAGACCATTTTGCAGAAAGAAATGAAATGCCATTTGTTTTGTAGGTTACAAAGCTTCTCTACAAGGAAAACTACTATAACAAACATAAAATTCCTTCATCTAAATCTGTGAGTACATACAAATTCTGCAAGCCACCATGTGCTGCGTGGCAGAGGATATGTTGTACCACTGCTAGTCATTTCCTTTCCTGTTCCACTCACCAATGGAATAAGGGAAGAGCACATGTCTCTTTGTTCCCATATGAGCCCTAATTTCTTGTATCTAGCCTTTGAAAACCTTACGCAAGATATAAGTTGATGGCTGTAGAATCAATCAGCACTCAATAATTCAGGAGTAAAGGAGTACACTCACTTAATAATAGAATATTGAGTTGTTGACAGACACAAAGGAAAGGGAAAAACATTACTAGCTTTCAGACAAATCCTTTAATGAGCTGGATTTGCAATTCAGCAGTTGGACTGAATTAGTGTTAGGGAAGGAAGCGGGAGGAGCGGTTGGAGAGGGGTAGCTAGCAGCCCATATGGAGTCAGCTATTGTGTGTGATATGAATGTGATATACGGGCACTGGAGCCAGCAAGTGGTGGTGATGTGCAGCTGTGGATTGGGAAGGGGTGACAGGCCAGGTTAGGGGGAGACGTGTAGAGGGTGTAGGTGCAATGGGTTTCAAGGAGATTGAAGTCAGGAGGATTACGGGAGCAAAGGATATATTGCAGGGGTAATGTGCATCTGTGTAGTTCAGAAAAGCTGAAGCTGAGAGGAAGAATCCAGATGGCACAGACTGTGAAGCAGCCATTGAACTCTAGTGTGTTGTGCTCAGTAGTATGTTCTGCCACTAGATGGTAATCTCTAGGGACTGGAAAAATTCACATTTTGCAATGAATGAAAAATGGATGCTAATTCAGTCTCAAAATACGAAATTACTTAATGGATGCTATTTTATAGCGAATGTATCCAGATGAGCTATTTTGTCAGAGATAATGAGAAATAGCTTTATTTTCTGCATATAAATATTGAAAAGTAACAGTTACTGGTATTTTACATTATCTGGTGAAGCCCAATTTGGAGAGATAATGTGCATAAGAGCCTGTTTGCAAAATAAAGTGTATGAATGGAGCAACATATCAATACACTCAATGATCTGGTGTGATTCCAGCTGACGCCAGTTGAATGGTCTGCTTAAGATATATGCTGCATAATGCAATGTAGTAATTTGGTGTGGGATCTAGCACTTTGTAATGAAGAAATGTGTAAGTTTGTTTGTTAGCTAAATCTCAAATTATACTATAAATAATACGGACACTTTTAACATGGTAAATTAAGTGGTGGCTGATGTTTTGACCTGTGTTTGCATTGAATACCGCTAGAATTTGGGCCTAAACTATGTTGCCTCTACTAGACTCAACAAGAAATTGTGGGGTAGCCACCCCCGAATACTTTGTGTTTTGCGTTGATCAATTGTCTTTTCTTATTTTGAAATAAGTGGAGTGACTAATTCCGGTCCATCACAGATTTCAATTATGACCTTTACAACACCAGAAGAGATTGGCGACCCCTGTGAAAATGTCAGTCCTGCTGTAGGCTGCTGCCCAGTGAAAGGGGAGGAGGACTTGTTTCCCTGCACCATTCCTCTCCCCTCTGCTGGTTAAAATTCTAGTTTGTCTATGCTTGCGTCCATGTGCCACCACAGCCTATAGTGCTTGCACCCAGTATTATAGTGACTAGAATACTAAATCTTCAACGTTTCCAACTGCACCCTGATGTTAAAATAGAGTTGCCGTACATTCAGCTCTACTTCTACACTAAGTGCCTTGTCAGTTCTGTCTGTTCTATTGGCAAGCATGGGTCATATGGATGTGCATGCCCACGAAAGTTTGAAATTACTCTGCAGATTTTATAATCTTTAAATGGCGTGGGAAAAGACAAATAATGACCATAAACACCTTGTGTTGGAGATGCATTCAGTTTACTGGCAGAAGAATGCTGCTGCTGCTGCTGCTTTTGGTTCTCAACAGAACCATCATTTTTGAAGCTTAAATACAGCCAAACAAAGGAAACAAAAGCCATTACAGAAGAGAGAGGTTTTTGCAGAAACACACTTTCCAGTCAAATAGTTGTCAATCAACATCTTGTTTAACAGTCAGTTTCAAAGAATTAATGTTTTTTGTCTTCACGCATGTAGCATGACAACCTTTTGTACATGTAATCATTTACAAAGAATGAAAATAGACGAGAATTTTTACAGAAATAGATGCAAATTTTTCAAAAAGTTGATGCAAATTTTTCCAGAAATAGATGCTAAGTTTTCTGGTCCCTACAGTAAGCTAAGTTCCTGGCTACACTTTGGTGGCCATTCATTCTGGTGGACAGCTTGCTGGTGGTTGTGCCGATATACTCTGAGGAGCAAGAGAAATTGGTACATATGCTTAATATTGAGTGGGACCCATGCGAACACGCAGAGTACTGCTACATGATGTGACATGGACTCGACTAATCTCTGAAGTAATGCTGGAGGGAATTGACACCCATGAACCCTTCAGAGTTGTCCATAAATCAGTAAGAGAAGAAAGGGGTGGAGATCTCTTGTGAACAGCACATTGCAAGGCATCCCGGATATGCTCAATAATGTCCATGTCTGGAGAGTTTGATGGCCAGCAGAAGAGTTTAAACTCAGAAGAGTGTTCCTGGAGCCACTCTGTAGCAATTCTGGTTGTGTGGGGTGTGGTATCACTGTGTCCTGCAGGAATTGCCCAAGTCCATTGGAATGCACAGTGGACTTGAATAGATGTAGGTGATCAGACAGGATGCGTACATATGTGTCACCTGTCAGTCGTATCTAGACATATCAGGGGCCCCATATCACTCCATGTGCACATGCCCCACACTATTAGAGAGCCTCCACCAGCTTCAACAGTCCCCTGGCGACATGCAGGGCCCATGGATTCATGAGGTTGTTTCCATACCCATACATGTCCATCTGCTTGATACAATTTGAAACGAGACTCGTCCGACCAGGCAACAAATTTCCCAGTCATCAACAATTCAATGTTAGACGAGGTGTAAATCTTTGTCGTGCACTCATAAAGGGTACACGAGTGGGCCTTCAGCTCCAAAAGCCCATATCGATGATGTTTCTTTGAATGGCTTGCACGCTGACACTTTTTGATGGCCCAGCATTGAAATCTGCAGCAGGGGGTGCACTTCTGTCATGTCGAACAATTCTCTTCAGTCGTCACTTGTTATGTTCTTGCTGGTTTTTTCCCAGCTGCAGCAATGTCTGAGATTTGGTGTTTTACCGGGTTCCTGATATTCACGGTTCACTCATGTAATGGACGTACGGGAAAATCCTCATTTCACCACTGCCTTGTAGATGCTGTGTCCCATCGCTCACGCGCCGACTTTAACACCACATTCAAACTCACTTAAATCTTGGTAAACTGCCATTGTAGCAGCAGTAACCGGTCTAACAACTGTGCCAGACACTTGTGTCTTATATAGACATTGCAAAGTGCAGTGCCGTATTGTGACTGTTTACATATCTTTGTATTTGAATACACATGCCTTTATCAGTTTCTTTGGCACTTCAGTGTAAAATACTGTGCAGAAATTCATGAGAGCAGGTATGACATACCTGCTTTCACAGGTGGTCCTGCCTCTAATGGGATATGATGAGCCTGTGACAGGATTGGATTAGGGTATACTGGGTGGGTGTGCGTTTAGTGGGCAGTGGAATATCACATAGGAGTGAGGAGTGTTATGAGTGGCATATCTGCAGTAATGAGAATTCCTACGTCTAGTATGTTGAAGATCTCACAAAGGCCTTTACAGACAGGCACTATCTTTCAGAAGTAATCTGCAAACAGATTTCTCCCACCGTATTCTCACACAACCATAATCATCCCAGTATTCCCAAAAACCAGATGCAAAGGAATGCCACTCATCCTCCTCCTCCTCCTCCTCCTCCTCCTCCTCCTTCTCTCTGATCACCCAGTATGACACCACACTGGAGCAACAGAACTATGTCATTTGCCAGGGCTTTGAGTATAAATCACAATGCTTGGAAAGGAGGGACATTGCACCTGTGATCCTTCCCACCACTCCTAAACTGATAATCCACTGCCCTTCCAACCTATATGAAATCCTGGTCCTTCCATAAGCCACTCCCACTCCCAACTGCTTGCCATGTGGGTCATATCCCTGTGGAATCACAACCCATGCTGTCTAGATCCTTTGTCCAAGCCATTTTTTTTTTAACTAAGCAGATGGGAGTGATCATTGCAATGCGTTGCTCGCTCCACTACCCTCCTGGTCTCAGTCTCCACCAACGCATTGCACCCACACTCTCTACCCAATAGTCCCCCCCCCCCCCCCAACAGTCTGTATTTTGCACTCTTGTCTCTTATACCTGATCCCTCCCCCTCCTGCATTCCTATCCTGCACACTGGCTGTGTTCCTCCAAGCTGCCAACTACCTCTTTCTAATCTCTCGTCATGCTTCTGCTATTGGAGGAGTGCTCTCCTTCACTTCTAAATTATTTACATTATATCAGAACTTTCCTTACCATATTTATACTGTTGTGCATTCAGTTGCAAATGCCAGTTCTCTAAACTTTTTCAATAGTGTTTAATCGAAACCACATAGTATTCTCTCTAAGGATTCTGAATAGAGTTCATTGAGCATTTCACCATATGTACTCACGGGTCGATTGAATCTACCTGTGACAAATCAGCATCCGGTGTCTGAATTGCATCAAAGTCTTTCTTTAATTTAGCTGTATGGAGTATTCAAGAATGGATTGGATACATAATCTATGCACTGCCTTCTTTATAGATGAACTACAGCTTCTTAGAATTCTCTGAATAAAGGCTTCACCTTTTCTAAAACTGACCTTAGAAGCTTGTTCTGTTTCATGTTATTTTGCAACATTATGCCTTGCTATTTAATAGACATGACTGTGTGTCAAAGCAACATACCACTAATACTGTAAATCAATAAAGATGGAAGCTGAAAAAATGAATTAAAATTTGTGCCATGGCTAGGACTTGGACCCAGTTCTCTTTGCTTACTAGGCAAAAATGCTAGCCAATACACCACTATAGCCAACATTGCTGTGCGGACTACCCTAGTCCAGTTCCCTCCCTAACACAAACTGCAATTAACATCTTCGGCTTATTTTCCCCTTCTTAGATCGTCACTAATACCGTATTCGAAAATTATGGGACTGCTTTCCAACTCGTCTCTATTAGCTTTCATTTTTCTACATTTAGAGCAACCTTCTGTTTGTCACACCAAGCAGAAATTCTGTCTTGTATAATGCTACAGTCACTCCACAATAACACTTTCCTATACACTACATTGTCATCAGCAAACAGTCACAGACTGTTGGTCACTGTATCCATCATATCGTTTACGTGTATAGAAAAAAAGAGCAGTCCTATTACACTTCTTGAGTGCACACTTTGACAATACCTTTGCCTCTGATGACTGATGAACAATCATCAATCAACTCTCTCTCTCTCTCTCTCTCTCTCTCTCTCTCTCTCTCTCTCTCTCTCTCTCTCTCTCTCTCTCCTTCTTCTTCTTCTTCTTCTTCTTCTTCTTCTTCTTATAAATTTTTTTAAAGACACTGCACGTAGTTTGAAGGCAATGCTTTAGTCACTGATATTTAATATTTTCAAAATTCAGCAGTAATTTACATAACTGTTAAACTTGCTATAACTTCAAGAGCTCCAAATTATTATGTGAACTGATCTCCAGTTGTCCGAACATATTTGTGTCAATTAAGATTTATTGTTATGACAACCTAAATGCTGAGGCCATTAAATGCTATTGAAAAAATTAGCTGTTGGGGCATGGTACTGCAGCCTGATAGTGGCAATCATCATGCATTGTGCCATTACAATGTTAGCCCTAACATTTTTGTACCACAGAGGAATTGAGGAATTTACAAATCACTTCTTTCAGTTTAAAATCATAGTGCTAGTAACAGATGACCTTATTTGTATCAGTTTTTATCCTTTCAGGTGACCACAACTACTGTAGCTTTATACAGGGTAGTCACAAAATGTCTGAAACGATTGTAAGAATGTTGTGGGGCAGGTTGTACTAAGACGTAAATGTTAACACGAAAATTAAATACATTGTGCCGTTGCAGAATTATTTAGCATTGAAATCGGGAACTTTGCATTTTGCACGCTAACATTCAGTCAGCCTGCCATGGACAGTGTTACCAGGCGATGAGTGCTTTGTTTGGTTAACTGAAACTTGAATTTGCGTGTTTGCAGACCTGATTGGCTAAATTCAGTGCTAAATAACTTGGAACCAGGGGTTCTGAGGATCATATCTCCGAAATCCCGTAACCTTGGGTAAAGCCTTTTGACATCCTTTGCTTGTCCTATCCTTTGCTTGGCCCTATCCTTTTTGCTTGGCCCTATCCTTTTTGCTTGGCCCTATCCTTTTTGCTTGGCCCTGTCCTTTTTGCTTGGCCCTATCCTTTTTGCTTGGCCCTATCCCTTTTGCTTGGCACTATCCTTTTTGCTTGGCCCCTATCCTTTTTGCTTGCCCCTATCCTTTTTGCTTGCCCCTATCCTTTTTGCTTGCCCCTATCCTTTTTGCTTGCCCCTATCCTTTTTGCTTGCCCCTATCCTTTTTGCGTGGCCCTATCCTTTTTGCGTGGCCCCGTCCCTGTTTGCGTGGCCCCGTCCCTGTTTGCGTGGCCCCGTCCCTGTTTGCGTGGCCCCGTCCCTGTTTGCGTGGCCCCGTCCCTGTTTGCGTGGCCCCGTCCCTGTTTGCGTGGCCCCGTCCCTGTTTGCGTGGCCCCGTCCCTGTTTGCTTGGCCCCGTCCTTGCAGACCACAATGTGTTTCTCAACCAGGTGAACTGTGTCTCTTGCAGTTGTCATTTTTAATGCAACTTCTTGTTTAAATTTGTAGCAAAATTGTTGCTAGTTCTAAATTGAAGCTGCAATAACTATAGTGTTTTTGATTTCCTATGAAGCTGATAGAGATTTGACTCTAATCTTACGTAGGAAACGATCTGAATCCAAATATGTATTAGAACACTACATTTGAGTGGCAGACTTGGTCGAGTGACACTCGGGTCCCTCACTTGCCTCCATGTAGATGGGCCCTCAGCATGTGTGATCCAAGATGCTCATTGCCCATGGCTAAGGAAACATGGAGGCTAGCTATGCCACTAACAAGTAACAGTACCAAGTGACACTCGCTGATTCCAATACACTTTAAATATATTCTAGTCTAGGTCACAATATGAGACGTATTTTTTTTATACATACCCATTCAGCTGTTGAAGTGGTGAAAATTCTCCCAAGGAAAATGTGGTTGTTATCTTTTTGAAGACACATTGTCAAAACACTAAGAGATACAACAACAATGTTGAAACATAATTTCCATGGTTGCTACTGTATTTTACTACTGTGGAGTCACACTTTAAACATTTTGATGGAGTTTGAAATCTTCCCCTCACCCCACAGTTTTTTAAAACAGCTGAAAAATTTGTGTGTAGTAAATCTAATAGTATATTTAAAAGCAAATTCAACCATGTATGATAAAGTTAAATTCTGAAGTTGCAGTAGTCAGACATAAGTTGGAAGTACCCCTATATACTGCTATATGTGCGCTCTGTCTGCCATATGATGCTTGTCATACACTGTGATAGTGTTGTTCGCAATTTCACAGTGCAGCCATAAAAGATGGACTCCTGAAGGATTTAACTGAAGTAATGAGGTATCACTCTCTGTCTAGTCGGAATAACAAATGTGGAGGTGGCTATTGTTGTTTTGCTTTTTCATGGTCTTTGTTTTGTTTTGTTTATTTGGTTGTTTGGTTTTGGATGTTACATTTGACATCTACTTTTGTTGTTAGGTTGTGTTGCATTATCTTAGATAGTCAGTGCAATAATGAAGGGACATTGTATTATCCATTGCAAAGAAGTGCTGAATACACATACACATTGCGCACCACTCATATCTGATTATTACAATATCACAATTATTAAAGCAATAATTAACAGGAGGTTCACATTTATAAGTTTATGGCTGCACTGTGAAATCGCAAACATTATCGCCATGTATCACAAGCGTCATAAGGTAGACAGAGGGCATGTATAGCAGTATTTAGGGGTAATTCCAACTTATGCCCGACTACTGGGACTTTGGGATGTATCTTATCATATATAGTTGTTAAACTACACACACAATTTTTAGCCATTTTAATTGTGAGGTGAAGGTAGGATTTCAAAATACATCAAAATGTTTAAAGATGTGATTGCACCATTGTAATGTACAGTAGTAACCATGAAAATTTAGTTTCAATATTTTTGTTATACGTCCTACCGTTTTGACGATGTGTGCTCAGAAAGATAACAACTGCACTTTCTTCAGGGGGGGTTTTCACCACTTCAGTAGCCATTTGGGAATGAGTAAGAAAATCCATGTCTCACATTTTGACCCACACTAAAACATATCAAAATGTATCGGAATCGGTTAGTGGCACTTGGGTAGTGTTACTTGTAAGTAGTGTGAGGTGTAGTGGTGATTAATGGAACTGCATCGAGTGCGCACACTCTTCAACTTTGCAGCCTATGTGCAATCAAATGAGATGTGCATTGCCATATACAGTGTGCAGATAGCTGTGTTACTATAAAAGGTAGTGTTGGTCATCTTTGGCTGTTTCCGCTGTTTCATTTCCTTGACCTCAGATACATCTAATCTGTTAGATCTTCTATTTTATGACAGGACCTCTATATGTGTTTATTTATTAAATACTTTTATCTGAACAGTGTCAGCATTGGATGTAAACTTCAGCTATTGTATTAAATTCTAAATTAACTCAACACATATCTACTGTTTATGCTAGCCATAGGGAAGTGAGACATGATTCCAACTATTAAGGATGTAGGGTCTATGGGACTCTTTTTGGAACTATAGATTAAGGCCCCAATGTCACCTAGTTTCTATTACATATTCGACTCTGAATTTTACCAGTATGTAACACGGATGACTATGGTGGCACACAATTGATCCTCTGACACAAAATAAACAATTTTGTGGACGTAGCAACAGTAAAATCTGTAATACAGTAGTCCTAGAAAATTGCAAAATCAACACCACAGTGGAACAGCAACAGAAACTGTAAGAGTGCCAGTTTAAAAGCTTGGTCGAGAATATCATAGATGGTGTACCTGTATGGTAGGCATCTGTGAGGTAAGTTGTGAATTATTGAGACAAGAAAGCATGACTGATACACAGCTGGGGAAGTTCAGTGAATCATTAGAAACAAAATACTGGAAATACTGAGTAATCATTGATAAGTTTAAAGCAGTGTAGTGTATTAAAATGTAATTCGTGGAAACTGACAGAAATTGTTTTCAGCTGATACCAACCAGACAGTTTCTGGCACTGTAGCAGCCAGTTGCGTGGCCCCAAAATTAAAGGGCTGTGAGCAGCATATACAGTGGCATAGTGTTAGCAGTCAGATTAGAAATGGTTGTTCACACTTATGGTTAACAACTAGAAAACACCACTGTAAGTTATTTTTGGTTAATCTGTTGCAGTTTTCAGCAGAAATGCAATAGCTTCATACAAATTTGTACCATGGGACACACATGGTCATATGACAGGGCAGTGAAAAATATGAAGATTATCTTTGAATGCTTGTTTACTATATGAGGACAAATACAGCTTCTACAAAGACTTAGTATTTAACATTAGTACAAACAGTCAAGCACAACATGTCACAGTGCATTAAAAATGTTTTGGGTAAGGTGATAGTAAGAGTGGATCTAGTAACTTCCTGTTGGCCAACTCCAACTTCATTCAAGAGTGATTTCCTAGAAATTCAGAAAGTTTATGGAGGAAGGTATAATTGTACCGCAGAGGTGGCTGACTTAGTAGCACAAGCAATTATAAACGATGCACAGAAGGATATCAGCCAAAGTAGATTATGCACAGATTGGTTTTTTTTTCATTATAACAGTGTTACTAGAAAAATGTCAAGAATGTCTTATACCTACTTCATTGCTACTGCTGAATGTGAAAAAGCATTTGAGAAGGGGAACAGATCCAAATTATTTCGAGTTTCGTTGAGCAAGAGTGTTCCACAGAATTTAGTATGTGTAATACAAAGTATGTTGACAATGTCATAAATATAAGGCAAATATTATTTCATTTTTCAAATAATAGCTATTTACACGCAGTGCTTTGCACATGACCAAGTGATTTTTCCTGGAACAAAAGATGGTTTACAATTTTGGTTGTACCCATTTGCGAAAGGATTATAATTTAACATATTGAAAACAAAAGTAATGGTATGTATAGGATGTGATTCGGTTAGGGCCAAAATATTCACAAACGAAACAATTGAGGTCTTGACAAAGTCTGTGCGTGTTACATTGTTTACACACTGAATGATGAAGTGGCTAGAATGTTACAGAAATTAGTGTCCATGTGGGACAACCAAATGGAATTTTAAAAATAGGAGCAGAGATATATTGCTTAAACTACGTTAAGCAATAGCAGTTCCAACATTATTGGGTGGATTTGAATGTTTGAGAGAGCAAATGGGTAGGAAGTGCAGAGATGAAATTTTCAAGAGCAGCAGCTGGCTGTACATACATGTGTAATAAAACAACTGAGGTGGTTTGCATTAACATTTTTAGTATCAGCTGTGGTGCTCATTGTGATAGAGATTATACATTGCTCACTAGACAGAAGAGGAAATGAAAATATCAGGAAAGAACTGAACATATTTAATCTGTATAAAGAAATAGAACAAATGGAAAGAATGCAAGAAGGCAGAGCACTGAACTCGCTGCTGAAGTAGAACAAGCACAAGGACAGCTTTAATGCAAGTGTGTCATGATTTCAAAACAAAATTCTTTCCTGTCAAGGTGCTCTAAAACCATGTAAACATTCAGTGATAAATAGGTCAATTGACGTGACTGAATTACTAAATTCTGTCTACCAAAGTTGTATCAACAAAGCTCACAATGTGTTTTGTACTTTCAACCATCACACACATGCAAAAATGACAGCTATAGAAATAAGTGAATGTTGCTTGGTTGAAGCAAGGTCTCTGCACCCCATGCATTGGCCAGGAGATTTTGTATCATGGAATAACTAGCTCCCTCTTCCAGCAACAAAATGTTGTAACAGCAACAGAGCTTGCCATTTGACTTGAAAAATTGTTAGTTGTTCCAGTACATAACTAGTGTTGTTGAACAGATGTGCAAAACTGTAGACTCATTTCACTGATGTCTACATATTGAACAAATGTGAAACATATTTTGAGCTCATATATGATGACTTTTGTGGAAACAGAGCAGGTTCTATGTAGGAATGAACAAGATTTCTGTAAGCAACCATTGTGTGAAATCCAGTTTGCTCTATTTGTTTTTGATGTTCAAATGGCTGTAAGCAACAGAGCTTGGGTTGGTACCATGTTTATTGATTTCATTGTTGTTCCACATCAATGTCTTGTTAATAAAATACATACAGAATATTCAAATAGACACATGATTGGAGTGAAGATTTATTTCAAAGTAGAACTCTGTATGTTGCTGCTTATGGGTAGGCATCATCAGAAGTGAAAAGTCTGTGAAGAAATTCGAGGTAGTGTGGTACGTATATAAATAAATGATTTGGCATGTGATGTGTTGTTGTAAGAGGCTGTATCTAGATGACACAGCTGTGTTCAGAGGTGTGACATCATTACAACATGATGAGAAACTTGTACTTGATCAGTGCTAGATCAGATACAGGGTTATTCAAAAAGATTGACATTTTCAAGTGATTGTGAAAAAGGTTTGTATGTAGGTTAGATACTATATGGGAACAACAACTCAAGAAGTTTTTTGTGCCGTGTCCACAAGTGTTCTGTGTGTGAACCATTAGTCACACAGCACATATCCAGCCTATCATCCAATTTGGCCCATACTTGTCCCAGTGCCTGCATCGATGTCAGTCGCATCTGTCTTGACATGTCCTCATAATTCAGCGATGTTGTGGGGAAAGTGAAGGTGTGGAAATATTGCTTTTGATGTAACACCACAGGTGAAAATCACACGGTGTCAGTTCTGGAGAATGTCGGGGCCATACCAGCAACTGGAGATTGCCACCTGATGCACAACCGATCCATCATCGTCGTAGTTTAGTATCCAAGAAGTGACTAGTATTGTTGTGGAAGTGCAGTAGAACGGATTCCTGTAAAAAAATTAAAATTATCACTGTCGTCTTACAGTTGTGGCCTGAATCACGTAAAATGCCTTCTTTATTAGTCAAGCAGCCATGTTGCTCAAGATCACTGGAAGGGGGGGAGGGGGGGGGGGGGGGAGACAATCCTTGAGTTGCTGTTTCCATACATACAATCATATAATACCCTACCTCAGTACAAACATCTTTTATAATCATTTGAAAGTGTCTAGATAATTTTGAACAACCAGATATTGACAACTACCCCTCGTCAAAAATAGGTGTATCGTATTTATGCCTTAAATATACTAACATTCCTTCCTACATTGGCCACAAAAAGCAGTCTTTCTTTGGCCTTGCCAATGAGCCTCCTCCATCTTCTTCAGTCCATGTATTCTTCTCCAGCTAGTCTAGTTGTACTCTTATCCTCTCTGATCCCATCAGTCCATCTCGACCGTGGTCTTCCCCATGATCTGTTGCCTGTGATGTGATGTTTTCTTCCAGCACCTACCTGGTGATCTGGCCTTCTCGACACATTGTGCGCCCATGCCACTTCTGTGTCCTCTCTTCAATCGTAGCCACCATATCCAGCAATTTGCACAACTCTTGCAATTCAGGTTTTCCTTTTTCTCCAGTCGTCTCCACCCTTCACTTGTCCAAAAGTCTGTCTCAGAACAGCATTCTCAGATTCCAAGAGTTTTCTTTCTGTGTTTTGTGTCAGTATTCAGGTCTCTGCTACATATAGGATGACAGGTTGTATTACTATCCTGCAATCCTAATCTTTGTGGATCTTGATGGAAGTTGGGACTTGAGCAACTTTCCAAGTGCAAACTGTGACCGTTTTCTGCTAGAATGCTTGCCATTACTTCCTAGTCCATCCTATTTCTTTTACTGAGAAATGCACCAAGATATTTGAATTCTGTTACCCTTTCAAAGGTTGTACAGTCTGCATTTAAAGGTCTATCATCATTGTCTCTACTCACTATAAGGTGTTTGGTCTTATTCGTACTCCCCTTCAAGCCTGCTCTCATTGCTTCTTCCATTAACACTCTTGCCATCCGAACCAGGTCTTGCTCATTCTGTGCTATTAAAACTACATCATCTACATAGGCCAGGAAGTTGATCCTTCTACCCATGTCCAATATAATGACTGTTCGATTGGTGATCATAACAATCAGTCAAAAGTTGTGACTACAGGCTACGTGCCAGGAGCTATTAAAGTAGAACGGCCACTTGCATTTAACCACATTGAAAGTAAATACCACCTCAGAGTTATTGAACAATCCTAAGGAAGTGTCATTTGTGGACAAAATGGGTCTCTTTCATATTCTTGTTTGACTGATTCTTGAGTCTTGTGTGATGGTCTTTGGACACTCACGCAGTTGGATTAATTTCGGAGTAGAGGGGTTTCATGTATTCAGTGTGAGTTTAACAAACTGCATTGGTAGATGCCATAAGAAATGTGTTATGCATTGCAGATAGTTTTGCAAAATTATGGGAGCACATGCAAAATGACAACAAAGCTACATTTTGGCTTGCGCACAGCAGTGTGTACAGTCTGACAGTTACGTTGTAGCATTTGAATACACAGTGTAGCTGTACAGATGTATAGTTTTCAACACAAGAGATATTCATGTACTCCAGAATGGTGGATATGTATCTTGTGTATGTTGCTGCATCAGTTCATGCAATAGCTGCAGCAGTTCATGCAATAGCTGCACAATGTGTGTCTGGACAGATGATTGCACGAGACTGGAACAGTAAGGGTTGAGGACAAAAGTTTGAAAAATTTTGCTGATGTGTCACTAAGTATCATACATTGAATTTGGCCAATCAATGCACGCTTATTACCAAAGTATGTTACAGCCCTGGTAGAACAAAAAGTTACATTTGTATCATCATGGAACATTGCAAGTCTTACAATATGTTGGTTTCCAGGCACAAGTTAATATCACTCTATAATGACTGCATCACAGTGCAAATGAACTGAGCTTTCATAGCTACAGTCTCTGGATCAATTAATCTACTTTTGTGTGGGATAATGGAAATAGTCATGTTTGAAATGACGAAAACCCACAAAAAAATCTTTGAACATTTGCTATTAACACATGGATTTGCCGCTTTGTTAACAATTTGTAGAAGACACACCATTGGTTCCATGCAGCACTTACATTTAATCACATACCACCAAATGTGATGTGACCAGAATATAAAGCCCCTGCAGGCTTCAACTTGGCAGAACCATACTTCCATGTTTGGTAAGTGTTTGACTGCAGTTGCAGATCAGGGGATGACCACCATCCTCACACTTGCACTGCTATCAGGGTCCCCCCCCCCCCCACCCCCACCCCTCTCCCCCTTTTCTGAGTACTTCCACATCAAAATCTCGGTTGGCAGGATTGTGGAAATTGTGATTGCTGCTGGAAAACACACACATGGATGTGCACCTGGCAGAGAGCCATGTGTGTCCTTACTGCATGGTATCTGTTGTGTGGATAATTGTTTGGCTTAGTGTTACACCATGATTACATTGTGCGTAGACTGAAGTATTTACTTTCTTGAGTCCGGCCGCAGTGGCCGTGCAGTTCTAGGCGCTACATTCTGGAACCGCGTGATTGCTACGGTCGCAGGTTCGAGTCCTGCCTCGGGCATGGATGTGTGTTATGTCCTTAGGTTAGTTAGGTTTAAGTAATTCTAAGTTCTAGGGGACTGATGACCTTAGAAGTTAAGACCCATAGTGCTCAGAGCCATTTGAATCATTTACTTTCTTGAAGGTAATAAAATACTGAAGGACCATAGCTTGTAAAATTCCTCTTTGGTTTGGTGCAGGCACTTGGTTGAAAACCATCTGAGGTCTTGAAGATGAGTGCTATTTTTAAGAGTAACTGTGTGACTCAACTTGCGTTGCATTTTGTATCTCATTTTCCACAGGAAAGCATCTCACAGCATTTTTGCGTGTAGTACAGGATTATCCTGCACATTTACCCTTCAGTGATTATTGTGGTTTACACTGAACTTTTATGCTCAATCACACCCAAGACTCAAATGTAGTTTCCTTGCAGACTTTGCCTCCCTGTTCAAAGTTCCATTACAATAGCGATTCATGAATTACCTGCAGACACAAGGCAAGAAATAGCAAATATCTACAAATCTGAAAGTAAATTAAAAGTGTAGCTTTTTAGCTTCCCCTGTAAATTTACTTGCTTGTAAATTTGGGATCAGAAATTTGTACTATCACAACAAGAAGTAACTATTCTTGTGGACATGTTCAACAACCAACAGCATACAAAGAGCTGCTGATTAGCTTAACAGAAAGCAGGTTTATTCATATAACTTACTTGCTGTTTGTGAAAGATGTTCTTGTATGTACTTTTCAAGCCCATATACTATAAAACAGATGAATATTAATGTCATTTGTAGGCAAAACAGTTTTTGGGAGTGGTTTATGATTTTTACTTCTTTGTATGTACCTCAACTCAATCCACTTCGTAGATGCCGCTGATTGTTATAAGATATACAGAACACAGATGATGGGATGGATGGATGGATGGATGGATGGATGGATGGATGGATGGATGGATATCCGGATATCGCAGAATAGACTTTAGATGTGACTGAAGCGCCAGTCATTTGTATCAGGCTACAATTCTTTTTTGTCGTTAACCTGTTCAGCTCGCCTAGTGTAGTAACTCTAAGTAGCAATCAAGATAATGGGGTACTGTACTCATATTTCACAGCTGTCAAAGAGTTCACACACAAGCTGCCAGAGGTGCTCTTGTTTGGCATAGGTGATTGGTTTGTACTCTTTGTTTTTTGTGACTGTGTTTGAAAGCTAGCACTGTTCTGGCACTAACTAGTCTCAGATTCTTACAGAATATCTTCATCTGTGTTCTGTATTTCTTAATAAATTTTAATGTTCATGGTGCGTGAGTGCTTACATTTCGTGTGCCATTTCAGATGATTTCCTCAAACATGCACTTGTAACTTGTTCTGATAATTATTTCCTTAGCTGTGCTGACATCAGTGACCCCAATGTGATCAGGCTACAGAGACCAGAAAAAGCAGTACAAACTCTCAGGACTGACCAAAGAATTTTTTTTGCTAGCTGCAAAAGTGCAGTACTCAGTGGGTGCAGGAAATCCATCAATGAATGGTGGGCTCCACTTTTGCTATGATTTTGCAAATGGTTGCTGCTTATTTGGTAATTTTAAATCCATCAGTGTCGTGACTTGCTGTGAGGTTGCCACCATTCTGGATTCACAATCCAGCTGGAGTAACTATCGATTCAACCAAATTTGCTCTAGTAGTCAGTCAGCTTTACTGCCATTACTCTTCTGAAATTGAAGACATAATTACAGCATTTCCTTTCTTGTGAGAAACTCAAGACAGAATTGATTCACCAAGTTTCAGCATCACAAGAAGAGTGTATGCATCATGTTCCAACATAGGAAGACATGGGAGAGAAGAAGCTGTCACAGTACCTGAGAAACTTATGAAGTAAAGTCGGCAAGGGAACTACATTTGACACGTTTCACACTTGCTTTCGAGTAGTTGTGTTACGGCCCAGGTTCTAGCTATATTATCGCCTCATATGGAAATGCTATTACATTCGATAGCAGATCTGGCTGACAGGATTAAAGATGCAATAATGCCACCAATGATAGATGCAGTAGCAATGCCGTGCAAAAGTCCTTCATCTCCAGTGACATGTCAGAGAAGGCCGATTCACTGGCTAGACAGATAAGTGAACTGCTGTCTCATTGCAACTCCAGCAATGAAAGGGGAAGGATATTATTGTAGGAGATAATGTAATCATTCTGTGACAAACTTGTTGATCCTGAGTGGAACAGGGCAATCCCCTACAGTATGCTGGTATCACTGAAAATTTGGAGATCAGATGCGTAAATTCGTTTCACCCTGCGCCAACGCAAAAGCCAACAGCAGTCGTATGTAGGCGCATCCAGTTGCCGGACAGTATCTCAGTGTCTTTATGTTAGTATTGGGAAGACTGTGTGCAAAATTCATTTGGGTACTGGTTCAGATTTATTGCATATACTCTTGGATTCTCCTGTACAATTGCTGGCCACCAACTTCATCCTGTCTTTGTGCCATAAATAACTCATCGGTAACCACATATTGTGTGAGATGTGTCGATATGAATCACTGGTCTTTCGACTGATGTATTCCAGTGCCCTGCAGCAATACACAGTGCCAAACTCATGGAGGTGGCACAAAGCAAATGTGCTGAGTTACTTGACCAGTTTCCAACTATACTGTGACTACCAGGCACACACAGGAGGTGTGTCACATTACTGTGCATTACATGAAAACCACCGATGGCCCACCAGTTTAATGGTATCCTAGGCATTTAGTTCCTGATTGTCTCACTATCACAATGATAAAATTTGACTTGGTGTTCAGAGAAGGTATTATTTGTCCTTGTAGCAGTCCGTGGTCATTGCTTCTTCATCTAGTACCTAAGAATTGTGGCACCTGCAGAACTGCACCAGCAACATGCAGTGGAAGTTGTAAATTGCTTAGAACCACTTGGTGTTGTGTTAAATACTGCCAGGTGTGTTTTCGGCAAACCACAGATTACCTTCTTAGGCTTCCTAATTTCATCAGCAGTGCCGTTGCCCATACCTGAGAAAGTAGAAGCCATCATGAAGATCCTACAACCAGAAATTATCAAAGAACTACTTCGTTTCTGGGAATGCTGAACTTTTTGCCAGTTTCATCTGCTCCGTTCAGCCTAGTTGCAAGAAGTACTGACTGCAGCACTTACTGGACACAGCACAAAGGAAAATTCACCAATCTATTGCAAATGCTTCACTTCTGGCACACCCAGCATTGGATGAACCTCTGGTGTTGGTAATTGATGCTAGCCAGACGGCTTTAAGTACTGCATTGTAGCACCCAGTCGATGGTGCTTGGTAACCACTCACGTTCTTCTCACATTTTCACAAAAGAAATGAATCACTTATGACTGTAAACTTCTTGCAGTCTATGAATTGATCAAATACTTCGACTACAGTTGGAAGCTAGAATGTTCAGTGTTTATAAATCACAAGGCGCTTGTCTATGCCTTCAGGCAGAACTACTACTACTGTTCACCACAACAGTACAACCATCTGGAATTCATTGCCCAGTTCAGCACAGACATTCGCCACATTACAGGTATTAGCAATGTGGTCACAGACTGTCTGTCGTGATAGTCAACAGTGTAACAAATGTTATTAATTTTGTCCAACTTGTAAAGGCACAAAAGTCTGATCAGAGACTTCAGAAACTACTCCAGTTACAACTCGTTGACATTCTTGGTTCAGATGTGCAATTCAAGATGAGGGTCTCACCTGTTTGCGCCACCTGCATTCCACAGATGTGCATTTGACAGCCTCCGCAACCTATGCCACCCTGGTGTTAGACCATCAACTCAACTAGTTTCAAAATGTTTTTATCTGGTGTAGTATGCAAAAGGATTGTCATAAGTGGCCTCATGCATGCCTTCAGTGTCAGCACAGCAAGATATATAGTCATATGCATGCACTAGCCTGAGATTTTCGAGACATGACAACATGCTTTGAACCTGTGCAAGGGGGTGAGTTGGACCAGTTCCACCATTCCATGACGGGTGCTATCTATTGGCTGCAATTGATTGTGTCACCCATCGGCCAGAGAGTATACCAGTCAATGTTGTACCGGTGGAAACACTAGCTGCTGCCTTTATGTCACACTGGTTTCCACATTTTGGTTGTCCACTGCGCATCACCATGGATTGTAGCTGACTGAGTTATTTACTTAACTCAGTAAACTGTGCGGCATACTCCATCACAGGACAACCAGTTACCACCCAGTGAGCAATGGCATGACCGAATATTGGCACTGTTCTTTAAAGGCTGCGTTGAGTATGTGACACAAGTTGGACAATTGTTTTAGCCATGGTCTTAGTTGGTCCTCACACAACTTACAAACCGGACTTGGATTCGTTGTCAGCTGAGCTTGTACACAGTGAAGCACTTAGACTTCCTGGTGAATTCATCAATCAGAGTTGCATACAGCTATCTGATCACACCCAGTCAGACTTCATTTGTCACCTGATGGAACATAAGGAGCATGTATTTGGCTTCATTAAGCATCTAGACATGGAATAATAACTACCTATGTACATCGTATTTGCAAACATGCATACATGTGATGTTACGTAGAATGGTGCCAAACTGTTGATATAAACCTCCATACACAGACCCACACAGAGTTGTCGAAAGAGACGGATATACTATGGATATACTCTTAAATGATAAAGCTACTGTGGTTTCAATTGACAGAACCAAAAAACCTGGATACATGTTTCCTAAAATGGTGCCTATAAGTTTGCCACAAAACCAGCCCCAGCCTTGAGTGCAAATACAGTCATTTGAAGCAGACTCACTACCTAAACGAAGAACCCCTCCAGATGTTGTGTAAGTTCTCCTGCAAGAATTTTGGACACAGCTCTGCTTCACCTCAGTGGGCTGATGTTGCAATCAAGATCGTCAACTACTGTGCTTGCATTTAACAGCTGTCAAAGAGTTCTTGAACCAGCCACCAGAGGCACTCTTGTTTGGCGGGTGATTTGTTCTCATTTTTTATGACTTTCCTTGAAAGCGACAGTGTGAGAACTTCTATGTGAATAGAGAGCGAGCTTGACTGGCACTATTCTAGCAATTAACTAGTCTCAACTTCTTACGGAAATACCTTCTTCTGTGTTCTGTATTCATTAATAAATATTTAATGTTCATGCTACATGAATGTTTATATTTCAAATGCTATATCAGCTAATTTGCTTGAACATACAGACATAATTTGTTTAGATGGTTATTGTCTTAACTGCACCAACATTTTCTATTTCCCCAGAATTAATCGTGTATTTAATGAATTGATTATTGGTTCAGTGTAGCTTCTAAAAACTTCAAGTTTTTCTTGTGCAAGAAAATTCTGCTAAAATCTTTTCTTTCAGCTTCTTAAGCTTCTTATAACAAATATGCACAGGGTCTTCAGAATTTAATATACAATGTCTAATTCTGGCTAAATGGATGGGAGTTTAAATTTATAGGGTGTCCTCAACATGGCTATCACCTGTATGTGCCTATCTAGGAAGGTAGTTCCATTTTTCTACACAATATTTTGACAACAGATTAAGTTCACTAAGACCATAATTCAAAGGATGATATGCAAAACTGTGAAACAGCATCTGCAAAAGACAACTAAGTGGTTAATCAAGAAAAACTGAGTCGTCATCAAAGTGGAAACCAGAGCTAGGTGGTTGTTTGCTTATCCTTTGTTAATATTCAGATAGTTTGTAGATTATATTGGCTTATGAGCTACATTTTTGACTTTCTTTTGAATCTCTGTGAAGCCCATACAGTGAAGAAGAATGTACATGAAAATTATTTTTGTTCATTTTGTGGTTATTGTGTACATTAGGGTTCAGCTGAAACTAATTATTGCCAGCAACAAAAACCATTAAGGAGTAAATGTAAAGGAAGTGACTTTGTAAAAATTGTTTTTCCCTTACTATATAAAAACATTATCTTGCATAAGTAGCAAGCAGTGGCTATTTCTGCCTGTTAATGGGTAACTTGACACATTCCACATCCCTGAAGACTCCCTTTCGTTATGAGATTGACAGAACATGGTTTATGATTGGATGAATGAACAGGACCATCAGTGTAATGTGTAAAGGCTTTTAATACCTTGCTGATGATGCTACATATTTTGAGACTCTACAAGATGGTGCAGTGGATCTGATAGTCAGGAGAAACATTTCCTGGTAATCTTGATTTTGTTGTTGTTTTTTTTTTGTCTTCCTCAAATCATTTGAGGTTAATTCTGGGATGGTTCTATAAACAATGCCTCACCACCTCCTTGCTCAGTGAAGCTAACATTCAATTGTTATTGACAGTGACATCTTGGGTGCTGTTAATTTTAATGATTGTTCATTCTTCCCCTTTCCTCAATATATTAATACCAATTGTGAAGTTCCCACAACTCAGGAAACATGGTAAGATTCTGTGAAAAGCAATTTGAATTGGAACAAATTACACATCATTTTTATCACTCCACGTGTGTGCAGTCAGAAACAGTGTCTTCTTATTTTGCACTGTACATGATGGATATTGGAAATGGCAGTTCCATGTTCTAACTGTTCTGCTTAATAATTGTGTTTAATAAATATTTCATTAAAACCTTTGGTTAACTTATTTGTTGTGGGTGATGTGTCATCAGAAGACATGTTCTGGGGTGACATAGAATATTCTGCAATGCAAACGTAGATGGAAATTATTTCCTTGTGACTGTTTTCCATCAGGAAGATGTTAAAATCAGACCTCCTTCCTTATGTATGTAAAATTTCTGGGACTTATAAAAATATCTTACACAATTAATCATCATCGACATTTTCCATCCCCAGCCTGGGTTTGTTTAGAATATACTCGTATCCATCTTTTCGTGCCCTCCCATCATGTTTCTGTCTCTACTTTCTCTGAATCTTCTTCTCTCATCATCACATGTTCCTTCACTCCAACAGTCTGCTTGTCTCTCAGTCTTTCTCAAGGTCTCTTGCCTCCTGCTGTCACTTCATGGGCCTGTCTTGGTATCTTGCCAACATCTATTCTTTTATATGCCCATACCACTTTAACCTTGTGTCTTTTCTTTGGTCTCTCATATAGACTTTTCTTTCACTGTTCCTCTCACCATCTTATTCCATACTCTATCCATTCTAGTGAGTCCTGTTATGTTTCGTTTCTGTGGAACTTAATCTTGCAAGCCTGTATTCTGTTCACCTGCTTCTTCTTCATTATACACATTTGCATATATGAGTATTAAGGCATAAAAGATTTGGTATAACACGTGCTCACTTTTTAGTCATACATCTTTACTCCAGAGCAGGCTTCTTACATTCTGCAAGATACCATAGACTTGCCTTTCCTTTCACTAATCTCCTTATCATTCCTCCCACTCTTTTATTATGCTTCCCAGGTGCGTGAACTTGCCCTCAAATGCTTATACCTGTTGCTAGTTGCCTCTTATTCTTAATTGTCATCATCACTTCATACTTCTTTGCATTAAATGTAAATCCATGCTGTCTCACCACTTATTCCCACACATTTAGTCTTTCTCATATGTCTCCTCCTCCATTTCCTCACACCAATAAATCATCTGCTATCATCACTGCCTTAATATTTTCATCTCATATTCATGCTACCACTTGGGTGACTATATCATTCATAACAGGGACTGTTGTACTTCAGCCCATTTTTCTTTTCAAGCCAGTCTCTCTTCCTACTTGTACACAACTCACAGTTTCTTGATCCATTTATTTGTTCTTCACTTAGTCAGCCTTCCAATTCCCTTTTTCTGGAGTGCTTCACAGATCTTGCTTCTAAGTACACTGTGGTATGCCTTCTCGATGTTCAGCAACACTATTATTAAATCCTTATCACATTCATAGTCTCTCTATTGGAACTGCCTTAGATCCTCTGTCAACCTTCATGGTCTAAATCTGTACTGTGATTCTTGAAATTTTCCCAGCATAAACAGTATTCCATGAAGTTTCAGGATTGCAGCTCATAACGTCGACTTCTTGTCATGATAATTTCAGCTGACATTGTTAGTTCACATCACTACCTTTATACAAAAAACTGGCCCGAAGACACATGCACAGAGACAGCCACTACATGAGCAGCCTCCACCGAGTTACATGCCTTCTTTGAGCACACTGTTGGAATGCACACTCGTGGAGTTTTAATTTGGATGTCAAAATGAATAAAATTAAATTTCGCTAGATATGTCATTGGTCATAAAATACTTTTAATTTCTTCAGAAAGAAAATATCACCATGCCCCCTGCCTTATCCAGTTGAAAGCCACCATCACGGTTAATAAGATCTTGCACTAAACACATTTTCATTGATTCCTTAATAATTTAGTCCCAGAAGGATGTCTCCAAGGCCAAGATCTTAGCATCTTCATCGTCCTTCTACCTACAAGTGAGTCTGAGTGTGTCTAAAACAAAAAACCGTACAAATAATTGAATGAAGAAATGTTTTTTCATTTGTCTGCAACTTATTGCGCATTCATAAGTAACATCTTTGCTAAGTCTTATGTTTGATCAGTGTTTCGATTTAAAAAAAAAAAAAAAATAATAATAATAACTTTACAGTTTCCTGGGGCTCTTTCATCATGTAGTTATAGAGCATGTAGTGTCTCAAACACGCATACACGTGCGTGCCATAGATGGAGCGGTATTCAAAGAGTGCGTGTAACTCAACAGAAGTCACTCATGTAGTGGCTGTCTCTGCACATGCGTCTTCACACCTAGTTTTGGTATAAAGGTAGTGACATGAACTAGCAACCTTCAGTGTTCAATCTCACCCGAAGATGACTGAATGGTTGTCAACCAAAATGTTGTGGCAGGAAGTAAACGTCATCCGAAACTTCATGGAATAAACCCATATTGTTCCTCTGTCTTCCTCTTACCATCTTCCACACACTTTTTTTCCAGAATCTTCTCAAATGCCTTGGCAGCATGACAGAGCGAAGTAACTCCCCTTCTTAAAAATTAGCACGATTTCCTTTTTCCAGTATTCATGTGCCTTGCTTGCTTTCCATGCTGTTCTCCTGACCTGATAGAGCCATTGCACATCAACAATGCCAGCTGCTCTCACCATCTCCACACTTACTTCATGCAGTAAGTACTTTTCCTTCTTTCGTGGTCTTTTTTGCTCACACTGCTTCTGTCCAGATTAGGTCCATCTCAAAATATTCTACATTCTCTGGCTCCTACAGTAATAATGCCAACTTGGGAAGACTTTGTACTTCCTTGCAAGTTAGCTAAACAGAATCTCAATTGTAGTTAATTAGTGAATGGTAAGATAACTTTTAAAAATATCCCTAAAAGATAGTGCAGAGTTTCTCTAGTGCTCAAATTACAAAATATAATCTGTCGTCGGACAGTGTTTTTGATCTGTTTTGAGATTTCTGAAGACATTTGCAGTTATTTTCTCTTATTGATGTTTGTGTAAGGTTAGCTTCTAGTTCATATCCACTGGTTTTAAATTTAATTCCTACTGTAGTTGTATGGGTGAATTTTACAGTATATTGTATTACGCAAACACAGGTCAAGACTCACATTCTGAATGACCTACATACACTGAATGGCACTTTTCATTTCATCTGACATTACTTTTGAAATGTCGTTATTTTCATTATTAATTATCTGTTTCTGATTCATCTCTTGAACTATATAAACATTGAAAGATATCCTTTTATCATTGCAACTTTCATTTATTTATTTATCTTTTTGTGTGTTACCCTCTTGAAGGTAAGCCTATCTGTCTCTTTGTGAATTTTTCTGTTATCTTAGCTGTATAATCATAAGTAGTTGAGAATACAGGCAGTTAATAAAATTTAAAAAATCATTTTAACCATGCCTCTGACAGACTATCAGTTTATGATTGGAAAACACTGTTTCATACATAGCATTAAAAGTAAAAAAATTCATTGTAAATATAATATTCCCATAGTCTGTAGACAACTGTTGCAGTTGACAAAAATATTGTGACAGTGAAGTTATCTGGTTGTGTATAACAGGTGTGGGTGAAATCAACGTAATTGTTGGATGTTTTTTCAGGCCACCCAATTCCGCGGTGACAGTTCTAGAAAATCTCCTGTCAGTAGTGTGTAAATACCCAGACTGTCCAATACTAATTGGAGGTGACTTTAACCTACTAAGTACAGACTGAGCTGTCTATGGATTCATTACAGGGGGTACAGACTGGCAGTCTTGCAAAATACTTTTGAACATGTTTTGCTGAAAACTGTCTTGATTAACTAGCTCAGCAGTCCACATGCAATGGAAATATCTTTGACCTTGTGATTACAAATAGGCCAGACCTTATTGATATCATCAGTCTAGAAACAGGGATTAGTGATCATGACATCTTTATAACAACCATAATTACGGAAGTTAATAAATCTGTGAAGTAGGCTAGGAGAGTGTTTCTGCTAGATGGAGCAGATAAGCAGTTGTTAGCATCTCACTTAGTGAATTGATGTCACTTAGTTCCAGTAAGATGGATGTACATTAATTATGGCCAAAGTATAAGCAGATTGTAAATAGAGTTCTGGAGAGTTATGTGCCTAGTAAGTTGATAAAGGATGGAAAAGATCGAGCGTGGTTTGATAATGAAATTCGGAAAATGCTGAGGAAGCAGAAGCTGTTGCACTCTCAGTTCAAAAGAGGATGCACGAATGATGACAAGTGAAGGTAAGTAAGGATTCATGCAGCTGTGAAAATATCTATGCATGGAGCATACAACAGCTTCCTTAGCAAAAGATCTGGCAGAGAACCCAAGAAAATTCTGGTCTTATGTAAAATCGCTAAACGGGTCTAGGGCTTCCATCCAGACCCAGTCTGGTGTGACAGTTGAAGGTAGCAAAACAAAAGACGATGTTTTAAATTTCACATTCAAGAAACTGTTCATACATGAGAATTGTACAAACATACTGTCATTTGACCATCAGACTGTCTCCTGTAAGGATGACATAGTAATAAGGAACCATGATGTAGAGAAACAACTGAAACATTTGAAAGCAAATAAATCATCAGGTCTGGATGGAATCCTAACTCAGTTTTACAAAGAGTACTTTATGACATTGGCCCCTTACCTAGCCTGCATTTATTGTGAATCTCTCACCTAGCACAAAGTCCCAAGTGACTGCAAAAAAGCACAGGTGACCCCAGTATATGAGAAGGGTAAAATAATGGATCTGCAAAATTACGTACCAATATTCCTAACTTTGGTTTGCTGCAAGAATTCTTGAATATATTCTCAGTTGAAATACATTAAACTTTCTTGAGACTGAGAAGCTTGTGTCCATGAATCTGCATGGGTTTAGAAAGCATTGCTCGTATGAAACTTAGCTTGCCCTTTTCTCACATAATATACTGCGAACTATGGATGAAGAGCAAGACAGATTCCATATTTCTTGATTTCTGGAAAGCATTTGACACAGTGCCCCATTGTAGGCTGTTAAAGATACAAGCATATGGAATAGGTTCACACATATGTGAGTGACTTGAAGACTTCGTAAGTAATAGAACCCAATATGTTGTCCTCGATGGCAGGTGTTCAACAAAGATAAGGGTGTCATCAGGAGTGCCCCAGGGATGTGTGATAGGAGTGTTGTTCTCTATATACATAAATGATTTGGTGGACAGTGTGGGCAGCAATCTGTGGATGTTTTCTGATGATGTTGTGGTGTATGGTAAGGTGTTGAAGTTGAGTGACTGTCAGAAGATACAAGTCAACATAGACAAAACTTTTAGTTGGCATGATGAATGGCAGCAGCTAGCTCTGAATGTGAAAAAATGAAAATAAATGCAGAAGAGTAAGAAGTACAAGCCTTTAATGTTCAGATACAGTATTACTAATGTCTTGCTCAACACAGTAAAGTCATTTAAATTCCCTGCATAACCTTGCAAAGTGATGTGAAATGCAACAAACATGTGAGAGCTGTGGTAGGTAAGATGGCCAGTCAACATTGGTTTATTTGGAGAATTTTAGGAAAGAGTGGTTCACCTGTAAAGGAGACTGCATATAGGATGCTGGTGTGATCTATTATTGAGTACTGCTCTAGTGTTTGGGATCCATGCCAGGTCAGATTGAAGGAAGACATTGAAGCAATTCAGAAACGAGCTGCTAGATTTGTTATTGGTGGGTTCGAACAACACAAAAGTGTTACAGAGATGCTTTGGGAACACAAATTGGAATCTCTGAAGGGAAGGTGACTTTCTTTTTAAGAAACACTATTGAGGAAATTTAGAGAGCTGATATATGAAGCCGACTGCCACATGATTCTACTGCTGCCAACATACATTGTGCTTAAGAACTATGAACATAAGATACGAGACAGTAGGGCTCATATGTAGGGAAGTAGACAGTCATTTTTCCCTCACTCTATTTGTGAGTGGAACAGGAAAGGAAATGAAATGACTAGTAGTGGTACAGGGTACCCTCTGCCAGGCACTGTATAGTGGCTTGCAGAGTATCTATGTAGATATAGATGAACTGTTATCCTATGAGAATTATCTGTGCACTTACGTGATCAGTTACATAGCAGCTGTTCAGTACAACTGGGGAAACAGCAGTTCTTTTTAAAGTCATCTCTTTTGTCTGTTTTATGTATTTACTTATATCTAAACACACATGCAATGTACAATCTAGCAGAGTATTGATTGTCAGTAGTTTTTGACATTCATTTAATTTGTTTTAAGTCTTTTCAGTTCAATATCTGGAGGTTTCAAAATGAAATCCATCCATGAATGAATGAATAAATGAATAAATGAAATTTATGATGTAACACAACAATAGATAAACATGTGCATCATATGTTTGCATTTTACTATGCTCATAAACATAGTGAGCATTCACATTAGCCTTACCACCAAGTTGAAGTACTCTGAAGTTCAAAGGTTTTTCACTGAGTGATAACAATGATAATCATTTAAGGAGAAAATGATGGGTGTCATATTGCCACTTGACTAGAAATTGGTAGCCGTTAAATTTTATTGACATGTCTTTGGTGATCTCATGCAACTGGTAACTGTAAAACTTTATTAATATGGAAACTTCTTAGTAAAAAGGAAGTTGCGCATGACCCTGTACAGATTACTGATGTGTGTATCCCAGAATTCCTTTCAGACAAAAGGGTAAAAGAATGCAAAGACTGCTACCCCCTATTAAAGAAAGAAATTTGCTTAATGAAGTTTTGTTTAGCATTTGCCAGATACTAATAGATTTATATAGATTTATGGATTCTGAGAACCACTGTTAGATTTGGAATTAAGAAGTGTACTATTTGCTTACCTGCTTACTCATCTCTACTTTGGAGTGTTGACTCAACATCTTTGTAAAACAACTTATCTCATCAGCAAACATCATTTTCGGTGCACTGTTTAAAGCCTTTGGCAGGTCAAATGTGTATAAAAGTAATCTTAAGTACTGACTGCAGAGTGAGGCAGTTTTTTTATCTTTCTGCATTCTTCATTCTCACTCTGTGTTTCTGAATGTGCCAGTGCATCTGTGTACATTATTTTATTTTTGTAAAGTTTCATTATGTAGGATTGGAAAGTCCAGTACTCACACTTTCCTATAAACTGTATCGCACATTTTTCTTGACAATCAGACTGTATCATAGTCATAGATAAGGATGAGCCACTTGTATATGTATAAAAAGGTTCCTGGTAATCAAGCAGTTGTAAATAGGCATTCACGGGGGCACATGCACAAAGACAGATTGAGTGAGAAAGAGAGTGAGTGTTCAGTCAGTGAAGAAAAATTAGGAGAAACAGTTGTGTAATCACGAATTTGCAAAGTTTTGTACAGTGGTACGAGGGAGTGTCATGAACAACATACTAAAAACCCTATCGGTGTGGGGGGGGGGGTTTAAAGATAACTTTTTAATGTTTTTCTTGAGTAACTCGTAAACCGCAGTTTCTTGTGAAAATGTTCCCCAGTACAAAATTAACTACATTTTTTTTCTCTAGGACTAATAGTTTCCACATTACAGGGGATGCCAAAATCGTAGGTTATTCAAAATAGTGTTTTAATGGTATTACATTAGTGATTACTGTTAAATGAAATGGGGTTAATAACAGAGTTAAATGTGCGTACCATGATTAAGTGTGAAATTATGTTCTGGAGATGTAACAGTGTGGAGGGCTGAGGGTGATGGGTACAAGCACAAGGAAGGGTAGAAAAGAAGATTGTGTTCATGCTTGTGCCTCCTTCTTAGGTCTCCAAACTGAAGAGCAAGGTGGCGATTCCCCACTCTGTCTACCCCACTACATCACAATTAATTTCCACTAAGTGTGATAATACCACATAGTGGAAAATCCAGGGCGGATTGTAACAATATAATGAAAAGGATAGTTGCTACTCACCATACAGCAGAGATGCTGAGTCGCAGAAAGGCACAACAAAGACTGTCAGAAAGTTAGCTTTTGACCAACAAGGCCGTTATTGAAAATCGACAACATACACACAGTCACGCAAATGCAACTCACACATACGTGACCACAGTGTCTGTGTGTGTGTGTGTGTGTGTGTGTGTGTGTGTGTGTGTGTGTGTGTGTGATTTTTGAGGCTTTGTTGGCCGAAAACTAACTTTCCGACAGTCTTTTTGTTGTGCCTTTCTGCGACTCATCATCTCTGCTGTATGGTCAGTAGCAACTATCTTTTTCATTATATTGTTGATACCACATAGAATACAGATATTAATTACTAATAATACTAATACAAGAAACATGCAAGTACAGAATCTATGAAAATTGCTGCACATTGTTAGAGGGGGAAATTGAGTCAGTCATCCTGTACAGTGGCTGCAGCTTTCTTCTTGGAAAGACAACTTATCTCATTACAACCGCTGCTTGCTTTTCGGCGGACTGGCGGAGTATAACTCCCCAGCATTTCCTGTCCAGTTCTCAGCGTGACAAGACAAAATAACTTCATTGAGTACATGTGTATATAGTGGAGTTATTTTCTGTTTATTTAATGAGTACTTTTTGCATTCATTAAACGAAACATGTCGCTATGAACAGTAGCTGCGTAGTGCTTAATTTGTAAATGTGATATTGTGAGTGACCTATGTAGTGTTGGTGGGAAAGGGATTGCATTGGTAAACATAGTACCTTGTTGCTGTCTATCATTGACAGTTTATTATAAAGCCTTGTAATTATAGCTTAGTCACTTAGTGAACATTTAATGAATGACCAGACAGTTACTATGCTTCCCTCACCGTTAATTCTGTTACTTGTAGATTGCATAAATCTCTTCCATTCAGGAATTGCTGGCACTTGTTGAGTGGACTGCACTGAGGTTAGCCACTTACTACACATTCACAGTATACCTTCCAAGGCAGCTGTGAATATATCAGGTGGAATGGGACTGATTATGTTAAAGTCTAGAACAGTAATTGGCTATAATGAATTTCGTAACTTACACTGAAATATCTGAAGTTCCATAACTCCTAGGTGATCTACTTCTGTTGCAGATGGAGGAAATTTAAGCATCTGTGTCTCTTCAGATTTTGGAAGAGTTGGTGATGCATTTGATAGTCCTCATTCAGTGAAAAGTATTCGTGCCAGTGATATTAGAGACAATGAAATTGAAGTTGTCAAATACATACCGTATTTACTCGAATCTAAGCCGCACCTGAAAAATGAGACTCGAAATAAAGGAGAGAGAGAAAAAAAAAAAAAAAAAAATCCCGAATCTAAGCCGCACGTGAAATTTGAGACTCGAAATTCAAGGGGAGAGAAAAGTTATAGGCCGCACCTCCAATTCGAAACAAAGTTGGTCCATTGTAATATGAAACACAATTTAGGTCGAATGAATGACGATACAGCTACAGTAGTTTGATTCGAGTCGTAAGCTTAGCAGTTAAGCTTTACCAGGTAGCTGGTAGCAATTGCTATGCGTCAGGTGCTCCGTCCGTATTTATACGGGTACCCCTCCTTTTTCACGTGCTTCGTCTGGTTTGAATCGTTGCTTATTTTGCTTTGATCTGATAAGTGCCATTTTCTTTGTTATAGGTGTTTACGACACTCTAAGCTGAAAATGCATTACTGTACTGTGTCATGCATTGTTTATCGCATTCTGATAGTGCCTGTTTACGGCCTGTCGCCGCTCGCGGCATGGCTTGCTTTTGTGCGCGCTACCGCCGCTTACAATTCTTTTTTTTAAAAAAAGAGAGGAATCGTCTCATTAGCGAAACAATGGCAAGAGACTACTATTTGTTGTTACTTACACTGCTGCTTTCTTTGATAACGATCAACAAGAACCAAATAATACACTGTGTATGATAGAACATGTTCTGAACGAGAGTTAGGCGAAAATTTTTCTCCGTTTGAAAATCTTTGCGGCCGCTTCTTTAGTACATCAAATTCTGCACAGAAATTAGAGTCATCTTAAATTTAAAAATATAGTCAGTTGCCTGCTTCATTTCTGACTGTATCAGTATTAGGCATAAGAATAATACGAATATAAACATGACACGATATGTATATTCTTCCGCGTTTGCTGTTGTCTCACTCTAATTTCATAGTTAATTAGGCAGACAGTGTTTAAATGAGATAGCAGCAAACACGAAAGAATACATGGCAAAATGTGTATATTCGTATTATTCGTATGGTGAAGAGAATACTGCATGTGATTCGCATTTCATCAGGTTCCCATTAGCAACCATCTCTTCTCACAGGTAGGAAAAAATTTAGAACGTAGAGTTGGCCATATTGACAAACATCCCAAACAGTCTTGCCAGTCGGATTTTCATAGTGCATTGAAATTCTGCTACACTCGAAGATGAACAATACTGAATTTGTATTTACTTCGTTGGATAATGTATGAAAATGCAGTGGTCGAAACTCGGGGCGGAGAAAAATCATCTCGTCTTCCACCTTTTTTTAAAATTTATTTACTGAGGCAGAGGTTTTGGCGCCAGTATTTATCTTTCTGCCTACAAAGCATGCCTGTGTAGTGCTACATATATTCGACGGTAGAAGTTAGTTGTGGCGGCACCTACCAACATTTTTCAGAACTTCCACTTGCTTTGCACTCGATTCTAAGTCACAGGCGGTTTTTTGGATTACAAAAACCGGGAAAAAGTGCGGCTTAGATTCGAATAAATACGGTAAGACAGTGTGTTACACTTGGGATGGGCTATTCAGTAGCCAGACAGTTGACAGCTCCAGCTTTTGAATTTTTCACATAATAGCACACTTGACAGCTGCAAATAACTATTCACTTAATAAACTGAGAATAACTCCACTACATAAACAATCACTCAGTGAAGATATTTTGCTCACATAAGAGAATAGGACAGGAAATGCCGTGGAAGCGTAGGCTGTAAACAGAAAGTGGAGCAACACTTACATTGAGGTAGTTGCCTTTCTCAGAAGAATACTGCCACTGTTCTGCAGGATGAATAAGAATAAATTTCCCTCTACCAATGCAGAATAGCGTGCGGAGATTTACAAAGATTTAGTCCTGATGTGTTAGTACTATTAATAACTCTTAGAATTCCATGTAATGTTAATGCACTTTGTGAGAAATAAAGACCCCTGGGCATGTCTGCACACTGTAGTGTCTTCTTGTGATGTAATAGGATAGACAGAATGGGGAATTACGTGCGTGCTCTTCCATTTGCAGATCTATGAAGGAGGGAATTGCATAACCACAATCTGTTGATCTACCTTCCCTCCATATTTCTATCCCCCCAGACCTGCCCCCTCCACCTTTTTACACTCCCAGAACACAGTTTCTCTCTTAATGTGGCTATGTAGCACTTAAACACTGTACACACATTTACTCTTTGTTCTTAACCCACTTCATTTAACAGTAAACATTAATTTTATACCATTAAAAAACTATCTTTATAATCTGCAATTTTTCCATCCCTTGCAATTTGGAAACTATTAGTCCTAAAGTGAAAAGAATGGGACTTTCGTGTAGAAAATATAACATACTTTAATTTTGCACTGGCAAACAGTTTTGGTTGAAACTGTGGATTTTGAGTTATCCAAGAAAAACATAAAAAAGTGACCTATTAACGTCCTCCCACCCCACTGTTCATACCACATCAGTTGGCATTTTTAGTATGTTTTTCATGGCTCTCCCTCTGACCGCTGTTCAAATATTTGCAACTACATAATTTTTTGTGCTATTTCTCTGTTTTTGGTCTTTGTTGACCGGGCTGAGAGCAAAATGATCAGGTTTTGGATCAAGAGATTCCCAGATCACTTGAATGATTGCAATAATGCAGTATGAAAGTGCCTACGATATCTGTTATATACACCCTCGCAAAATACTGAATCTCCATTGCAGTACCATTGTGGAACAATAATAAAATCATATATAAAGCAACAAATCACCAGTGAATGAACTTACTATATTGAAAGTATTCATTGAGTCATTCATTCCTTCATTGTATTCTGTATGTCCCATCATGATGAAGAAACTGCAGGAATGTGGAAAACATTGGGCATACATCAACAAAAGACAATCGATTCCTAGAGCATTCTTACACTGTACTAACAAACTGTCACTATGCAGCCTAGTGCTGTTCATACTTGCGCCAGCGAAATGTAGCTAATAAATATAGAAGGAAAGTTACTACTTCCTCACTTTATTAGGCACCTACTGCTTATCTGTGATTGGTAGTTTAATGTTTATTTGATTGAACTGGTATTTTTCTAAGAAAACAATCACTACTTCTGTAGCAACAGAGGCCTGTTTGCAGTGCAGCACTACTTGTCATGCAGCTTTGAAATGAACAAGCAATGGATGTAGGCAGTCACATAATTTGTAAAAGGAATAAATAAAAATGCGTGATTTTAATTTATTTTCTATTGGTTATGATTCCCTGTTTCTTGCTTTATGTCAGCTGGCTACTTGTTGAATACCTTTGCACCAGAATATCTAAATCCATATTGAACTATAGACTAGGAGCAAAGACCAGTTGCTGATTATCTTTGTCTCTTTTGTTGTGATTGAGTAGTTCGCTGTTTGGCAGAAACTGACCTTTATTGTTGGCTACAAAAACCATTAATGAGTAAATGTAGAATTCTAATGTCCTTAAAAAGGGTTGTATGAAATGTACAGATTTCTACTTTAGGCAACATTCACACTGTTTGTTTCTCCTGAATAAACACTTTATTTATTCTAGGGGCATTTTCCCAGAAGATAATGCCGTACAACAATGGGGAGTGAGAATTTGCAAAGTTGACCTGCACTCTTTTCGTCAGGTCAACTCAATGAGAGTTGCTTCTAATGACATAACACACACACAACTGCACTTCGTAATTAGTTTATACATTAACTTTATTTTAACTTATTATCCCATTGGATCCCAAGGAATTGTACAGAGAGATTTTCATTTAGTATGTGGCTGTTAATGTCTACCTCTAGTGCTAGATGGCTTGAAATTTCACAATAAGAGTAGCTGTGAACTATTTCTAGGCGTGTTCGGCTATCATCTGGATTGTGCCTGGTAACACTCGGTTTGGACCCTTGATTATTGTGCTCATGTCATGAGGAAACATTACGGTTTTTTACTTGCTCTTTAAAGTCATTTGAAAATAATTTTTGTAAGTTAAGAACAATAGTAGGCCTAATATTGATCCTTGCAGTGCTCCACTTGTTATTTCCCCCATTATGAGGTTATTTTCATGCCTATGACACAGTCTGAGACCCTCTGCTTTTTTTTTTTTTATGAAAGAAAGATGCCAACTGCGTAAGAGCGATGGCATTAATTCCATAACATTTCAATTTGCAAGTACAATTTTTATGGTCTGCGCAGTCAAAGATTACAGTAAGGTCACTAACACCAGGATAATTTTTCCTGTTCATTTATGCCAGGATTGCATTTTTTAGGTGTTGTATTTATTTTGTCAGAAGGATCCTTTACAAAAGTGATTGAGAGGAGTGAAGTGGGTCTGTAATTACAGGTGCTTTGCTTAGCTTCAGTTTTAGGTAGGTGTGTTACTACAGGTAGTAAAGTCTGACAAGAAATGTGGTCCAAGTCATGGACTGATTACAAAGATAACTGAATTATGGTCCTATTAAGTCAGAACAAGATTTTAATACACTGCTAGAAACATCATCAGAATGATTATTTTTGGTGAAGTCATGAACTTGTGATTTGCTTAAACATTGTATTTTTGAAATTAATGCCTGTTGGTGTATTATAGATTATTTGTCAATAAAAATGAGAAAAATACCTGAAATGGAGCTCGCTGTTTAAAGAGGTTCTTGTCACCAATGCTGATTTGTTGGGATATGTGTATGTGGCTGTCAGAATTTTATACTGATATACCTGCTATATTAAGATACAAAAAGCTCTAGCCTTCCTTTTCCTGTATAAGAGGCTCATATTTTCTTTCTTTTTTTCTTTATCATCATTTGTTAAGAAAGTGGAGTAACAAACAGAAAATAACTGAATTCAGGATTATTATTTGAGACAGATTTTTGTCTGTCTGTCGAGGAGTTCCTTGAGAAATTAAGCTGATCCCTGTGTTATATTGTGTTTTTAAGATTAATAAACACTTTATTTTATCTATTATTACTTTTCTCTTTTAACTTCGTGTACTGACACATTCTATGACCATGGAGATTTGCCCTCAGTTCGGTCCTACGGAACTAGGTGTGCAAAATAATAAATAAATACATAAATAAATGTAACAGACTTGGAAGTGTGCTAAGTTTGTTGAAACTGTAGGTTGGGTTGTGTGTTATCAGTTACGATCAGTTAATTAGTCAGTTGATTTGATGATTTGATTTGATTTTAACAGGGAAGCTAAAACAGCTTAGGTCCAACCTGCCACTGCCCGCACCGAAACTAAGTTTATTGTGCGGTATTGCTCCCTGTATATCTAGTAAAGCCAACCAATGCCCTTAAATAGTGCAAGGAGTCCCTCTACCAGTTTTTTGTTAAGCACAATTTCTTCAGGTCTAGTTGTCCCGAAGATTCTGTATCTTTTACTCTCCAGTGCCATGCATTCGAAGATTAGGTGTGATGCAGTTTCTTCACTCTCATCACAGATCCTACATTTAGGGTCCTCTTCTGTTATACCCATTGTGTGTAGGTTTTTTTTTAAATTCCCATGGCCAGTCATCAGTCCAGTCATGATCTCTTTCCTGTTCAATCCCAGGATTATAGAGCTTCTTTTAAAACATGGCTTGGGCATCCTTACCTTACCATGTTTTTGTTTATGGTTCTTCGTCCAATATCCTACGTGCTGTTTCCCAAGTCAGTTCCGTAGTTCTAATTTGATCATAGCCTTGGTGATTGTCAGGACAGGTTCTGATCCAATAAATGGACTTGTTTCCCCCATCCTAGCTGTATTAACACGATTCATGTTGTCCGTCGCACTTCACATAGTGTAGACCGGGAACTGTCTGCTAGGCATGCCCGATGTAAAAACTGACTGGGCACGGCCCGTGCTGCCTGAGTTGTTGTTGTTCCGCCGGCAGAGGGCGCGGCCGAATTCTCGTGTGCCCTCTGGTGGACGGGACTTTACTTGCGGCAACTACCGTCCGTGACGCGCCGTGCCGATGTGCGCCACCCGCGATCTTTCTGGTGGCTACTGCACTAGCCTATCTGTTGGCTTGTTCATTGCCACAGAGCCCTGAGCGGCCAGGGACCCACACTAGGTTTACCCTATTGCTTCCCCCTAGCTCCACCAGAGCCCTGTGGCATTCTGCAACCATCTTAGACCTTGTTGCAGGAGTTGCCAATGATTTCAGGGCTGCCTGGCTCTCTGAATAGATGTAGATGCTACAGTACTTGTAGCACCTACGCATATTCTCCTCCACACTTGCCCTGATTGCAGTAATTTCAGCTTGGAATACAGAGGCCAGTTTTCCTAGAGGGATGATGCCCTCCAGTCTTGCCTGAACCCCATACACCCCTGCCCCAATGCCTTGGTCTATTTTCAACCCATCAGTGAACCAAACAATGTGTCCTGTATGGTGTCAAACTGTTTTTTCCCACTGCTCCTAGTTAGTCATTTAGTTAGTTACATGTTCCATAGGCTATATGAATGATTCTTTCATCAAAATGATGTGGAACGTGTCAGTTTGCAGTATGTATATTCATGATTAGGTTTTTTTTCTGTCTTTCCTTTTTTTAAATTAACAATTAGTTTTTAAGTAAAAATTCAGGAGTTGTCCAGGAGAAATGATTTTGAGTTAGATTTAAAACTTGCGTTGCTACCTGTCAGAAATTTTATGTTACTTGACAAATGATCAAAAATTTTTGTTGCTGTATATTCAATGCCTTTCTGAGCCACTGACATCTTTAACATTGAACAATAAAGGTTATTTTCCCCTCTAGTGTTGCAGCTACGTACATCATTATTCTCAAATTGTGATGGATTATTTATGATGAATTTCGTTAGTGAATATACTTAATGTGATGGCACAGTTAAAATGCCTAGCTCCTTGGAGAGGTATCTACATGACGTCCATGGGTGAACATGCACAATACTCTTACTGCCCACTTTCCTGGAATCAATACTTTCTTTCTAAGTGTTGAATTACCCCCAAAAATTATTCTGTACTATGCTATTGAGTGTAATTATGCAAAGAGCCAAAATTGCTGAACTTAATTTTTTGACAAGCTCAGTGACATGCTTCTTCCCAATTGAGTTTTAATCTACACTGTTTACTAACTCCTGATCATGAGCTGCATCAATTGTTTGTATGACTCTATTTGTTGTACAGAACTGAATATAATGTATTTTTTTCAAAGTTTGGGGAGAATCAATTTTTATGAGAACCACTTAATAATTCTTTAGAAAACATCATTTACCAACTTTTCTGTTGCTTACTTTCTAAATAGATTTAGCATAATATATCATCTGCAAGAAGTACCTATTTTGCTTGTTGAATGATAAGTGGAAGGTCATTCACATAAATAAGGAATAGGAATGGACCCAAAATTGAACATTGTGGGATTCCAGTTGCGTTTTTTCCACAGTCACTAAAATATTCTACCTTTCTCAAAGTATCTGAATTATTCAGCACAACTTTTTGCATTCTGTTTGTTAAGTATGATTCAAAGCAGTTGTACGAGGTGCATTCAAGTTCTAAGGCCTCCGATTTTTTTCCTAATTAACTACTCACCCGAAATCGGTGAAACTGGCGTTACTTCTCGACGTAATCGCGCTGCAGACGTACACATTTTTCACAACACTGACGCCATGATTCCATGGCAGCGGCGAAGGCTTCTTTAGGAGTCTGTTTTGACCACTGGAAAATCGCTGAGGCAATAGCAGCACGGCTGGTGAATGTGCGGCCACGGAGAGTGTCTTTCATTGTTGGAAAAAGCCAAAAGTCACTAGGAGCCAGGTCAGGTGAGTAGGGAGCATGAGGAATCACTTCAAAGTTGTTATCACAAAGAAACTGTTGCGTAACGTTAGCTCGATGTGCGGGTGCGTTGTCTTGGTGAAACAGCACATGCGCAACCCTTCCCGGACGTTTTTGTTGCAGTGCAGGAAGGAATTTGTTCTTCAAAACATTTTCGTAGCATGCACCTGTTACCATAGTGCCCTTTGGAATGCAATGGGTAAGGATTATGCCCTCGCTGTCCCAGAACATGGACACCATCATTTTTTCAGCACTGGCGGTTACTCGAGATTTTTTTGGTGGCGGTGAATCTGTGTGCTTCCATTGAGCTGACTGGCGCTTTGTTTCTGGATTGAAAAATGGCATCCACATCTCATCCATTGTCACAACTGATGAAAAGAAAGTCCCATTCATGCTATCGTTGCGCGTCAACATTGCTTGGCAACACGCCACACGGGCAGCCATGTTGGTCGTCTGTCAGCATTTGTGGCACCCACCTGGATGACACTTTTCGCATTTTCAGGTCGTCATGCAGGATTGTGTGCACAGAACCCACAGAAATGCCAACTCTGTAGGCGATCTGTTCAACAGTCATTTGGCGATCCCCCAAAACAATTCTCTCCACCTTCTCGATCATGTCGTCAGACCGGCTTGTGCGAGCCCGAGTTTGTTTAGGTTTGTTGTCACACGATGTTCTGCCTTCATTAAACAGTTGCACCCACGAACGCACTTTCGACACATCCATAACTCCATCACCACATGTCTCCTTCAACTGTCGATGAATTTCAATTGGTTTCACACCACGCAAATTCAGAAAACGAATGATTGCACGCTGTTCAAGTAAGGAAAACGTCGCCATTTTAAGTATTTAAAACAGTTCTCATTCTCGCCGCTGGCGGTAAAATTCCATCTGCCTTACGGTGCTGCCATCTCTGGGATGTATTGACAATGAACGCAGCCTCATTTTAAATCAATGCGCATGTTTCTATCTCTTTCCAGTCTGGAGAAAAAAAATCGGAGGCCTTGGAACTTGAATGCACCTCGTATGTAAAGCAATCAATAACATAAAACATGAGTTTTTCCAAGAGAGTTTCATGATTACACAATCAAATGCCTTGGAAAGATCATAAATAATACCAACTAGCAATATTTTATTCTTTAAGGCTTGAACTATTTAATGAGTGAATATATAAATGGCACTCTCAGTTGAGCAACCCTTCTGGAATCCGAACTGTGGTATGCTTTGTAAATTGTTTCCGCTTAAGTGTGTGACTACTCTTAATTACATTACCTGTTTGAATATTTTCAAGAAGGATGTCAGTAAGAAAATTGGATGATAATTGTGTAAGTCTGTCTTGTCACTTTTTTTTATGAAGTGGTTTAATAATTGCATATTTTAACCTGTCTGAAAAAATTGCCTGCACAAGTGATGCATTGCATGTATAGCTAAGGTCATTGCTTATTAAGCTGGGTCAACTTTTCAGAAGTATGTTTGAAAGTCCATCAACACCACATGATTTTTTGTTTTCTAGAATTTTTATTATTGTATTAATTTCACTAAATTATGTTGGTGCTACTTCTACGTGCTTTAAGTTTTGTGGAATGACATTTTAAATATATTCTCTTACTTCTTGAACTGAACCATTTAATCCCATATTTCCTGCTATGTTTGGATGGTGGTTGTTAAAAGTACTTTCAACTTGCGAATTATGTCACAACATTGTCATTTAGTTTAATTGTTATAGAATCTTGTACACTGACTGGCTGTTCTGTCCTCTATTTGACAATGACCCACATAATTTTAATCTTATTATCAGCATTATTTATTTCTTTCAGGACGTGCATACACCTGGGCATTTCAATAACTTTGCTTAAAATGCTACAGTAATTTTTGTAGTGTGCAAGTAATGTCAGATCTTGACTTACTCTGGGCTTTACATAAATTTTCCTCTTCATCTTACAAGAGATTTTAATTCCCTTAGTCACCCGTGTTGGATGTTTTGGATATTTGTTTAGGGATGTGACTTTGAAATATTGACACAAATTTACTGTGGAATAAACTGAATTTGACATTAGCATCTTTTTGTACATGTACCTTGTCCCATACCACCCATTTTAACTTACTCTCAAAACATTGTATCCTGTTCTCATTAATAATACTAACTGCTTTGTGTGAACCAGCATTAGGTTTTTAAGCTCCCATAACATTTACTTTAATTAATTGTGCATCATGATCAGATGTCCAGTAGCAGCTGGGTACCCATAAATTGCTTCCACATGAACACTGTCTATAAAAAGGTTACCTGTCATTGTCCAACTATTTTTCTGCACATGAATTGGAAAACTGACTACTGAAATTAGATTGAAACACCTAGATAATAAATTTAGTTCATTTTTCCTGTCAGTATCTTTTAAGAACTCTACATTGAAATCTCCACAAGCTTCTAACTGTTTCTTCTTGTCTGACAGGTAGCTTGATAATGCATCTAGATTTCTCATAAATAGCTGAAAGTTTCCTAGAGGGATATGTAGACTATTACAATTATCAGAGAAGTATTCTTCAGTAACAGCTCAGAAGCACATGCTTCTATGTTCTGATCAACACAAAAACTATTTCTTTCAATACTTTTGACTTTGCGTCCAACCTTAACATATGTTGCAACTCCTCCTTTTTCTGTGTTAAACTCTACACAAAAATGGTGCAAGTCTATACTCCCTGATACTTAACTTCTCCGTCCTTGTGCTTACGTGGTATTCACAGATCTATTACTTCAGAATTTTTCACATCATTTAGGCATACAATAAGCTCATCTATCTTGTTTTTCAACCCTCTGATGTTCTGATGAAACAAATTAATTTTATTTTTCTGGAAACTGTTACATATACTGTTGTCTTGTACTGCTCCCCCCAAATTTCTTTTGCTACTCTGTGTCTGTAACCTGACTCTAAGCTAAAAAAATGTGGCCCTTTGATTCCATTAATCACAGGGTTGTTATCTTGTCTTGTCTCTGTGCAATGTGCTCAGCTACTCTTTGCTTCCCCCTTGTATTCAGTTGCAGGCCATGATTAGTGTACCCGATCTCCCAATTGCAGCAACAGCCCCAGCACAGATATGAGACTTTGTTTTGGTCAAAAGCAATTCACTTAGCTCTTTGTTCATGTGGCTAACAGCTGTGTTAACCCAGGGCTGATCATATCACTGCAAAACCTCAACAAACCCCACACTGTTGTGAACTATTGCTGCTCCTATTTCCTCCAGGACCCTTTACTGTGTTGCTAGCCAGGCTGTTTCCTGGTTCTTGTACTGTAAGTACCTTATCCTCAGCATCAGAATCTCTCCATAAAGGCCCCTGCGTTGTCTGTCATCTGGCTAAGCTTCGCACTAGAATTCACGATGCTTGTGGCCTGGTATTCTAAGACTGGCTTTTCCTGTAGCAATTGGCCTACACTTCTCCCATGACTGCTCCATAGCAAGGAGAGTCTTTTCTTTCCACATGACTTTTTCATTGGCCTAGCCTTAAAGTCATTCGTACGAAAATGCTTCACCCTATTAAACTCAAAAACTGGTTAATTGTGTCTCACACCCTGATTCATGCTTGATAGGAAATTATAAGTTTTAAGGGCTGTGCTGAGATGCCAAAATATATTGTTTACAGGTAAAAATAAATTAGAAAAAAAGTCTGCAAGACGGAATGTTATATGTATAGGGTGAAGCAGCTAAGACCCCAACTACATCCAAAACGAGTAAATGTGTTGTGATGTAGCTTTGCTAAGTTACGGTGGATTGTGTGGTGAATTTTCTGTCCTGTGCAAGTAATTTTTAATGTTGATAACTGCTGAATTATGACAACAGCTTAGTTTGTTTAAAATGGGACTGTATACTTTTATCTTTTGGGTGGACAGGGCCTTTGAAGTAAACTTATAGAATTTTATCAAATAGTAACAAAATAAGTGTGTGGTAAACCACTGTCCCTGATCAGGTGACAAACCTCTGCCCTACAGTACCAAAATAAACACACGTGACTCGGGGACTGTTTGTATGTGTACCTCAGTACTTCATGTCCATCGGCTTGTGCTCTGCTGTTTTAGCAGTTGGACAAGTTGCTCATGAAGTTCTTCAGAGTTACACAATGTACGTGACATTGGAAAAAGTGGATGTAGTTTTAGTTTGTGGTGGGTGTTGTTGATCAAAACCTTTCCAGCTGAGGGAGTTGCAGCAGGTTATAAGCAATGTAGTAAAATTCTGATGCGAGTGTATAAACACCAACATCTAGGCATGGCATTAGTGTGGCATTCATGTCTTTCCAATGTGTGTATGATAAATGAGGAAATGTGAACTATGGCAACATTATCATCAGATCCATCCAGACAGGACCAATGTACTGTCATCCTTTTCTTGGCTGCCAAAGGACAAAAACCAGTACACATCCATCGGAGAATGGAGAGTGTGCAGGGCAGCATGTCTGTTGAAGAACCACTGTTGCAGAATTATCACATACCTTGAAGGGTTGATGATTCCTGTCGGATGAGGGTATGCAGCAGGCAGTTACGGACTTCTTCATGCAGCAGGACACAGTGTTTTACAAATGGGTATTTTCATCCTGGTATGTTGGTGGGATGATTGCCTCAATGCTCTTGATGATTTTGCCTGATTGGCATACCACTGATTCTGGAGAGAACTTGTGCAGTTTTATTATGAAAGATATGCCAAACCATTATGATCTGTCTTTGAAAGTGTAAAAAAACACAAGAGTTTGGAAGTGTTAGATATAAAATATCATTCTTTGCAAAATGCACTACTAGTTATATCAAAATCCGTGTCAGCTGAGAGAAGTGGATAAAAAACTACCTTGGTCTGTCAATGTGTGGTGTAGGCTTTTCAAGAATTGCGCGATTCATCTATATTTTATTGATTGGGTTCCAAATAGCTACAAATGTGTCTAAAATTCCTAACAGATATGCTGCTGTGGTTGTTGGAAGACATCCCATTGGCCATAAAGTTCTCTATGTTGCAGCAACATGTTGGGAATCCTACCCGTCCTGCACAGATAATTGCAAAGTATCTTAACAGAACATTTGGAGATTGTTGGATAAGTTGGCCAGGAAAAATAAAGTGGCCTGCATGCTCATGAGACTGAAAACCTCTTGATTGTAGGAAAAATTAAAACACAATGTAAACAAGGAAAACTAACAAGTCATTAAGATGGAAATACCTTATAACATGGGCCTGTGCTGTGATAAATGCAGGTACAATTCAGTGTGAAGTAGTATCTGTCCAGAATTGTATATATCTGTGCTTTGGGTCAACCTTTTGAGTGCTTGGTATGATAGTCATAATAACACTTGGAGAATGTAAACAGGAATTCTTGGAAGAAAGATTACATAGTTTTCATGAAACCCTATTGAATAAATTTAGAGAACCTATATCCAAAGTTTTCTGTGCAGCCATTATGCTGTGGCCAATGAATATCTTTTGTAGGGACCATGAGAAAAAGATAAGAGAGATTTGGGTGCTTACAGAGGTGTACAGGCACTCAATTGTCTTTTGCTCAATATTAGAATGGAATAAAACAGAAAGCTCGTGACACTGGTATGATTTACCCTCTGCCAAGCACTGTATAGTGGCTTGTGAAGCATTTCTGTGAATGTAGCTTTAGATATAGATGTAGAATAAACATGCAAATTGTACATAGGTTGTATCTGTGCTTTTATTTGGTACAGCAGAGTAGACAACTGTGCAGACAGCAACACAGTGGTTTGTAATTATGTTATTTTGTTACTATCTGATCAAGTTCCACACATTATGCCACCAAATTTCTCCTGGAAGGACCTTTCCTATGCCGCAGAAAAAAATACATAGCTCCATAAAAACAAAAACAACAGTGGTGTCATAATTCAGAAACTATAAATGCTAAAAATTACTTGCATGTGTCAGAGGATTTACCATATTACACTATTAACAACTACTTATTAAAAACCACTCCTTGATATATTTACTCATTCTGGATATATTTTCGGTGGCTTGTTTTCATTGCCTCATTCTGTGTGTGTATTTGTGTGTGTCTGTTTTCAAGGAATATGCCATAATGTTGCAGCAATATGTTGTATAAATTTTTGTTGAGGTATGCTGATTATATCACTACCTGAAACTGTGTTGCAATTTTTAATCTTGCAGGGTGGTGGTGGTCTTGTGCAGCAATTGAGACGCAGTTACAGTCTGGGTGATCTGAGTTCAGATGTTGATGGTGACAGCAACAGTGGAAGAAAGGCACTACCAGAGGCTCAGGATAGGAACAGAGATCGAGAAAGGGTTGCGTCAGGTGGAGGTGCATTATTTTAGTTTCAGACTTGTTTTCGTATATTGACAGTATTCCATGACAGTTCTTAAGATGTCAGACAGCCTTCAATGTTTGTGTATCCTATCAGTGTGATTACAGTTTAAATGCTAGGAATGTCAGGCCAGTCATATGACATTTTCTGAATTCAGTAATCTGGATTTTAGCTTCTCTCACATTTTACTAATTCTAAGGGTGTTTATCAGACTGCAGTGTTTGATTTGAGTGATTTAGTTACAATAATGGCTGTCATAGATACTTCATGTTAGTTATGCAGATGTACAGTACCTTCTTTTGAAGTGGACCATAGTCATCTTCTACTAAGCAAGGTGAGGCATTGGCTAAGTATCGGAGTATATCTGGAAAATGCTAAGTTCAAATATATTTTAGTCAGTCTCAATATTAGAGAAGGAAAGCTGCTGCTTACTATATAGCGGAGATGCTGAGTCGCAGATAGGCACAACAAAAAGATTCACACAATTATAGCTTTTGGCCATTAATGCCTTTGTGAACAACACACACACACACACACACACACACACACACACACACACACACACACACACACACAAATGCAACACGCCCACATGACTCTAGCCTCAGGTTTGATTTTTGCATGATTTTAGTCAGTCTCAATAATTTTTTTTTTTTTTTTTTTTTTTTTTTTTTTTTTTTTTTTTCCACTGTTATCCAGAATTGCTCTACGAGTGCTCATCTTACAAAATTACTGAAGTGTGTGGGAGCCATACCAAATAGGACTAACACAGAATATGTAACATATTCAAAGAAGGCAGTTTGAGTGATCTAAGGTTCGTTTTGCTCAAGGAGAGTGTCACAGAAATGTTGATAACCTGAATGGGCCGATGCTCAAAGTTAGGTGCCATTTATCCTGTGATAGCCTATTTCCAAAGTTTTAACAACCAGTATTAAGTGAAAAATCTAGAAATGTACTTCAGTCTCCTGTGTAATGCTACCATGGGGACCAAAAAGATAAGACTAGACTAGTTACATCGTGCACAGAGGCATTTAAGCAATCAGTCACTTCCTGCCCACTTTGTGATTGGAATGAGAAGTGCTACTAAGTACACTCTGCCCTGCACTTTACAGTGGTTTGCAGAGTATACATGTAGATGTAGATTGCTATGATAGTTTATTCTGACAAAACCATGGGTGAGTCTTTGTCGCATCCTCCTCTGACTAAAGTGGTGCTGTTTTTCTAATAATCCTACTATTGAAACAATATTAATCTTCAGCGAAAACTCCTCAGTTGCTAAGCTGCATCTAGAGCTTTTGATGACTCCCATTATCAGTGGTAAAAATCTGTGTGTGTCAAAATTCTGTGTATATAAGTAGAAAATGTGAAGCTGCTGGAATGTTGCAGAGGTTGGCTTGGTAAAATTTGATACATACTGACCACCATGCAACACTCCCCATTGGACTAGTCATACTGGAGTGGGTGAGTGCATGTGTGAGTGTGATGTGGTCATTGTAACCAGTGCCATTGTGTTCACTTTTGTTACCACTGTTTATGGCCATTGTAACTTCTCACTTCAAGTTCAGTACACACTGCACCCAGAGAATAACCACAGTTTGTTTTAAAGTTGTTGTTGCCAAGTTGAAATTCTGCTGCACCTTTCATAATGAAGTCCCAGTATGGTGCTTTATGGGCCAGGTTATTTGTTTCTTGGAACCTTATTTAGTGAAAAATTTCGAAGATGTGCATTGTTGCACCTAGTTTAATTATCAGTGTTTTACGTGGAATTTGTTGCATTCATCAGTCAGGTACAGAAAACATCAGCTTGGTGGCAACAACTGTAACAGAGACTGTGGTTACCGGACAGTGTGCATGGAAAGGTCAGGCAGACCGGAAATAAACAATTGCCACAGATATGGCCATGACGGCATGGGGATCAGTGCCCACATCACCATCACTCCTATTCAGTTGATCTGATGATGCATGTGGCTCTGTCTTCCAACCAATAATGTCCATAGATATTGAATTTGACATGTTAGGAAATACTGCAACAAGCCACAAGTTTTTTAGAAATGATTTTATTATACCTGAGCCCATCGTCAGGTGGTAGTGTGGATTTCCTGGCAAGTTTTACATTTTCATCATAAAATATAACAAAATTTTTGTGATTACATAGCTTACAAAGTTTACAAAATGTTTTACATTCTGTACAAGCTCTACACATTGTAGTTATTTCATGAAATGCTCTCCTTATGTGTTACAAGAGAGAGGTTGGATTCTGTTTTCTGATCCATACTGATTCATGAGCTAAACTAAATAGCATTATTTTTTGAAGTAAGTGCAATGTATATAGCTTACATACAATGTAAAATCTTTTGTGAACTATGTAATCACAAAAACTTTATTATACTTTAGGACACAAATGTATAATGTGCCAAGAAATCAACACTACTGTCTGACGATGGGCTTAGGCCTGAAACTAGTAACGATACAATAAAATCATTTCTAAAAAAACTTGTAGCTGGTTGCAGTATTTCCTACAGTGTCATTTACAAAAACAGCTGTGGTGTTCTCTAACCATAATAGATAAAATAATATTGAATTTTACCAGGTCCAAGTCCAAAACGTTCTAGAAGCTTTCCATACGTTACGTGTATAGGGATCATCAGCGTGTCCTGGTGGTGTAAGTCATCAAAAGACCAGGGCCAGTAACAAAACTGATGTGGCTCACCAACTGATAGGTTTTTATCAAAGAAATCTGCCGAATAAAATTTTAATGTCACAGATTCATCATGCTTTACTTTTCCATTCCTGTAGCTAATTCTCTCTTTCTCTCTCCTGTTTTTAGTTATAATAGTAGTATTTTACTTGTAATTTCTCAAGAGATCAGTTTATTCTTCCTGAATACTTCACTAGCTCTACCTACAATCCAGAACTTGATTTTTATATCTGTGCAAGATTGTGAAATAGTGTAGTTAATACTTATTATAATTCTTACTAGCTTATAATTCTGCTTTATGATGACAATAAAATTTGTACTGTATTAGCTGAAAACTCAGTGATTCATAAAATCTTACTCACGTTTCACTTACGGTATTTATGTAAATTTGTTTTTCCTTAAACTATATTATGTCAGAACTTTGGCTTCTCAAAAATAAGATTTTTGGATCATCTGAGGCACATGTAGATCAATTGTTTGTTCCTGGTATTGTTGTGGCATCATTCTTTGTATTGCTATTATGACAACTGTGTTGAACATTTGTCAGAAGGTGATACTATATGCTGAACTGAGAACTGAATCAGAATAACTGAGGCATGCAAGCTGGTTCTCTTAGAAGAACACTTCCTGTTAAAAGCAGATGTATGGATTTGAGTCCCAGTCTACTAGTTTTTCTTAATTCATCACAAATGTTCAACACAATGTGTTCTCTGCGGAGAATACGACACCTCAGATTGATCCAATAACTGATAATCATATTTCCGACGCAGCAGTTGTTAGCCTTTGTGAATGTTGTACCTCTCCTTGCTCTTCTATTTTACTTGACTTTTCCCTCCAAATTTAACTTAGTCAGCGAGTTTTCATCTTAATTTCCTGTTTTATGACTGAATTCAAATACAAGATGTGGTCAAACAGTGAGGGAAATCCTATTTTTCATAAAGGATGTTTGTTTGTTTGTTTATTTATTTATTTATTTATTTATTTATTTATTCATCAGCACCATCATCAACTTCAACTTTGTCCCCTTCAGAGTAATCCCCCTCGGATACAATGCACTTATGCCAGCACTTTTTCCAATCTAGTAAGCACTTCTGAAACTTAATTTTTGTTATGGTGTTCAGCTCCTTCAGCAATTCTGTTTTTATCTCATCAGTGGAGGGAAAATGATATCCTTTCATGATTCTCTCCACCCTCGGGGAAAGAAAAAAGTCACTGGGGTCATGTCCTATGAATACGATGGCTGAGGCAAAGTAACAGTTTTGTTGTTTGTCAAAAATCACAAACAGGCATTGGGGTGTACATGGGAGCATTATCGTGATGCAATTTCCACGAGTCCTTTTGCCACAATTCTGGTAGTTTTCTTCAGATCACTTCACACAACTGATGTGTAACTCCCAGGTAGTACTCCTTATTGACCGTATGACCGTGAGGCAGGAACTCGTGGACCCTATCCCTTTTAATCAAAGAAAAGTGTGAAAAGAACCTCACATGTATTCGAATCTGTTTATTTCCTTTTTCAGGCAGTGTTCATTGGGGCGATTGGGCCATGGTTTCGACATCATATCCATGTTTTGGCAGCTGTTATAACCTCTTTCAGATGTTCTGGATCATTGTCAGCTTCACTCAGCATTTCCTGAGTGATGCCTGTGTGACTTCGTTTTTGGTTGAAATTCAAGAATTTTGGAATAAACTTTACTGCTACACATTTCATGACCAAAACATACAAAACAATTGCTTGGCCTCAGCCAAAGGATATGCTAGCATCTTAAGCAACCTCTCTGATGGTGATTCAATGATCATTTTCTTTACTTGTGGTCCATAATTGATATGCTAGGGTGTCCAGGGTGGCTATTGTCTTCAGTGTCTTCTTGACCCTCTTGCAACATTTATACTACTTGGAACTCTTGTCTTACTCGTAACAGATTTGCTAAAAGCCACACTCAACCTTTTGAATGTGGTGCTTCACTCAAGTTCATTTTTTTTAAGCAAAATTTAATGTAAATTCTTTGATCCATCTCTTTTCCTTAGCACTCAGAAACACGTATAAACTTTTTGACTGTTAACAATAAACTAAATATTCAAAACAGCTGAAAATCCAAACATATATCAGGAACATATGTACTAACAAGATTAAAAAAATAATGAATGTTGGTTGTGTGAAGTCCTCAAAATTCCAGAATTCTCATTAGTTTTTTTATTGCACCTCATATTTTTATTACATATTGTGATTTATAGGGTATTCATTTTGATACTTTTCTTGTGACAGCTTCAGTATCCAACAGACCCAGTTGTGCAAGCAGCATTTGCCTAGCGATTTTTTTGTTAAGGAGAAACCAGTTAAGATCCCCCAATGTCGTGTTGGCTATGAATATATTTTTAATTTCTTAATGCAGTGATTCCTGTTGTCTCCAATGCCATTCTACCAATAGTCTTTGCTGACTTCCATCACAAGGAAGCATATATAGATAAAAGGTACTGAATCTACTGCCATATGCTGTACAGGATTGAAACTGCAGGCATTGCTGTTATTAAATGGACCATTTGAACATGTCTAATTAATTAACTCATAGCTTCATGTAGCAAAACATTACTCTGGTTTTGCTGCACAAGAGCCCACTATTAACTATTGTAGTGACCTGCTCTAATATTTCCAGTATAAGTTACTTAACCCTTGCAATACCAATGTATTTTCAGTAATGTAACAAGGAGTCATTTTATGCCCACAAAAAAATAAATTAAAAAGAAACAAAATTTATTGATTATTGTTGACTTATATTAACAACAGACTTTTTTAAAGAGGTACTGATTTGTAAATAGCACCTAGAACTTGGAAATATCTTTGAGTACACTCTTAGAAATACCAAGAAACTTTCAATAACATGTATTACAAAGGAGGGTGTATTTTGTGACCACCACAAAAAATTCTTTTTAAAACAAATCACTAATTACTATGGACTTTTACTCAAATATACTTTTTAAAGAGATGTTGATGTATAAGTAGTGCCCTAAATGTGAAAATATGGAATATGACATTCAAACAATGGAAAATCCAGGATGGAATGTAACAGTGTTGTGGAAAGGAACGTTGTTACTCACCATATAGTGGAGATGCTGAGTCGCAGATAGGCACAACAAAAAGACTGTCACAAATATAGCTTTGGGCCAGTATGGCCTTCATCAAAATTAGATGACAAACTCACACATACATACTAATGCAAACGCAACTTGCGCGCACACACACACACACACACACACACACACACACACACACACACACCCACGCACACACACACGCACGTTTGTAGTCTCAGGCTGTTGAGGCCCAAATTGTCTCGTGTATGTGTATGTGTGGGTGTGTGGGGTCTAATCTTGACGAAGGCTGTACCGGCCGAAAGCTACATTTGTGACAATCTTTTTGTTGTGCCTATCTGCGACTAAATATGACATTCATTGTGATAAGTCGCATCTGCTGCTGAAACATAAACTTGTGGGCTAAGTTTAACTGAAAAAATTAAAATATGTATGGAATAGTTTAATAATGTAATCCTACAGCCAGAATTTAAAATACCATGTCAATAAAAGTTAGCCTCAGGAAAGAGGAACAGTTTATTGGTATTTGATAGCAATAAGCAGATTCAAAAGGAAATTCAGACATTTCACAAATAAAGTATATATCTCCAGCAATTGTGGCGCTATGTTTGTCTAGCATTTATGGTTTTGTGTGGATTAGGACATAATATGTACTAAACAGCTGAAAGTTGTACTGTAAGCTTGACTTCTAGAAAAGGCATTTGTAGTACTTACAAAAAAAAATTAAAAAAAACATTCCAAGTACTTAGGAAAAGTTAATTAAGCTAGAAATTAAGATCATAGAACTATATTGTTTTAGATCTCAAATTTCTAAATAACTGCACCAAGAAATCTGATACTCTTATATTTTCAGATGGTAGACATCATCGACCTAGAGGCCATAGCCCTCGACGTTCTGCATCTGGGTCAGGAAGGGTTGAAATGTATTTTCCAGAAGTGGATGTTGATGTGAGAGGAGCATCTGTTAGAGAACCAAGTGTGCCGCTGAGGTAACACCATATCAAGATCTGATTTTGTAATTACTAAATAGTAATGATTCTTGGAGACATTGTGTAGGATTAAAAAGCTTTAATTAGCATTGTAAAGTTTTTATACAACAAAACACACAAACTGATAGCAAAACTAGACATGCAGAATAAAGAACAAGGGTCACATTTACTTCCAACAACAATTTGAAGAGCCTACTGGCATTGCCAAAATCAAGGAGTACACAGTTCAGAGTTAAAATATTTACATGACCCACTGTAGACACAAACATAGTGGTTCATTAAAAACAACACTTCTCCACTTAATAAACATATGAAAATTTAATTAGTAATAAATAAAATCAAAATTTTTCTCTATATCTTGCCCAAAAACTTTCTGTTACTGGCACCATGAAAATATGACTTTTAGTTCATGCCAAACAAATAATGCAGAAGTTCGTAAGTTAATTGTTTGAGCTTTGTAAAAATGTGTACCATTTACATTCACTTAGTGTATGTTCACTATGCACTTTACCTTCCAGAACTCTCTCTCATACAAAGGGAAAGTTGACGTCAGCTTGCTTTGTGTGTTTGTGAAACTCACAATTAGTTAGCTAGTTCCACAGATCATTTATGGGATAATATCAGAGATATCATTTTAACTGTAAAGATAAGTTTAAAAAAAAAAAAAAAATAACTAATTCATGCATCCTGTAATATCATTTCGTGTAGGTATAGATTAACATGTTGTGTTGATAACTTTGATACATTGTGTCCAGTGTTTTTTATCATACGTATTCGCAAACCAGCTTACAGTTACAAATGTCCAGGCGTGCACACACACACACACACACACACACACACACACACACACACACACACACACACACACACACACACATTCTTTTGGCTGGCATTAGGACTTTGATAATACTCTCCCTATTCTAATGAATTTTTTTGTGTTGTTCCCTTGGCCTTTATGAAAAAGCCAAGTTAACGACTCGCCACAATGAATAAAATGCTGAGCTCAAGAAAATGAAACTTTCACTTTGTATGAGAGAGTCATCACAAGTCCTGGGGATAGTATTTTGCAGTAAGATTTATGAAACCTGTTCTGTTCTGTTCTGTTCTGTTCTGCAGTAGCAGTTTACTGTAGAATGATAGCTGTTTATTGTTAAATAACATCAATTTTTTTATCGTTCCTTGGTCTGTGTTATCTAATAATCCTTGACTTTGCAGTAAGAATTATTTAACAGGTATGGCTTTCAAATGGAATTATCATGGATGAACAAAAATTTTGGCCTACAATAGAACAGCTCAAACATTTTAGTTAATTAGCTTGTGACTTCACATATGAGTATGATGAAGATGCAGAGAAGAAATTAGCAATGTTTGGTAATATATGTGGAACAATAAACAGATTTCTGAAAAATACAATGAGGAAAGGAACAAGATTGAAATTTTATAAGGCAAAGACAGTTCCAGTGCTTAGCTACACAAGTGAATCGTGGGTTATAAATAAATGTCAAGAAAGTCATATTGAATATGAATTTTAGTTGTTTTTTGATCTTCTTGGGCAATTTATTATATAGCTTTATTCCCTTTCAGAAAATTCTGTTCAGTAGCTTTTGTTTGCTTATTTATGGTAAATGTAACATGAGTTTGGTGTGGCTCTTGTCCATTGTCATGAATACTGCTGTTTGTGAGATCATTGCTGATGATGTTCCCAGTGTACATAACAGATTGATGGACATTATCACATGCTACAGTTAAACAGGTCTTTACAGGAAGCTCAGTTACTCTGTTTAGTTATTATTCTAATGGCCCATTTCTGTAGTTTGAAAACTGTGCTCATATTTCGTGGATCTGCATGAGACCCGCAAAGAATGATTCCATATGTAAAGAAGAGTGCATATAGAAATAGTATGTAACTATGCTAACACACTGATGACAGACCTCTAAGGGGATAGCATGCTGATGACTCTTCTTTGCTAGTACATTTGTATGTTCAGCACACTATGAATAACAGTAAATATTAATTGCTAAAATTTTTATGTTGCCTTGGAATAGGTGAAATTTTCATTAATGTTTAATTTTATAGAATTATTTTCCCTCTTTAAGTAGGAATACTTGCTGTTTATTTTCCTTACATTCATTGTAATTTTCTTATATGATATTTCACCCTTTAGGGTTAATTTGCCTTTTCTGTTAGAAGTTCCAGTGTTTTAGGTATTGTTACAATGTTACTGCCATTACAAAAAAATAATTTTTCCACTTGTCTAACATTGTCTGGAAAGTCACTGAGGTGTATCAAAATCAATATTGGTCCTAAGATGCTGCCCTGTGGGACTCATCTGTTAAAATTTTTTTTAATATAGTTTACACCCACATTGGCATGCTTTATTCAGTCTATGTACACTAAAGTCTCTTCTCTTACCAATTTTTTTTGTTCTTTCCAGCATACCTGCTCTTTCTTCATCAGTTAGATTGTACTGTTTTTGTTAAAGTCTTATGTGTCTGTTACTCAGAATAATGTTTTTCTGTTTTCAATGTCTTGTATTGCTTCTAAACTATCAAGGACATCTCTGAACCAGTTATTCTTGGTTTTATTTTTCCAAAAAGTAATTGAATAGGGCCACTACTCTGGTTTGTTGTAATCTGAATATGTCAGAAAAAGGCATTCCTCCCGTTTTTGGATTGTATCTATTATTGGCTGACACTAATTAGAAATCCAGGATGAATAATGGCAGTATTATAAGAAAGGATGGATTGCTACTCTCCATATAGCGGAAATATTGAGTTGCAGATAAGCACAACAAAAAGACTGCTAGACAAATAAGTTTTCAGCCAAAAGTCTTCTTCTGAATAAGACAACACACACTCACACCCAAACATTCACATTCAACACTCACATTCATGCCATGCCACTGTCTCTGGCAGCCCAGGTCAGTCTGCAAGCATACAGGGATGAGGTGCAGAGAGAGTAGGGCAGCTAGATGCAGTTGGGAGGTTAGCTAGAGGGCAGGATTTGGGGGGAGGGGTAAAGAAGAAGAAGAAGAAGAGAGAAGTAAAAAGACTGTGGGAGTGTCGGTGGAATAGAAGGCTGTGTAGCTATGTAGTGCTGTAATGGGAACAAGGAGTGGGATAGGTGCGTAGGTATTGGTAGGAGGAACCCAGATGGCCTAGGCTGTGATGCAGTCATTGAAATGAAGGACATTGTGTTGGGCAGTGTGCTCAGCAGCTGGGTGGTCCAGCTGTTTCTTGACCACAGTTTTTCGGTGGCCACTTATGCGAGCAGACAGCTTGTTGATTGTCATGCACACATAGAATGCAGCCCTGTGGTAGCAGCAGAGCTTGTAGGTCACATGACTGTTTTCACAGGTAGCCCTACCTTCGATGGTCAGGAAATGCTTGTGACAGGACTGGAGTAGGTGGTAGCGGCAGGATGTGTGGGACAAGTTTACATGTAGGTGTGTTACAGGGATGTGAGCCATGAGGCAAGGGGCTGGGAGCAGAGATTGTGTAGGGATGGACAAGGGTATTGTGTAGCTTCTGTGGGTGGCAGAACACCACTGTGGGAGGGATGGAAAAGATAGTGGGTAGGACATTCCTCATTTCAGGGCATGACGAGAGGAAGTCGAAACCCTGGCAGAGAATGTGATTCAGTTCCTCCAGACCTTGGTTGTTCTGAGTCACGAGGGGAATGCTCCTTTGTGGCCTGATGGTGGGGCTTTGGGAGGCATTTGGTGACTGAAGAGAGAAGGTACAGGATAACTGTTTCTGTACAAGGTTGGGAGGGTAATTTTGGTCTATGGAAACCTCAGTGAGGCCCTGGATATATTTCGAGAGGGGTTACTTATCACTAAGGATGCAACAGCCATGGATGAATAGGCTGTATGGTATGGAATGGGTGACAGCTGTCAAAGTGGAGGTATTGCTGGCAGTTGGTAGGTTTGATATGGGTGGAGGTACTGATGTAGCCATCTTTTAGGTGAAGGTCAACATTGAGGAAGGTGGCTTGTTGGGTTAAGGAGAACCAGGTGAAGCAAATGAGGGAGTAGGTGTTGAGATCTGGAGGAAAGTGGATAGGGTGTCCTCACCCTCAATTCAGGCCATGAAGATGTCATCAGTGAATGTGAACCAGGTGAGGGGTTTGGGTTTCTGGGTGCCCCATGAATAGATTGGCATAGGATGGTGCCATGCTGGTGCCCATTGCCATACCCCAGATTTGTTTGTAGGCACTACCTTCAAAGGAGAAGTAATTGTGCGTGCAGATATTGTTGGTCATTAGACCAGGAAGGGGGTTGTAGGTTTGGAATCTGTCAGTTGTTGGGAAAGATAGTGTTCAATAGTGACAAGGCAATGGGCATTAGGTACCTTAGTACCCAGTGTACATAACAGATGTACAGAAAAAGGAACAGGAACTGTGGAGAGTTGGTGGAGGAAATAGTAGGTATATTTTATGTAGGAAGGTAGGTTTTGGGTAATAGGCTGAAGATGCTGGTCTACGAGAGCAGAGATTCTCTCAGTGGGGGCACAGTAACTGGTCACAATGGGCGACCTGTGGGGTTGGGTTTATGGACTTTAGGAAGGATGTAGAAGGTAGGAGTGTGGAGAGCGGTAGGGGTGAGGAGAGAGATAGACTTCAGGTAGAGGTTCTGGGATGGGCCAAATCCTTAGGCCGGTTACTGTGCTCCCACTGAGAGAATCTCTGCTCTCATAGACCAACACATTCAGCACATTACCTGCAACCTATCTTCCTATATAAAAGATGCCAACCATTTCCTCCAGTGACTTAGTCAACATCAAATGAACAATACAAAGCTTGTAATGCAATTAAGGTGGACCGCTATTTGACACACGTGCAACATCAGCCGCGCATCAACGTGTTCTCCTCTACGCAACATCCTGACATCCCGTCTTAAAACTTTTTTGGCTTTTGTGATATCAGCCAAGCCACTTTACTAGTAATTTTTCTATCAAAATTGTAATGTCCCACATCTGTTTCTCCAGTGACAACTTTTCCAGAACACTATCTGAAATAATTCTCACTTAATTTTTACTCTTATGAAATATGTTTTTTGGATGGATTATTTTTTTTACCAGCCATCCAAGGTTTGGAGTTGTTTACCACCTTGTTGCCAAGGTGTATTTGTCCTCACAAATCACATCTGACTTTCACCTTTTGCTCTTCGTACTTTTATCCCAGCTTCACAAAAACTTCTCAATGTTACTCTCTAAATTCTGCCATGAGTACTTGGCATCCTCTGGCACTCTGCCACCTCACTTTGCAACAGTGCTTGCCTTCGGCCTCTGCATGCTACCACAAATTCTGATTTCAGTACTTAATTAAATTCAAAATCTATTGTGATCCATAATTCTGATCATTATGCAGTTTTTACCATTTGCTCTTTCTCCTGTTACTCAATTCTTATGATTGCAAAACGAAGTATACTGTTAATGAGTGAGGTCAGTGAGTGCATCTATCACTTCCACATCTCATGCAGTACTATGCTTATTCTGCATCACCTTTCTTTAGTAGAGGCAAAATTTTCATTTGTTTCAGATATTCTGGAAAGTTACCTGAACTGAGAGCTCATATATTAAGTTTAGTTAACAGGGCTTTTATACTGCCTATGAATTCTTTGAATATCTATGTTGCTGGCTTCTTATTTCTTGGTTTTAGCATGGTTTTCCTAACTTCATACTCTGTGGCAGTTAACATCATTGTACTTGCCTCATAATTTTTTACTGCAACATCATTTCATTTGGGGCATTTTTGGTTTAATTTCTCTGCTCTACATGAAAAGTATTCTTTTGCTCATTCTATAAATCATTTACTGATGGTGCATGTATCTTTTATCTGTAAGTTACCGTGACTCTGTTTCTGATTTCCTGTTTCTGTCTCCAAGTTACTTTGCTTTTATTTTCAGCTTTAAGTATTGCTGTGTCATTTGCTGAGTTTTTTTGTAGCAAGCAGTACCTTCCTTTAAATATCTTTGTATCTTTGATTATAGCTTAGGAACTCTGGCACTCTATGGATTTTTCTTATGAAACTGAGGTATTTCATGGTGTGGGAGGACTTTCTTATACCTGCTGTTATCCACTTGTTTTTATTGAACTTTGTTATTGATGACGATACTTCTGGAAATTACTGTTCATAGTTCAGTTTAAAACTGTTTGTTGTGTGCACAACAAAACAGTCTGATAATGCCCTCTTCTTTTCCACCTTTTGGCCACCTGTCAGTTTCCAACCACCTTTCCCCCTGTGTTCTGATGTCCTTAACAATTCTTTCGTCTCTTTCTCCAACTGTGCCTGAAAGCCATAGATTTTTCCTACCTGTTCTTTAATCAAATTATTTCTACTACATGAAGTTCCATAAGAGGGCCTTCTGGCATTCCCAGTCTCCATCTACATCTACCTCTACATACATAGTCCACAAGGCACCTTATGGTGCATGGTAGAGAGTACCTTGTACCACTACTAGTAATTTCCTTTCTTGCTCCACTCACAAATAGAGTGATGGGAAAAATAAGGCCCTGTACAAGCCATAATTTCTCTTATTTTGTCTACACGGTCCTTATGTGAGATGTATATTGGCAGCAGTAGAATTGTACTGCAGTCAGCTTCAAATCCTAGTTCCCTACATTTTCTCAGTAGCGTTCCTCAAAAAGAATGCTGCATTCTCTCTAGGGATTCCTGTTTTGAGTTCCCAAAGAATGTCTGTAATACTTGAAAGGTTATTGAATCTACTGATAAAAAATCTAGCTGCCTGTCTCTGAATTGCTTCAATGCTTTCCTTTAATCTGACCAAATGTAGATACCAAACACTCAAATGGTACCCAAGAATGGGCTGCACTGCTGTTCTCCTCTACACATGAACCACACTTTCCAAAACTTCTCCCAATAAACCAAGGTTGACCATTTGCCTTCACTACTATAATCCTTACATGCTCGTTCCATTTCAAATTGCTTTGCAGTGTTATGCCTAAATATTTAATCAACATGACTGTGTCAAGCAGCACACTACTAATGCTGTATTCAAACATTATGGGATTGTTTTTCCTACTCATCTGCACTAGTGTACATTTTTCTACATTTAGAGTTAGTTTGCCATTCATCACACCAACTAGAAATTTTATCTAAGTCCTCTTTTATCCTCCTACAGTCATTCAATGATGACATCTTCCTGTACACCCCAGCTTCATCAGTAAATGGTCACTGTTTGCTGCTCACTCTATCTATCAGATTATTTATGTATCTAAAAACAAAGATGATGTGACTTACCAAATGAAAGCGCTGGCACGTCGATAGACACACAAACAAACACAAACATACATATAAAATTCAAGCTTTTGCAGTTTGTTGCAAAAGCTTGAATTTTGTGTGTATGTTTGTGTTTGTTTGTGTGTCTATCGACGTGCCAGCGCTTTCGTTTGGTAAGTCACATCATCTTTGTTTTTAGATATTTTTTTCCCACGTGGAATGTTTCCCTCTATTATATAGATTATTTATGTATATAGAGAATAATAGTAGTCCTATCACACTCTTGACAATACCTGCATATCTCTGATGAGATGAGCACTCACCATACAGGACAACATATTGGGTTGGTGCATAAGCTCTTAGTATTTTTCCATAAGTTTAATAAACACAACAGACACACACAACAGAGACTTTAGTCATCAACAGTATATTTTCCTTCACTGTTTACACTAGTCTGCCAATGTTGGGATAACATTCGATTCTGTACATGTAGCAATCATATGGTTTTGAGGTGAAGAACTCGTTGAGCTATGTTCATATTGCATTTTCAACTGGAAAGAAAGTTTCTTGAAGTTTGTTCCAGAGAACAGAAAAGGTGAAAAACTGAAGGTGCAAGACCAGGTTAATAAGGTGGATGTGGAACAACTTTCCAACCCAACTCCTGTACAGTGCTTGTTTGATGTGGGTAGACATTATCATGAAGTAGCTTCACTTCACAGTCTTCCTGGTTGTTGTTCTTGAACTGTCTTTGCAAGACATCTAAGTTGTTGACAGTAAACGTCAGCAGTGGTGGTTGGTTACACCTCGGGGAAGCAGTTCACAGCACACCACACAATTACTGTTCCACCTCATGTATAACATCATCTTTGGTGGATGCATGCAGGTCTTTGTACAAGGAGTTGCTGCTTTGTTTAGGCTGGCCATTCCTTTGTTTTCGTAATGTTGTAATAGAGACACTATTCCTCTTCACCAGTAACAATACAGGACAGGAAGGGTTGGTGATGTTCATGAACTGTTGAAGATGAACAAGCAGAAATGCACATATGGTCACTTGCTTATTATTTTTTAATTTGGCTTAGAGTGTGTGGTACCCATACACTTGATTTTTGAACCATCCCCATTGCATGCAAATGTCGCATGATAGTGGAATGATAACAGTTCATTACATTTGACAGTTCTTGAGTACGCTGACATGTATCGTTATGGATTAATTCATTTAAACGATTTTCATCAGACCCTGAAGATTTTCCTGAATATGGAGAGGCACTAATACCAAAATGATCCTCCTTAAAATGAGGAAACCGTTTCCTTGCCATGCTCTATCCAGTGGCCTTATCCCCATACAAAGCACAAATGTTTCTGGCTGCCTCCATTGCTATCACCTCTCTGTTGAACTCAAAACAGAAGAAGTATGTTGAAAATGTTCCAATTTCTCCACTTACTGCTCCATTTTCTAGTGGTCACAGTTCAGTCACTATCTCCAAAACACAAAATGATAATATGTAAACTAAAACAGCAACAGTGAACTACAAATAAAAAATGACAGTCAATAAATAAACCCATAGTAACCGGAGTATCAACATGCTAAACAAAAACACTATGAACTTCCGCATCAACCTAAAAAACTTAATAAGTCTTCAAGCTACTCACATATCTGGGAACCTATTCTGTATGCTTGTACCTTCATTAGCAGTCTGCATTGGGGTACTGTGCCAAATATTTTTTGGAAATCTGGGAATATGGAATGTGCTTGCTGACCTTTATCCATTATTCTCAAGATATCTTGTAAGAAAAAGGCAAGCTGAGTTTTGCATGAGTGATGCTTTCTATAATCATTCTCATTTGTGGACAGAAGCTTTTCCATCTCAAGGAAATTTATTTATTATGTTCGAACAGAGAATATATTCAAGAATTGCAGTGACCTCCAACTGCGGTCCTCCCCACAAGACCATTTGCCACGAGATTCACAACAAACCCCATTTTCCACTACCCTATGACAGATCCACTCATGGTCAAAGATTTTGAAACAAAAAAAATCAATGAAATGAGAAATGGTGCATACACTAGATTATGTAAATATGCGAGTATAACATTTATGAGTTCAGCAAGCAGCTAAACAAACAAACAAATAAATAATAAAATAAAAAATTCCCTTGTCACCTTTTCTTTGCAAGTTTTATTTAGTTGACAGTAGAATGAATTAACAGTTACTTATATTACAAGGGATTTGATGTACAATTTTTTAACAAGATTATTTTGAATTTTTTGCTTGGAAAATTAATCCAATGTTGCAAGTGTTGGAAATTCAATGTAAACGTGAGATATTTTGCAAAATGCACTGTAAAATATGAACTGTTCATTTGTCTGACAATAATATGCACTAAGGTATCTATTCATTACGGAATATAGTCAGATCTAAGACTATTGACTAGCTTTTATATAATTTAACACTTAGAAAATTTGGGCGTAGATATTGAATATTGGAGTTTCAAAATAACAAGAGATATTTCCTAAAAACATACTCTAAACAGTTTACTTGTGTTATAATAATAATAATAATAATAATAATAATAGATATATATTAATGCATGTTTTTGCTACAGAATGTATCCACATTGAGAACAAGAAACTCTTGAATAACTTCTAGCTTTGTGCAACAAATACTTACTTGCCTCGCTCATCAACCATCTTGAAAATACACTCCTGGAAATGGAAAAAAGAACACATTGACACCGGTGTGTCAGACCCACCATACTTGCTCCGGACACTGCGAGAGGGCTGTACAAGCAATGATCACACGCACGGCACAGCGGACACACCAGGAACCGCGGTGTTGGCCGTCGAATGGCGCTAGCTGCGCAGCATTTGTGCACCGCCGCCGTCAGTGTCAGCCAGTTTGCCGTGGCATACGGAGCTCCATCGCAGTCTTTAACACTGGTAGCATGCCGCGACAGCGTGGACGTGAACCGTATGTGCAGTTGACGGACTTTGAGCGAGGGCGTATAGTGGGCATGCGGGAGGCCGGGTGGACGTACCGCCGAATTGCTCAACACGTGGGGCGTGAGGTCTCCACAGTACATCGATGTTGTCGCCAGTGGTCGGCGGAAGGTGCACGTGCCCGTCGACCTGGGACTGGACCGCAGCGACGCACGGATGCACGCCAAGACCGTAGGATCCTACGCAGTGCCGTAGGGGACCGCACCGCCACTTCCCAGCAAATTAGGGACACTGTTGCTCCTGGGGTATCGGCGAGGACCATTCGCAACCATCTCCATGAAGCTGGGCTACGGATCCGCACACCGTTAGGCCGTCTTCCGCTCACGCCCCAACATCGTGCAGCCCGCCTCCAGTGGTGTCGCGACAGGCGTGAATGGAGGGACGAATGGAGACGTGTCGTCTTCAGCGATGAGAGTCGCTTCTGCCTTGGTGCCAATGATGGTCGTATGCGTGTTTGGCGCCATGTAGGTGAGCGCCACAATCAGGACTGCATACGACCGAGGCACACAGGGCCAACACCCGGCATCATGGTGTGGGGAGCGATCTCCTACACTGGCCGTACACCACTGGTGATCGTCGAGGGGACACTGAATAGTGCACGGTACATCCAAACCGTCATCGAACCCATCGTTCTACCATTCCTAGACCGGCAAGGGAACTTGCTGTTCCAACAGGACAATGCACGTCCGCATGTATCCCGTGCCACCCAACGTGCTCTAGAAGGTGTAAGTCAACTACTCTGGCCAGCAAGATCTCCGGATCTGTCCCCCATTGAGCATGTTTGGGACTGGATGAAGCGTCGTCTCACGCGGTCTGCACGTCCAGCACGAACGCTGGTCCAACTGAGGCGCCAGGTGGAAATGGCATGGCAAGCCGTTCCACAGGACTACATCCAGCATCTCTACGATCGTCTCCATGGGAGAATAGCAGCCTGCATTGCTGCGAAAGGTGGATATACACTGTACTAGTGCCGACATTGTGCATGCTCTGTTGCCTGTGTCTATGTGCCTGTGGGTCTGTCAGTGTGATCATGTGATGTATCTGACCCCAGGAATGTGTCAATGAAGTTTCCCCCTCCTGGGACAATGAATTCACGGTGTTATTATTTCAATTTCCAGGAGTGTAGGTTGGTCAATTGGACTGATATTGCAGTGTTCATTTGTAGAGGGTATAACCTATGCAATGTCACTGAAGAGACAAATCAATTACAAGTCTTCATTTGCAGTTTCAAAAACTCAGCTTCTTTTGTTGACACTGAGACATTGGCTTTTTGTTTGATAACCCAGCCTACTACTTTGTCCTTTATTTTCTCTTAAAAAATGTGATACTTAGTAGGTAAACAAATGTCAGAAGTGTCGCTGCTGGCAGATATATTAAACAGCCCATCTTTTCTTCATGGGAAGTTTTTAATCATCACATATGTTAATTCTTTTTCAGTTGCTTTAGAGGTGGTGTTAGCTTCTGCTGTGTTTTAATGGAAGCTTTCTGAAAGACCAGAATGAATAGTGGACATAATTTTTGATTGAAAATTCCAGAAGTGTCCATAAGCTTCCAATGTAGTCGTGATTTCCATCTGCAGTTTGTTTAGAATGTCATTGATAATGCTCTTGTTGGTTGCAACAGTGAGTCCAATGGTGTATAAAACAGGATATGAGTCTGTTATCACTAGAAATGTGATAGCACAGGCAATGGATTTCTACTGCTTTCGAATAACTGAAAATAGAATGGCACATGCATGATCATTCCAGCGTCTTAGACATTGTTTTAAGTTACAAAGATGTAGAAAAAGTTTGCATAGTTTTCTAGTACCATCATGAAATCCATGAGCGTTTGCTATTATTTTGTTGTATTGAGCATTTGGACTGAATATTTCATGATATTCAGTGTGTTGCTACTGACTGTAGCCCCAAAAAAACCTGTTCATCTTTCTGATGATGGGATTTTCCCATTGATGTTCTGTTATGCATGAAAAACTCGGTGATTAGAGTCAGCCGTGTGCCATACTACTAAATGTACATCTACATATATATACTCCGCTAGCCACCAAGTGGTGTGTGGGAGAAGGCACTATTCGCACCAGTCATATTTCCCCTCCCTCTGTTCCACTCGCGGAACTTGCGAGGGGAAAAATGACTGTATGAACGCCTCAGTACGAGCTCTAATTTCCCTTATCTTTGAATGGTGATCATTGTGCAATTTGAAACTTGGTGATAATAATATATGCTCTACATCCATGGTGAAGATCAGATTTTGGAATTTTGTCAGCAGCCCCTTCCGTTTAGTGCGTCGTCTATCTGCAAGTGTATCCCACTTCAAACTTTCTATGAGATTTGTAATGCTCTTGCGATGGCTAAATGTACCAGTCATGAATCATGCCACTCGTCTTTGGACCTTCTCAATCTTTTGAATCAGACCCAACAGGTAAGGGTCCCATACAGACGAACAATACTCTTAAGACTGGACGAACTAAAGTATTGTAAGCAATTTCTTTTGTTGAAGGACTGCATTGCTTCAGGATTCTACCAATAAACTGCAATCTAGAGTTCACCTTACCCATTACTTGTGTAATCTGATTGTTCCATTTAAGATCATTTCAAATAGTTACACCCAGATACTTGACGGATGTTACCACTTCCAAAAACTGGGCATTTATTTTGTACTTGTACATTAATTCATTTGAAGTCTGTATAGAATTATTATCCAGTTATGAAATTTCTTCTTTCATTTTTGATTTGCAGTCACTCAGGTCTCAATTGTTTCAAAATACTTCCTTGGCTCACCCACTTCCACTAATGTGCATTTGATCAAAGGTTTTGATTGTCGAACTTGCTCCATGTTTTCAAGTCAAACCTGTGCTCTTCCATACCCTTCTGCTTCAGGTGTACCTCCCACTGAAGAAACTGCTGATTCACATTTATCATATTAATTTCTTGGCACATCTCAACTTAAGGGCATTATTAAAAGCAGTTTATCAGTTTTGATACTGAGTTACTTCTCTCATGTGGCAATATTGGGAAATGTTTTTCAGTAACTTCTAGCTAGACACAACACCGCTGCTGTGAACGAGTTTATGCCCAGTTTTCATGCTGGAGCATAAACCATCAACATTTTCATCAGGACTAACAAAACTGTTAGTTGTTGCTTTGCATTCCAAATTTTGCAGCACTCTTTTTGAAACAGGTGTATAGCATTTGGTTCCAAAAATTTGCAAACCATTTTGATGAGCTCTCTCCATGGTGACTTACAAATACATATGCCTCCTATTGAAGAAGCTTGGTGCAATTCAATTACATTTATACACAGCAGTATTTACTGCTGCTACCTCTATAGACAAATAATAAAAAGAATAACACAAGTTTGTCTACCATCCAGTTCATCAATTATATTCTGAGGGATTACCTTTACTCTTACTGTTGTTGTAGTTTAAAAGAGTTTATCAAACTTGACTGGATGTGAATGTGACCTGAGGCAACTTACTACAACTGGTTAACAGATTTGGTTAACTGGATGGTAACTTTGAGTTTCCAACTTGTATGCTACTTCTGGTACTGCTATAGTAGGTGACAAGCAAATCTAAGGCTGACCAGAACAAAGAGACAAAACAGTTATTTAACAGAAGTAGAGCTGACCAGTGTACTTAGAATTACTGATTAGTGGCTAGTGCACACTTTCAGAGTATTTGCAGCATTGTCTTAGAAGGGTGTGAGAAAAATGAGGAGACAATCACGTGATGAAAAGGAGCAAAGGGACTTACGCAGCTCTATTTTGGTCTACTTAGTGTGCCATAGAGTAACAGTTCCTCTGAGAATACTGTTATACTTTTAGCTAAAAATATATCTTATGTTCAGATAGACACAAATGGGGAGGTTAAGTGGGTCAGTGGGTAAATGCCAGACTTCAAATCCAAAGGTTTGGAGTCCAATCCCCAGGTGGTACTGGGACTTTGTTGTTGTTGTTGTTGACACTTATCACTTATCACTAATGTGAAAAATGACAAGTTTCATCATGGTATGGTGTCCACATGAAAGTTAATTTAAATTTTTATAACCAACAGCCTCAGTTGCAACGTTTGCCTAGAATTTACCTTGGTTTCATTTAGGATAACCCAACCTTCTTCAGAACTACCATTTGTCCATAGTGGACATTGTCAAGCTAAAACTACAAATTCATAAATTAAAGCTTATCTAAAACTGCCTCGGCCCCACTTTGCGACCGTGATGCGGCAGTCACAAGTGCTGTACTGGAACTGACTGTAGTGTCATGAGGCCCGCCTAGGTGGACACAATACCTTGCAAATACTTACTATTAAAAACCGTCTTGATCACGATTTATTTATTAAGATGACCACTACTGTGGTTGAAACCGGTCACCTTAATAAATAAATTGTGATCAAGGTATTGTATTACTTTTGAATACATTATGGGAGTGACAGTGATCAACGTGTTACAAATATTTACTATTAAAAACAGTCTTGATGACGATTTATTTATTAAGGTCACCTTAATAAATAAATCGTGATCAAGACTGTTTTTAATCGTAAATATTTGTAACACATTGATCACTGTCACTCCCATAATGTATTCAAAAGTAATACAATACCTTGCACCTGCACATAAATTGTGTGATAGTTACTTGTTTGGACAAGACGCGAACCTGACTCCTGACCTTGAATGTACTAGTAAAGTGAAATAAAAGGTATAGCTGAGGAAAAGGGCATATATGTTATCCTGTGCAGAATGTGCTTAGATCGACTTTCTTAACATTTATGAAGTATTCGTTGGTCATGATATGAGGAAGACATCATGTGCTTACAAGGTATGGCCTGCCTAGGAAAATTTTGTGCTTAAGCACGAAGTTTAATCACCTAAAAAGAACTTAGTAGTGGGAAGGATAATAAAGAGCCAACATCATCATCATTATGACTACGTCTAGAAATTTTTGAGATGTAAATGTTAAGCACAAGCTTAGCTATGGTTACAACATATGATCATCCTATTGACTTAGCACACAAATTGTTGTTATTGAACTTATGAACAATTCTATAACGAATTTGTAATGTCCGGCAATACAGGCCATATAAAATAGATGGTCATTATTCAAGATGAGTATATTTGACCTGAAATGGTCTAGAATCAAGCCAAAAACTAATGCACGTGTCTGATTGAGCTTCTTGACGAAGTTACGTTTATGAGTTACAGAAAACACTAAAGTAGGGGATAATGTGGCGGCAATGGAGTACTCAATTTGCCTTCAAGGAGGTGATCCACACACATACTCTAAAACCTGTGTGTCGAACACTGCCATCATAATTCGGACCTGGTGACCACTGCCATTGAACTTAAGGAATGACAGCAGAATTATGTTTGAAGCTAAAATGTGACTTGGCGAATACTGCTCCGGTCAACACATTTAAAATACTTGATTGACATAGGTCAATATGTACTTAAAGAATTAGTCTAAACTATGGGAGGATGACGGGGAAAATGGTTAAATTATGATGTGATTTGGCGAGCAACGCTCCAAGGACACCTTTAAACATCATTGAGTAAGATCAATTCAAACTGATCCGGCTAGTCTGAACCAAAACTTTGTATCCAGTAGATTGTGGCAAGGTGTCGTTACCCTCTTGTGATACGTATATGGATATGACTGCCATTAATTATGTTAATAAAAAGTTGTGTATGACTAGGTGATGGCATCACTGCTATCATACGCACATAGTATTGACAACAATCGGTCATATTGAAGGATTATGTGGTAGCACCTATATTCTGTAATGGGGTAGTGACTTGGTGATTGTAATTCCGGTTACTACACGTACATGCTATTGACCGACTAAGTTATTATCCATTAATTATATCAAGTGTTGAAACCGTTCTTAACTCTAGAACGTGCATACCGAATATCGGTTGACCATCTGTGTGTGTGTGTTCAAGGTTTTCAATACGACAAATATTAACCATTTACGATGATACCCTATATAATAATGAAATATTAATTAGGTAACTGAATATTCCTATATAACTAATAGACACCTTCATAGATGGGTCCAAAATTTTTTTATGGTGTCAAACTAATATACCTAGCTGTTCAACCTAAGGGAGTACAGACATATGTTGGCAATGGTAAAGCATACCCCGCATTAACATTACGGTGGATCAAATAATGGTTGTAAACCTTCAAAGAAGCTTCTATTTTGCAGCTGCAGTTGGTCGTTAAGAAGCTTGTTTTTGTTATGCAGTATTTGCATTTGCTCTAAAATGTCTAACCTTGTACCTTTTACTTCACTATGCAAGAGCCCATTGCACTAAATGTTCAGCAAATGTTTAACCACATGTGCAATCTCCAGTTTTAGTAGGAATATGCTCCTTGTACCTTGTTAATAAGGCTCTTCCTGTTTGGCCAATATAAAATTTTGGACATTCAGTACCGAAAAATATTTCGATATTTCAAGAAACAGCATATAGGCCTTGGTAGTGTAGGTTGTATTTGAATTTCATTAAAGCTCATTTTGGAATGGTTGTTCTTTAAGAATTATGTACTATCTCCTATCTAAATTTTCAAACCTAAATTCTGTGGTAAATGGTTACTGTAAGCCATGTGGTGGTAGTTCTTTAAGAATTATATACTATCTCCTATCTAAATTTTCAAACCTAAATTCTGTGGTAAATGGTTACTGTAAGCCATGTGGTGTAAGTCTCTGTTTTTGTAATTATGCAAAGACTACTTGTATTATTGCTTTGCAGCCATATCCGATCGTCGGAGGATGTGAGCTCAGGCTATTCATCTGCTGAACCACTGTACCAGCACGGCAGCATCAGTGGAGGGCAGCATGGTGAAAGTCGCCCTGATAGCTTAGCGAGTAGTCGTGAGCCACTTGTTCGGACTGCTTCCGTGGGTGGATCTTCACGGTCTGCCCGCACACGATCTTCTCGTGGTGGTGGTGGAACTGTTACAAAAAAGGGATCTTCACCTGGGGTTCCTGAGGCAAGTACATAATGCCACTCTGATTACAGTTTCTTCATAACTTTCTGTCTACACTTGGCAGCACAAAAATGGCTGGAGACAACATTCAAGCTACCCACAATTTGGCACAGTTCAAGCTGTACAGTGATACTAATAAAAGAACAGAACACTTGTAATTGTGAGTACAACTGAAGAAATCGTAACTTGTTGACACACAGCATAAGGGGACACACACTAAAGAAACACAATACAATCTGTGACATGTAATATATTGTATTATAAATCTGAAAAAGCATTCCGTGTGGTAAAATTGCAGCGACAGATTGAACAGTAGCAAGACTGACCTCTGTGTTCAGGAAACTTGTTTAACAAGCAGGTAGTTCAATGGGTCTATCAAAAGGTTGTATGTTTCTAAAGATTGCAGTATATTGAATCATGGATCACATTTTTGTTACTGCTTTAATATATTGCATCTCTGGATGAAACAAAATTAAGGGAGTGAAGAGACTACAGTAGTTATTAAGAATGGCACAACATGGGATTTTTTTCACTTTTTATAACTTGTCCAAAGTTATTTGACTTCAGTGACAATCACATCCAGTGAGAAAGGGACCCTATGGACCATACATTGTTCATTACCTGCCACTTCATCACTGACAGCAAGAGCGATGTTCCTTAGACCACCGTAGGGTGTTGGTGAATTTTGTCAGATCACCCATTTTGTCTCCAATTGTACAATCTTTGACATACAACTGGCTGCCACCATCTGTCTCAGTGACTTAAGTTCAAACCAAGTATTAATGCAAGAATAAACTTGACTGCTAGCCTGATTCTGAATTCGACAAACTACACCATGCAATAGCACTGTATGCTGCAATAGTTTGAGAGTGGAAGGAAATGCTCTGCTGCTTATGAAGCCTATTCCATTACACACCAGTCATTTAGTGTACAACAGATGAAGAAATCAACTCTTTCTGCAGTTTCGTTTTTTTCCAACTTAAGTCTGTACACCAGAAGTATTTGCTGAATCAAATCATAATTTGGTACTTTGTCGTTGACGATGACGACGACGACGACAATAACGACGACAATGATGACGACAACGTTGTATTTTGCAATCTGTGATTGGGTTGGTGGAAATTTTAAGCTGACTGAAAATGATATAATAGGTATTTTGCTAAATTTTATTAATGATTTCCTATTTTAGGAGTTTTCCAGTACATAAAGGATGTGAGAGCTTGTGCACTGCTAATGTTTCGACATGACATAGTTAAAGATGTGACAATCACTTATGCAAAATACAGCATGAGAAACATCAATGTGTAATGTGGTATCATGATTAAAATTATTCTGAAAGTTCAGATTAATTAAATGCTGACACAAAGTTGACTACTGTGTACCCACATGGAGTTAGGGTTTCATGGCTGTCACAGGCATATGAAAATTGTGATGGGAGTCAATTTTTATAGAACCCCAGGGAAAGGAAAGTGGCAATGCTCTGTAACCAATCACACTGCGCATTTTGAAAAATCCTAACTGAAAATCAAGTCCACTGATAAGGAATAAAAAGTGTGGGTATAAGAAATTTCACAGTTCTATGTGTTTCACATTTTTATAACCTTATCTACCATAGAAAAATTATGCGAATAGGTCTTTCAATTAGTTCTGTAATTTTTTTCGTATTTGATCCTGCTTTATCGATGAAAGCCAAATCTGTGTCATTGATGATACTTCGGAATCTGTTCAGAGACTTACTTTTTGTTTTCACCTTCTTCCTTTTCTTCTTAGTGTTACTATTTTCGATTACTCCCATTTAAGAGAGCGTTTGAACTTGAATTCCTTTATGATGATTGTTTGTTTTTATTATTATTGTTATTTCTTTCTTGTCTCAGACGCTATGTCTGGTTAAAAATGGAAGGTGTCGCGGACCTTGATCAAGCGTGACTTCCTTTTAACTGTATGGTATATGTTACATTGCATTTAGCAACTTTCGGGAATTGAACATGTATCAATAATTACAGATTTCTGTAGTTGTATATATACGTTTGGATGTAGTTGTATTGCGTTGATGTACTGGTGGATATTGTGTGGTATGACTCCTGTAGTTGATAGTGTAATTGGTATAATGTCAACTTTATCCTGATGCCACATGTCCTTGACTTCCTCAGCCAGTTGGATGTATTTTTCAATTTTTTCTCCTGTTTTCTTTTGTATATTTGTTGTATTGGGTATGGATATTTCGATTAGTTGTGTTAATTTCTTCTTTTTATTGGTGAGTATGATGTCAGGTTTGTTATGTGGTGTTGTTTTATCTGTTATAATGGTTCTGTTCCAGTATAATTTGTATTCATTGTTCTCCAGTACATTTTGTGGTGCAAACTTGTATGTGGGAACATGTTTTATAAGTTTATGTTGTAAGGCAAGCTGTTGATGTATTATTTTTGCTACATTGTCATGTCTTCTGGGGTATTCTGTATTTGCTAGTATTGTACATCCACTTGTGATGTGATCTAGTGTTTCTATTTGTTGTTTGCAAAGTCTGCATTTATCTGTTGTGGTATTGGGGTCTTTAATAATATGCTTGCTGTAATATCTGGTGTTTATTGTTTGATCCTGTATTGCAATCATGAATCCTTCCGTCTCACTGTATATATTGCCTTTTCTTAGCCATGTGTTGGATGCGTCTTGATCGATGTGTGGCTGTGTTAGATGATACGGGTGCTTGCCATGTAGTGTTTTCTTTTTCCAATTTACTTTCTTCGTATCTGTTGATGTTATGTGATCTAAAGAGTTGTAGAAGTGGTTATGAAATTGCAGTGGTGTAGCCGATGTATTTATATGAGTGATTGCTTTGTGTATTTTGCTAGTTTCTGCTCGTTCTAGAAAGAATTTTCCTAAATTGTCTACCTGTCCATAATGTAGGTTTTTTATGTCGATAAATCCCCTTCCTCCTTCCTTTCTGCTTGATGTGAATCTTTCAGTTGCTGAATGTATGTGGTGTATTCTATATTTGTGGCATTGTGATCATGTAAGTATATTGAGTGCTTCTCGGTCTGTGTTACTCCATTTCACTACTCCAAATGAGTAGGTCAATATTGGTATAGCATAAGTATTTATAGCTTTTGTCTTATTTCTTGCTGTCAATTTTCTTTTCAGTATTTTTGTTACTCTTTGTCTATATTTTTCTTTTAGTTCTCCTTTAATATTTGTATTATCTATTCCTATTTTTTGTCTGTATCCTAGATATTTATAGGCATCTGTTTTTTCCATCGCTTCTATGCAGTCGCTGTGGTTATCCAATATGTAATCTTCTTGTTTAGTGTGTTTTCCCTTGACTATGCTATTTTTCTTACATTTGTCTGTTCCAAAAGCCATATTTATATCATTGCTGAATACTTGTGTTATCTTTAGTAATTGGTTGAGTTGTTGATTTGTTGCTGCCAGTAGTTTTAGATCATCCATGTATAGCAGATGTGTGATTTTGTGTGGGTATGTTCCAGTAATATTGTATCCATAATTTGTATTATTTAGCATGTTGGATAGTGGGTTCAATGAGTCTCCTTGGTATATTCCACACTTAATCTGTATTGGCTGTGATGTGATATTATTTGAATTTGTTTGGATATTAAGTGTGGTTTTCCAATTTTTCATTACTATGTTTAGGAACTGTATCAATTTAGGATCTACTTTGTATATTTCCAATATTTGTAGTAACCATGAGTGGGGTACACTATCAAAAGCTTTTTGGTAATCAATGTATGCATAGTGTAGCGACCTTTGTTTAGTTTTAGCTTGATATGTCACCTCTGCATCTATTATCAGTTGCTCTTTACATCCTTGTGCTCCTTTGCAACAGCCTTTTTGTTCTTCATTTATAATTTTGTTCTGTGTTGTATGTGTCATTAATTTCTGTGTAATGACTGAAGTTAATATTTTGTATATTGTTGGTAGGCATGTTATGGGGCGATATTTAGCTGGGTTTGCTGTGTCTGCTTGATCTTTAGGTTTCAGATAAGTTATTCCATGTGTAAGTGTATCAGGGAATGTGTATGGGTCTGCAATGTAACTGTTAAATAATTTAGTTAGATGTGAATGTGTTGAGGTGAATTTCTTTAGCCAGAAATTTGCTATTTTATCTTTTCCGGGGCTTTCCAATTGTGAGTAGAATTAATTGCTTGGGTGACTTCATGTTGCAAAATTATCACTTCAGGCATTTGTGGTATCATCTTGTACGTATCTGTTTCTGCTTGTATCCACCGTGCATGCCTGTTATGTTGTACCGGGTTTGACCATATGTTGCTCCAGAAGTGTTCCATGTCTGTTATGTTTGGTGGGTTGTCTATCTTAATGTGTGTGTTATCTATTGTCTGATAAAGTTTCTTTTGGTTTGTGTTGAATGTTTGGTTTTGTTTTCTTCTATTTTCACTTTTTTTTTTGTATCTTCTGAGTCGTTTGGCCAATGCTTGTAATTTCTACTTCTTTTCATCTAATTGCTCTATCACTTCTTGTTGTGATATTTTACCTAACCTTTTTCGTTTTTTTTCTGACATTTCATTTCTTATAAATTGTGTTAGCTGTCCGATGTCTTTTCTCAGTTTTTCTATTCTGATCTGTAGCCTGTGTTGCCATGCTGGTTTTGTGGGTTTCTTCTGTGTGTTGGTTGGTTCTGATCTCTGCCTAGTGTGTATATTTAGTGTAGTGAGTGCTCCTATATAAACCAGTAGTTGTAACTCTTCCATAGTTGTGTTTTCATGTATTTTGTTGTGTATGATTGTGTTGGTAGTTTTTATTGTTGTTTCGACTTGTGGGTTATTTGGCGGTCTATGCAAGAATGGTCTAATGTCTGTATTTGTGTCTTTGTATTCTATATATGTCAGCTGAAATTTTTCTTCTATATCTAACATGTGTGTCACTTCGTGTTCTATTTGTGCTTGTTCTGGTGGCTGTCTTAAGATTTTGTTTTCCTCTGACTGTTTAATTGATGCGTGTTGTTCTTTGCTTGTTTGCTCTGGGATGTTTGAGTCCATTACTGTATTTTCTTCTTCTTCTGATTGCACATTATTTTGTTCCAGTATTTGTTGTACTTGTTGTTTGATGTTTTCTAATTCTGACTGGGGTATCCTGTTATTTTTGATTATTACACGGATCTGATCAGCTAGTCGTTGTTCTGTTAAAAATTTTAATTCTGGGTATCTGGTAATAAACGTTGTGTATACTTGTGATCTGTATCCAGTTGTGTTGGGGCCCTCACTCATGGAAAAATTCTTGTAGTAGTTGGTGTTAGAGCTGCACCTTTTTTAGATTGAAGTCGGCTGATAGATATACCTGCTTAAAGGAAGTCCCTCTAACTAAAGGCTCACCTTCCGAGGATGTAATGTTTCCAAGTACAGAAGGAATTAGCGTATTTCATCAAAATATAAGAGGTATTAGAGATAAAGTTATTGAACTGCTTATAGAGTTGACTCTGAAATTATTGGTATATCAGAGCACCACTTAAATAATTTGACAATTCAGAGGCTTCCTTTACCAGGGTACAGATTAGTTGGCTGTTTCTGAAGGAGATCCTTGCAGGGTGGGGGAGTGACTATGTATGTAAAAAAAACAGTATTCCATTTGAGTCCGAGTCCATAGATGTATCACGACACTACACTGAACAGATATTTGAATGTTGTGCAGGGGCAATTGAATTTAGTGAAACTAAAAATCTAATTTTTGCTGTTTATAGGTCCCCTAACTCCAACTTCAGAGAATTTCTGCTCAAGCTAGAGAGGGTTCTTGATTCACTTTGTAGGAAGTACCATAAATTAGTTATATGTGGTGACTTCAATATTAATTTTGTATATGATGGTGCAAGAAAAATGATGTTGGTATATCTCCTAAATTCATATGATCTGATGTAGACTGGTTTTTTCCAACTAGTGTGCCGGGCAACAGTAGCACAGCCATAAACAATATTTTTATTCATTCTTCATTACTAGATGGGCATTCTGTTAGCAAAAGCATGAATGGCCTTTCAGACCATGATGCACAAATTTTAAGACTAAAAGGCTTTTGTACTCAAACCAGTGTCATATTTAATTACAAACTATGTAGGAAAATTAATCCAACAGCAGTAGAGAGTTTTTTTAAACCTTGTCAAGGAACAAGAGTGGCAGGATGTTTATAGTGCCGATAACATAGATGATAATACAATGCTTTTCTTAACACATTTCTCATGCTCTTTGAGAGTTGCTTTCTATTACAGCGTTCTAAATGGGGTACTAGCACTAATAGGCAGCCCGGGTGGCTGGCTAGTGGGATAAGGATATCTTGTAGAACAAAGTGGGAATTATATCAAAATGTTAGAAGTAGTCACAATCGAGCTACAGTAGTTCATTACAAACAGTATTGTAAGGTGCTTAAAATGTTATTAGGAAGGCAAAGAGTATGTGGTATGCAAATAGAATAGCTAATTCACAGGATAAAATTAAAACCATATGGTCAGTTGTGAAGGAATGTCTGGTTAGCAGTACAAGGTCGACTATATAAAGTCAGTTCACAGTAAAAATATTTCTGTTACTGATAAATCAGATATATGTACAGTATTTAACAATCATTTTCTGAGCATTGCTGGTGAATTAAATAAAAATTTAGTTTCTACAGGAAATCATATAACTTCCTTGGCAAACTCCTTTCCGAGATTGATGTCTGAAATACTCCTCTATGATACAGACAAGAGGGACATTGAGTCAATAATTAATTCACTGAAGACTAAGGACTACCATGGTTATGATGGAGTGTCTAGCAGAATATTAAAGTGCTATGCTGCACATGTTAGCCCTGTATTTAGTCATATTTGTAATTTTTCCTTTAGGAATGGTCAATTTCCTGAGTGATTAAGTACTCAATAGCAAAGCCGCATTATAAAAAGGGAGAAAGGGATAATGTAGATAATTTTAGACCTATTTCTATGCCTTCAGTGTTTGCAAAAGTTATTGAAAAGGCTGTGTATGTAAGGATAATTGATCATTTTATGTCACACGATTTGCTATCAAATGTACAGTTTGGCTTTAGAAGTCATTTAACAATTGAAAATTCTATATTCTCTCTTCTCTGTGAGGTATTGGATGGGCTAAACAAAAGGTTTCGAATCCTTGGCATATTTTTTTGGTTGTGTTGATCACAAAATATTGCTCCAGAAGTTGGACCGTTACGGAATACAGGGAGTATCTCACAACTGGTTCACCTCTTACTTTAGCAAGAGGCAGCAAAAGGTCATTATTCATAATGTTGATAACGGCTGTGATGTGGGGTCTGAGTGGGGTACTGTCAAGTGGGGGATGCCCCAGGGATCAATGTTGGGGCTACTCCTGTTCCTTATTTATATAAATGATGTGCCCTCTAGTATTACGGGTAACTCTAAATATTTCTGTTTTGCTGATGACACTAGCTTGGTGGTAAAGGATGTTGTGTGCAACATTGGCTCTGTTTCAAATAGTGCAGTACATGACCTAAGTTCACGGCTTGTAGAAAATAAACTAATGCTTAATCACAGTAAGACTCAGTTTTTACAGTTTCTAACGCACAGTTCAACAAAACCTGACATTTTAATTTCACAGAATGGACATATGATTAGTGAAACTGAACAGTTCAAATTTCTAGTTGTTCGGATAGATAGTAAGCTGTTGTGGAAAGCCCACATTCAGGATCTTGGTCAAAGACTTAATACTGCCATTTTTACTATTTGAACGGTATCAGAAGTGAGTGATCGTTTGACATGAAAATTAGTCTACTTTGCTTATTTTCATTCACTTATGTCATATGGTATTACATTTTGGGGTAACTCTTCCCATTCTAAAATGATATTTTTGGCTCAGAAAGGTTGCTTCGGCCAATATGTGGTGTAAGTTCACGAACCTCTTGTCAATCCCTGTTCACAAGTCTGGGTATTTTGACATTGGCGTCTCAATATATATATATTCCTTACTGTCATTTCTTGTTAATAATATTAGCTTATTCCTAAGAATAAGCAGCTTTCCCTTGGTTAATACTCGGCAGAAATCAAACCTGCATTTGGATCGGACTTCCCTAACTCTTGTGCAAAAAGGTGTGCAGTATACTGCTGCATCCATTTTCAGTAAGCTACCACTCCAATTCAAAAATCTTAGCAGTAATCTACGTGCTCTCAAATTGAAACTGAAGAGTTTCCTCATGCGTCACTCCTCCTATTCTGTCGAGGAGTTCCTTGAAAAATTAAGCTGATTCTTATTGTATTGTTGATTGTGTTTACTTACACTTATGGACTGACTTTTTCGGTTTCATAAACATTTATTTTTGTCTGTTATTACTTTTATATTGTAATTTCATGTACTGACACATTCCATGACCTTGGAGAGTTGCTCCTCAATTTGGATCTACGAAACTTGACATGTAAATAAAAATAAATAAAAATATTATGAAAAGGGTAGATAGCTACTCACCATGTAGAGGAGACTTTGGATTACAGAGAGCAGTCTTTCATTGTGCATGACTGTGACTCGATATCTCCTCTATACGGTAAATAGCAATTTATCCTCTGCTTAATATTGCCGTTATTCCATCCTGAACTTTCTAGTGTTTGAAACAGGCTTAATGTGTTTTATTTGTATCAGTGCTGTACAGAACCTGAACTCTAGCCCTGATTCATACTGGTCAATTTTTGTGCTGTTAAGTGTACTTCTTTTTTTACACTTTCAACTCATAATATGCATTTGAAATTATGCTTACCATATCAACAGTCTTACATGATGCAAAGTGATAGTAATTTTTTTGTGAACCAGTGCTTCTACCATGAAAATGTTCTGCACTCTTTCATGTTTTTTGTGTCATCATCATCCAGTTTTTTTCATGAAGTTCATTTTCAAGTGAAGGTGACTGTTCTTATCTGGGTCATCTGATGCCAATTTGGATATAGACTACTATGAACTTTTCTTGAAATAAAAAGGAATAATTGTTTATAGTATATTACCTATATTTTTAACTTTGTCTAATATAATATTGGCTGCCTGATGTAGCACATTAGGAGTGTGGTGCTTAATTTCATTCTATCAAAAATAATTTTATTTAGATATTACAATAGTGAAAGTTGTAAAATGGGAACCATGAAAAAAATAATGATAGTAACCACACATTTATAGCTGATTGGTGTGTGGCACTTACAAACATGTAGTAGTATAGAGAATTACAGCTTCTGATCTGCCATTGTTTTTGCTATTCTCTCTCTCTCTCTCTCTCATCTCTCTCATCTCACTCACTCACTCACTCACACACACACACACACACACACACACACACACACACCCAAGCACGCAAACCCACCTGAATGTAGGGTCATTAGTGAATGCAGCCACATTGTATGGCAACTGTGCTACAATTCTGTGAAGATTTCTATATGTGTGTAACAACAAACTGTTTCTCAGATGTTTGCTCAATTTCCGCAAGTCCCATATAGTAAATGACATTAATCTTCTTTCCTTTCCTTTCCCAGCACGCGTGTGCACACGCACACACACACACACACACACACACACACACACACACACACACACACACACACACACACACTCACTCACTCTCCATTATTGTCCCATCCATTTTACATCTCCGTATTGCTATAATTGTGCTATTCCCTCCCCTGTTCCTCTACAATGCTACCACACAATAGGATATATTGCCTGAATTTGTATAACCGCTCGTGTGTGTGTGTGTGTGTGTGTGTGTGTGTGTGTGTGTGTGTGTGTGTGTGTGTGTGTGTGTAGGGTGGTTGGGAGGGGGGGTGAATCTAGTGAAACTGTGTGTGTTAATGTATGTTTACGTGCCTAGCATCTCTCAGCTACAGATAGTGGTTTCCTATTTTTGTTTTTGTTTACTTAGATATAGCTTTTTAACTGGATAGGTGTATTTTTGTGCAGCTCATAGTGGAGGGGGGGGGGGGGGCGGAGAGGGGGGGGGGGGAAGAAAACAAACTAACTAAGTGTCTGATTTTTCCACCTCGTTTGAAACACTCAAAGTGAAGTACAGTGGAAACATTTTTGCCACAAACATTGACTTGGTGAAGCAAAGGATACATGCTCATTGTTATTGAAGACCTCTTCTTAATAGTGTGCTTGCTTATTTTCTTATTTTTATTCTTTATTTTTTTAGATGTAGTGTATTGTTTATTTTGTAATTAATTTTCAAGCCTCTTATCATATTTAATCTCTGGAAACTGTATCAAATTTATGTTTTATTTACATATGATTTCACTGTTGTTTATTTTAGCAGTCGAGAATCCACATTTAGATTTTGTTATTTCTGTTTAAAGGCCAGTGAAGAATGTAGCCTCGGAGAAAACAACGACCTAGACATGAGTTCTCTTTCTCCTTCCCATTCTCGTTCCCGTTCCAATTCCCTGCCAATGTCAGCTGACCTCCTACGACCTGAGTTAGTCGCCCTCCTACAAGCTTTAAATGCTGAACTTGAGCAGAAAGTTTCCATGAGCAAACTGTCAGAGATTAAAGTTTCAGAAGCGGTAAAACAAACTGAAAAACCAGAAGATTCTTTTCACTTAGCTGAAGGAGAAATAATGGAGTCTATACACAGAACTGAGTCATCTTCCATTTTAGAATTGGCTGGAACTAAGGAAATGTCAGATATCAAAGTGAGTGAATCCTTCCATCCAAATCAGTCTGATATTAATTCAGCAATAGAATCTGATGATGATTTTTATGATTCTGTTTCTGTACCTCCCCCAAATGTGCTAAATGAGTGCCAGTTTAAAGATACAAAAGAAGAGTTTATTGATTCTTATTCTGAAATGGTGAATGAGCCAGAAAAGGTAAATATTTGTTTGGGTCAAGAAATAATTGATAATGGTTCTGCAGCTACATTCACGTCATCATCATCATCTTCCAACATGCTTCCAAACATCTCTGAGCAATGTAAAACTAGTACAGAAAATAATGTTGATGATCCACTGGTTGATTCTGTAGGAACTTCAAATGTTGATGAAAGCAAAGACATGCAAAGTTTGATAACCATTCCTCAAGAAAATGTGAAAACTGAAACTACTTTGCTTCCAGTGGATGTAAATCCTCACTTGTGTGCAGAAAGTTTTGCACCCGCTATGTCTGAAGCCCTTAAAGGAGGTAATGCAAGTGATAAAGTGTTAGTTATGAACTCAACAGAGCCATTAAAACAGTTAGAGGAAATAAATAATGCCTTGCGGAGGGAAGAGAAATGCCATGACTGTATTTCTGAGTCAAATCGGAGTCCTGGAGATGCAGATAAAACTGCTTGTAATGATGGAAAGGCTTTAGAAGAAAGTAATCTTTTTTCTCAAACAAAAGATGGTAGCTATACTTGTGAGCAGATTTCATCAAGTGCAAAGGCTGAAATGAACTGTCCAAGTAACGTTGTAGGCGCAGAAGAGGATCAAGAGATCATAGGTGATGATTTTCAAGATGCAAGTGATATTGAAGGCAGGAAGACAGAAAACAGTATCTTCAGTGATATGCTTAACAATAAGCAGCTGAGTCTACCAGGTGTGTCACATGGAGTTCCTGATAATACCCAGCAAGCCATAATTTCTATAGTTGAAAAGCCATCATTAAGAGTTGATTCAGATGATGACGAGGACTTGAAAGCGGAAAACAGCATTTCTCATGATAATTCTGACCATAATCAGCCAAGTCTGCAAGCTATGCCGTATGCTGCTCTTGATAATGCTCAGAATGCAACAATTTCCTCAGCTGACAATCCATCTCTAAACACTGACAGCGCTGAAAAAATTGTTGATGCAGAGACAGTTTCAAACAAAAGTGACAGCATTTTTGATTCTCAGACCCCACTAAATTATGACTCTCAAATTCCAACAAATTCAAACTCACTTCCAGATCCAAAGAAAGATGTTCGGTCAGGAAGATATCACAAACTTCAAGCACCAGAGCCACCTCCAAGATCTAAAAGGTCATCATCAAAAGGCTCTATTTCTGAGGAAAGTGAAAAGAAATCGGAACACAGGTCACGTTCACCGAAAAAAATGGCAGAATCACCAGTTGCAAAGCTGCATGGACAGATAGAAAACCTTGCATCAATGCTTCCATTCTGGCATAGTGGCAAAAGATCCCGTGGAAAGGAAGTTGGTACAGCAGAAGATGGCATTCGCATACGTGAGATGTCACGCTCGCCCAGTCGACGTATTGGTCGTCAAGCACCGCATTAATAGACCCATTCAGAAAGTTAGGAACTGAACTGTATTTAGGGGATTATTGACATCTGAAGCCTATTTTTTATATTTTTGCGTTACGTATTACCAATTTGCCATGCCTTGCCACATTGTTGTAGGAGTATTGTCTATGGTACGAGGAAGAATTAGTTGTGCATTTGGGCATCTTTAGCTACAGTATAATGTTGGTCTACTCAGTTTCCTAAGTGCAGTATTATAAGAAACTACTAATGAGTTACTACAAACCCTTTCACTGCACCTAATGTATTAACTAATTGTTTAGGCCAGGAGCTCCATTCAGACTTGTGATATACTAACAGAGATAAGGGATAAACTCTTCCTTAACTGCTGATATGTTGTGATTGTCTAATACTATGTATGTTCCATGCACACTGAAGGTGATTGGGAATATTACATAACCATTATAGTGTATGAATAACCTGGAAGAGTGCAGTTGAATATGAGAGAGTGGAACATTGTTTTTCATAAAGTTACTGATCTCAGTTCATGATATCCTTTTCATAATGAGAAAATGAGATGGGGAGATGCTTGCTATGTTCATAGAAGTGACTTCAAAGTTTCTTCTGACAGTGAAGGTGAAGATATCATGGTGACTGAAACTAAAACATTTTGGTGAGGTAATTCTATTTTTTGAACATGTATTCATCCTCCTGTACTGTGTTCAGAGAGATCATCCGAAGATGAATCAAAATAGCAAGCAATATAAATCAGTGTAGTACCTGTCTGTGAAGCTCACTGAGAGAAACATCACTTTTCCAAAACTCTAGCAGGACTGACTTTATTTATGGGACACACACTAATTGTGAACTATTTTTGATACTTTTTTATGAGACTTTCCTGAGTAAAATGTATGTATTTACTATAAATAAATTCAATCACTGTATAATTTGTATTCAATAACATATGACCAAGAACATAAAAAGATGTTCAGTGGAAAGCTGTGGAACGTACATGATGTATTTAGAGAAACAAGAAGAATGTTAAATCGAGTGCACTCCTAAAATAATTGCTGTGCAGAGACAGAAAAGTGGTTCATGAAACAACTGGGCTTTATCAGTTTGTTTCCATTTCACAGTCTGTCCTTCAGGCTGGCAACACACTCCTGCCAATTTGACAGTTAACATCTTAAAAGAGAGAGAAAAAAGACAGTGGTGAATTCGTGGCTGAAAATATCAGTATAGTTAATGTTATGATTATTACCTTACATCCAGGGACTGACTGGCTATATTCATAGTTAATGCCCTCATCATTCAATAAGCTAAGAAGATACTTTGGTTAATTCTGTTCATCACATCTTGTTCAGAAATCTTAGCTTTAGGCAGAAATGCTCTTGTTTCTTATATGTTCTGTCTATTTGCAAATACTTTTGTTTTCACATCTTCATGCTGTGTCCTCTCTGTATCATATCTCCTGAGGGAAGCCTGTGTATGTGACATCATGTTTAAATTTTGAAAATATGTTAGATTTGAACAGGTTAAATATTTATTTTTCAGATTGTTAACAAATTATGATATAATCCATGATATAAATAGAAGACCCGGACAACACCAGCCATCAGTGAGACATATTTTGTGATAGCAGATGTACAACACTATTCCACATTTTGTTTGAGTCTGTGTAAATAAAATTACTACTTGTGAAAACATAAGACGGGCTTTGTCTTTTATTGTATTTGAGTTACACGAGAAAGAATCATTAAGCAACACACAATATTAGTTCACAATATCACCTGTCAAGTCATTTTTAGTACCCATAATTAATGATATCCAAATTTAATTTACAGCTTCTACTTACAGGTGTTGCAGATACACACATGATCATAATGAACCAAAAATGCTAGCTTTAGAACCAAATGTTCCATCACCCAGCAAATAGAGTGGAGGGAAAGGAGTAATGCTATTCAAGGCCTAAATAGTAAAGAATCCCAGACCCTGGGTAAAAGGAAAACCAGAGTATAGGACATGACAGGAAAAGAGGGAATCATCATATTATATCATAAAATAGCAATGAATGAAGCCACATCCAGCATATTTTACAAAAAACAGGAATGTTGAAAATCTTCTCTGACTAAAACATACAGGTTACAGAAACATCCATGTCTACATCCGTACTCCACAAACTATCTTACGGTGTATGGTACTTCTGGTACCACTATATGAAGCCTCCCCCCCCTCCCCCCTCCCCCCCTTTCCCTATTCCACTTCTAAATAACACATGTGAAGAATGAGTGTCAGAAGACCTCGATATCGCCTCTGGTTTCTCAAATTTTCTCATTGTGGTTGTATCACAAGATATATTTGGGAGAAAGTGATTTGTTGTCAGACACTTCCCGAAATGTACACTCGCAAAATTTCGGTAATAAACCTCTCTGTGATGCATAACGCCTCTCTTGTATTGCCTGCCACTATAGTTTGTTTAGCATCTCTGTAATGCTCTCACACTGACTATGAGGTGCGTTGGGCGCTGATGACCACGCTGTTTAGCGCCCGAAAACCTCAAACCACACACACATGAGGTGCGTAAACAATTCCCTTATGAAACGTGCCACTCTTTGTTGGATCTTGTTCATCTCTTCTACTAATCCAACCTGGTCAGGGTCTCAGACTGATGAGCAGTACTGAAGAATTGGTTGACCAATAGTTTTGTAAGCGACTGCTTTCAAGGATGAATTACATTTCCTTAAGGTTCTTTCTATGAATCTCTGTCTGAGATCTGCTTTCCCTACTATTTGTTTTAATGAGTATTCCACTAAAGGTTTGAAAGTTGCTGTGGATTGTTACTCCTAGATATTTTATGGTAATTATTGTTTCCAGCAATTTCTCACCAATAGTATTAGTGTACAGTAGTGGATTTCTTGTTCTGTATATGCACAATTTTTGTTTACATTTAGGGATAATTGCCAGTTCCTATGCCTTTCATCAATCTTCATCAGATCTTCTTGAAGTTGGTTGAAGTCTTCTGAAGTTCCCACTTTCTTATAGACAGCTCCATCGTATTCAGACAGCCTGTGGAGTTTCCACCATTATCCACTAGATCATTTAAATATAAATACTGGTGTGCAAAACTTAAGGGCAAAAGTAACTTTCACTTGATGTGTCACTGCCAAGCAACATAGCTCGATCACACTTGGTCGACACAGAGAAAGAACTGCTACAGTATAGTAAAGAAGGTAACTGAAAGAAATACCCAATTAGGTGAACAAAAATGTCACTTTTATTGAACAATAATAATTACACTGAAGTCACCATGATTCACAATGGTGAGCTGAATATTACAAAACGTGATCATCGTGGATGCGGGAACACACACTGTCATGCACTCCCGTGCTGGCCATTAAGTTGGTAAGGAGATCTGGTAGTAGGGCATTCCATTCCTCCACCCGTACAGTTGACAAATGCTGGATGATTGATGGTGTATGTGGACATGCTGCAATACGTCTCCCAATGCATTGCATGGTACGGGATTTAACTCATGAGTATGGCCAGGTCCCTCCATTTGCTGAATATTGTCTCATTCCAAGTGCTCCTCCATCTGTGCATTCCCACATGGTCTTGCATTATCATCCACAAAAATGAAGTCAAGGCCAAAAGCACCCCTGAAAATATGCTTATGGGAAAGGAGTATAGTGTCACAATAATGTTGACCAGTGAGAGTACTGTTTTCAAAGAGGTGAAGGTCAGTGCACCCATGCAACTTTGCGTGTCGTCGCACAATAACACCTGGGCCACCAAAATGATTGTATTTGACAGTGCTAGGCGTATACTCATATGGCGAGAGGTGGAAACACATTATGCACCTGGGAACATTGTGACCTCAGTGTAATTATTGTCTTTGAATAAAAATGTCATTTCTGTTTGTTTTATTGTGTATTTCTTTCAGCTACCTTCTGCACTATACTGCAGCAGTTCTTTCTACATATGGTCCAGGCTTTATCATGTTATGTTACTTGGCAGTGATACATCATGCGAAAGTTACTTTCATACTTAAGTTTTGCACACATTATGTATTATATACAGTAAAGGTCCCATCACATTTCTTTGAGATACTCCTGCAATTAATTATACATCTATTGATTTTGTTCTGTTAAGAGTGACTTGTTGAGTTTAATCTGCAAGGAAATCTTGAATCCAGTCACAAATCTGGTAAGCTTGTAGTTTTTTCACTAAAGGACAGTGCAGTACTGTATCAAAAGCCTCCCTGAAGTCGAGTGATATGGCGTCACCCTAGACACCAGTGTCCATAATAGTGGGGATCTCATGGGCATACAGAGTGAGCTGAGTTTCGCAAGATCTCTTATTTGCAGAATCCATGTTTTTCATTTATCTCACTATCTGCCAGTATTTTGGCCTTCTCTTTGTCATCTTCCATTCTGGTGCCAGCGCAGTCACTGAATGAGTGAATAGATTATTTAGATCTTGCTGGTCTTATGTAAGACCAAAACTTCTTAGAGTTATTAGTCAGATAAGTAGACAAAATTTTACTTTGCAAATCTCTGAATACTGCTGTCATTGCTCTCCTTACTCTCATATTCACTTTGTTCAGCTTTTGTTTGTCAGTTAGATTGTGGCTTCTCACAAATCTATGAGGGAGCTCTATTTGTTTACATAACAACTTTCTGACTTGGCTACTAACCTTACTCAGAACATAATTGTCTGTAGCATATTGAGCAATACTTTTGAATTTTATCCATTTGTGCTTCCCACCTTCAGTCTCAATACTGAATTTTTGATGTTGAGTTTCCACATACTCTGAAGTTTGTGCCCTTTAATTCTTTCTAAGTGAGAATATTATCTAACTTTCTTAACAGGTCTAACAAACCCGTAGTCACTGATGCTATCACAGCTTACAGTCGCTGTAGCATCCTCTACATACACGGTGCTCAACCTTTTTAGACATGAGGTCTACTACATGCTATTTAGTTTATTTGGACATCTACTGACTGAAAAATTCATAAAGATTTAAGTACAAAGTAACACTGTAGCCAAAATTAACCATTTTAATTACTTAAAACATATCAAAGGTAATTCTCTCTACATCCAAAGTCGTAGGTCTGGCACCCAATTTTGAACAAAATTAAAATATATGCTACCATAAATGTTGAAAATGTTTAGCGGCATACTTGGCTTGGCATATCATTGACAAGTTTACTATAATCTGGTGAATAATTTTCTAGAGACAACCATATGCAGTCCGAAAGGATCAATCAATATATTTTTACACTTTGATTTCACGGTGTTCATGCTGTCTCATGTAGGTAAGTTGTTCCAAGAAATGATAAAGCATAACATGCCACTATTATAATATTAGGATAGGTTTTTACACTCACTAATTTCCAAAAGTAATCTTCTTCATATTCTGACTTACGGAAACATTATTTTCAGATCAAATTGTTTCTTATTCAAGTTCAGTCTCACCACAAGATAAAAGCGTGCTCCTTTTCACATCCGTTGTTTGGAAATGTTGAGCTGTGAAAGCTAGAACAGGTTCCAGTGCCTTGAAATCTGAAAACTGGTTTTCAAAGTCTGTCTTCAGTGTTGTCAGGCTGACTTTGTAGCTTGTTGATCTGACAGTTCTGTCTGTGTTTGAGGAAAGTATTTCACATTTAATTTCTGGAACTGTGCTATCAAAAGATCAATTTTGCATTAAACACTTTCTGCAAGACGTAAGAGTTATGGCAGTTTGGATTTTTCCTTGAAGTTCTTTCACGCATTTAATTTAACTGTCATGTCAGTTAAAAATTCTAGATACAACCACCAGCTCAAATCCTACAGTTCTGAGTAATCTTCCTCTCTTTTAGACACATAAGATTTTATCACTGGCAGAAGTTCCCTAAATCCATTGAGAAACATATCTGTACTCAGACATCAAACTTTGATGTGCAACAGCAAGCCTCCAAACTGGCTGTCCAATTCTTCTAACAGCACTCTAAACTTTCTTCTCAGTAGTGATTGTGTGTGAATTTAATTTGCAGTTTTTGTGACACATTATAACATGTCATTTTGAAAATGTGTCCACAGAGCACATGCCGATGCACGATATAATGACACTTAATGGAAGTGGGAAAGATTTGTTATTCACACATGAGGTAACAAATCATTTGTGTTTGCCTACCATGCAAGGCACTCCATCAGTAGTAATAGACACAAGTTTCTGAATTGGCAAATCATATTCAGAAGTGAAAGATTTGAATGCTTTGTAAAAATATTCTCCTTGAGATCAAAACTGTAAGCAAGTGTACCTTTACACTGTAATACAAAAATATCAATATTACAAAAATCATAACTTGAGACAAATCAGCTCCCATCTAACTAACCCATTTAACTGCAATGAGAAACACAAGCAGGATTGCAAATCTGTTATCAGCCAACCTTTTATATTTTCCACCATTAATTCCACTTTTCTTGTTATAGTAGGCATTGACAGAAGCATGTCTCTGATAGCTGATATTATCTCTAATTTGTTTTTAAATGTGCAAGACAAGGACTCACTAGCTGTCAGAATGCACTCCTTAACAAATGTGATGTCATCAAATGGTTTTGCATGTCTCATCAGTACTTACCAGACACAAAATATGCTGTGTTTCATGAAAGACTTTTTTGTACAGGTTTTACAAAAAACCACTGCTATGATTGTGATTTACAGTTAAGATTAGAAAGTTTCTTCCTCCACACCTCACTGCAAACAGCTGCTTCTGATTCTATGTTTTTGTGAATTGTTTTAAAATGACGTTCAGTATGCATCTTGAAAAGGTATGGCTAAAGTAGCATTACATATCAAACATGTACACCAACTTTAAACATTGAAACAAAAACTATTCTTCCTACCCACTCGGGAAGCGGTATGTTTTCCTGTGTTTAGCTGGACTCAATTTTCACAAACATGTTACTAAGTGAGAACTGTAATGTGGGATGTGGACTCCCTGCTTCTGACTGGTAGTACTTGGCAGTGGTTGGGAGACTTCATGCTGTAGTGTTTTTATAGAAATTTGTCACCAACTGTGTAGCATCTTATTTGCTGGTGTTGACTGTATTTGTCACTCACCCATTCTATCACTGTGATGTGTATTTTTCCACTATTTTGATTGTGATTGTTTCGAAATGAGTGGGGAGGCAATTATTTTACATGTTAATACAAACTGCAATCTCAAGTCTGATAGCATGAAGTATTCAACTGATTCTTACCTCTGATGTGCACATTGTTGATTTGTGGAAGCTAAAAAAGAGAGGTTTGTGTTGTGTTCTGGAGATGGGGCTTGTTGTGTGCGAGAGGTGAGCTCGCTTGTATGAATGTGTGTGTATTTTCCTTTCTGAAGAAGGCTTTGGCTGAAAACTCAATACGTAACAGTCTTTCCATTGTGCATATTTGCAACTCATTATGTCACCTTTGTGGTGAGTAGCAATCTATCCTTTCCATAAGATTGTTGACATTCAGAATAATGTCACATGAATCCCTGTCTCTGGCACCAGTTTTGATCACATGACTCTCACATTCTACAGGTGCAAATTGTCTGTGAAATGCTCTGCAACTACACTCCTGATGCAAGTGGTCTAGAAAAGTGTCTGATGCATCTTTTTTCTTATCTTTGATGCTTAATGATCGAAGCAGATCAAATGAATTAAAAAGAGACTTAAATGTCTCAAGGAGATATTTAATTATAAGATCTATTTGATGCTTAACTTCATTAGATAGTATTGAATTATTTACTACAGTAAACATGCGACTGATATTGGCATCTAATATATCCCTATGGTAAATATTCCCGTCTATATTTACAATTTTGTTGCTATTCACTTATCATTGCAACCAATTTAATGTTTCTATTGTTATCCATTCTGGGACCTTATCATGGATGCTCTTGCACTTTATTAACATCACATTAATCTTTTCTGTTTACAATCTGTGACGATAAATATTCTCTGAGAACAATGCAGCTGATCTGTCTTCAATATCAGCAGGCAGTTTATCACTGTACCCAGGGGGATGTTCTTCTAAGCTGAAAAATTCGCAAGTACCCATCTCTTGCAGTCCAGTACCCCAGTAGCCACCTTCTGCATGTAGCACATACCTGACATATTGAGGGAGACCCTACAGTTCTCCACTCAGTGGTGAAAATTGAGAAATTCACATCTGATGTTGTCACAGAATCGTCTGAGCCTCTAGTTTAGACATTCCATTCAGCTCCAAACCAGAGGACTATGATTGACTCTGGGATTGATGCTGCAAATAGTGAACTTAGTCTGCACCCTGTATGTGATGCTAGGTGCCTCCACCAAAGCAGCCAACTGCCAAAAGATTACTGAGGATGGTCACAATTTGTAGCCAGTTGCACCCAGTGTGTTGGATAGCTGCTTCCATGTCTCACGTCTGAGTGAGATCTCCCTGGAAGCATACCAGTACACACTGGAATTCTTACCCATCCTGCCTGCTATTTCCCTGAGAAGACACCTAATGTTAGTGCTCCCAATGTCTAGCACATCCACACTCTACATTTGTCCAAAAGCGGGCAGAAAAATCAATCACTGACCCAAAGCGAGAGGCATCCCTTCCTGACCCAACACTGGGTAGCATCTTGTACCTGTTGCTAGGCATAAGAAGCTGCCTGTGCATCCAGCTCTCAGTCTCCCTCTACCCAGAGATATGTGAAATCACCACTGTCCACCCCTCACTCTTAAGTGAAGACAGACCAGTCAGAGGCTGTGTATCAGACAGTGCAGTGACAACAGGGTTACTAGGGGATTCCAGATCCTCCAGAGGTATCACAAGTCTTGTGTCTGGTGCCTCAATATTGTTGCAGCCTTTAGCTGTGACCTGAAGCCTGTCATCCATGGCCAACCCAGCTTTCAGTTGTTTACAGAGAGTGCCCAATATTTGTTAAGTCTGTCTGCACACAACAAGCAGACACACTATCCAGATCATACTGTGTGTCTGGAGAGGGGGAGTACACAGGAGGGGGAGGCAGTGAGGACTACTAACAACATTGGGATGACTAAAGTAGCACTAAAGACCTGCTCTAGTTTTATAACAAAAATAAATCACACTACTGAAAACATGTTTCAACAGCTACTTTCCACGAAATAAATATGCAAGGTCATGATAAAAGCACTAAAGTAAATGCAGTGAACTAACACATCATGGGATCTCCAAACTTTTCGTAGTCATTAAATCTCCAACCCTCTTTTTAATCTGCCTTGAGAGGAAAGAAAGAGTGAGTAAAATATATAGATACTGATGTGAAGGTAAAGTTGCTTTACACACATAATCAAGGCAAAAATGTGTTGCAGAAAATTATTTAGGAGTAACAATGGGCTAACAGCTGAGATTAAAATTGCAGACCATCCTGATAGTGAGCATCTGGTAAACAATACATTAAAGATGAGAGCCATTAGAGGTGATAAGGTGCAGGCGGTAATTAAAGATTAATGAAGCTGGTAAAGTTAAAAAAAATATGGAAGGTCACTGCAAAAGCAAATAATAATAATAATAATAATAATAATAATAATAATAATAACAATAATTGTCGCAATAATAGATATACAAAATAATAAACAGATAATGTCATAAGAGAATATGGACATCGATATAGAGGTTGAGAGGCAGTAATCCAGGATTTGAATAGAAAAGTAGTGGAAAGATGCATGGAATGGAGAAACTAGAAAAACAGTTTGTCTGTATTGGGGTGGGGCAGGTTAAGAGTTGCGAGGGGTTAGGATTGGGGAAGGGGGCTGGTAAAGTTCAATGTCCTTTCTGTTGCTTTCTGTAGTATGCATAAGAAGTGACATCTCATGCTTTTGGTGCAGATCTTTCTCGTCAGTCATCTAGTATGATTGATAACATTACAAAATTCTGAACAGAATGTACATGTTAGTTCACAATTGGGAGCCTGCCAGAGTGTTCATCAAATCACCTTCAAGTAATTTCCTTTCTGTGCAAGCTTTGATTTCTTATGTTTTATTGTGATGGTCATTTCTCCATATGTAGGTGAGCACTAACACAATATTTTCACACTCTGAGGAGAAAGTTGTCAAATAAAATTTTATGAGAAGATCCTGCCACAATTAGAAATGCCTTTGTGTTAATGATTGCCACCCCAGGCCACTTATCATATCCATGGCACTCTCTCACCTGTTTCATTATAATACAGTACCAGCTGCCCTTCTCTGAACTTTTTTGACGTTCTCTGCCAATCCTATCTGGTGTGGATCCCACACCACATAGCAGTACTCCAAAAGAGGGTGGACAAGCATTGTGTAAGCAGTCACTTTAGTAGACCTGTTGTATTTTTTAAGTTTTTTTGCGTATAAATTGCAGTCTGGTTTACTTTCCCCACAACATTATCTATGTCATAATTCCAATTTAAGTTATTTCTAACTGTAATCCTTAAGTATTTAGTTGAATTTGTAGCCATTAGATTTGTGTGATATTTTGTGCACCCTACATTTTGTAGTTTCCATGCAGAAATGTGGATGACTTGACTTTTGATTATTTAGAGTGAAATTCCACTTTTGGCACCATAGAGATATCTTTTCTAAATAATTTTGCAATTGGTTTTGATCTTCTGATGACTTTAGAAGATGATAAGTGATTTCATCATCTGTAAACAATCTAAGAGGGTTGTTCAGATTGTCTCCTAAATAATTTATGTAGATCAGGAACAGCAGAGGGCCTATGAAGTTTCCTTGGGGAATGCCAGATATTACTTCTGTTTTACTCGATGGCTCTCTGTCAATTACTATGAACTGTGAGGCATATGACTTGAACTTGCAAATCCAGTTGCACAACTGAGATGATACTCTATAGGCACAGAATTTGATTAGAAATTTCTTGTGAGGAGTTTTGTCAAAAGTCTTCTGGAAATCTAAAAATATAGACTCAATCTAACATCCCTTGTACCTTGTATTTCATCCTCAGTTATGTGTTTTTGACAGCGATGGTTCTATCAAAATACGTAAGTTATCTCCTTCAGTGTGCTACTCTCCTGGTTGTGAGTCAAGTGCCCAGTTGGCTTAATTTGTGGTTCTGTGTTCTCACTGTCTGAAATATGCTTTATGTATTTTTTATCTTTGTTTCATATTTTTCTATAGATTATAGTGGTCTATATTTTAACTTCCTCTGGCAGTCCCTTAAGAAAATAATAGTTCATCAACCATCTGATAGCTGACATAAAAGTTTCTCATGCTTTACTCATGCAATCATATAATTATTTGATCCAGTAATCATAAGTTCATACCAATAGTATTACTACACTGTGGCAATTAGTCAAAATGTTGCACATGGCGCAGTAAATAATCTGAGAAGTAGAAGTCATTAGTATCGATGCCACAATTCGAACTCAAGGGGCATTGTTGGAAGAGACTTGACAGTATGCCATAATGAATCAGAAACTATGAATTTGCTAAATAATTTTTGTTTGAATAGTTTCAGTAGTTGATGTAAAATAGTTTTGAAGAGTTGTCCTGTTTCCTGGGAAAGTGTGTGTTCTTTTATCAAATCATTTAACTATTGATTATAAAATGAAGATATATTATTAAGATAGTCAAGTAAAAAAAGGGAGGAAAACAAGTGTGGAACCTCTCTCACTGGCACTTTCAAATACATCATGTGTTTGCGACAAAATATCTTGTTGGATATAATCTGAGAACATAACTTGGGGTGAATTTTAACAGTTCAGACAACAAAGAATTATGATTTAATCTGTAAGTTATATTTGGCACATGTTAGTGTCTCTCTTCTTTACAATGTCTATAGGATCACAATTTTTGCTGGTATCATTTCATATAATTGTCGTTATGTTTTTCAAAGCGAAGAGAGCCCAGTCTATTCTGAAACTACAAGAAGAATGCAACTGTCAGAAATGTCATTAACAATTAGGTGTGACGCATTCTGAGAACTGTAAAAAGACTGTGAATCTCCAGGCTTTCCCATCCATCTATTGGATATGTGGCACTCGGATTTGCTGCTGCATCCACAAGATCTCTCTGATGCTGTGGCACTCACTACTCGCCAGCAGTTGCCAGTGGAAACCCCTTGATGTTGATGTTGAACAACTGCTTCAAAGAAACATTGTGGAATGTACATGATGTTATCCAGTGGCTGATCTGAGAGCCATGTATTCTGTAGAAAGACTAATCTAATCACATTAATGAAGAAATATTGTAGAATTTATACAATTTGATTTGGTGACAAACTCAAAAAACATGTATTCTGTAGAAAGACTGGACAAATGACATGAAACAGATCAACTGTGTTAGAGTTTTTAATAATTTTTTGAGCTTTGGATAATCATAACAGAACACTAATGCAATACAAAGCAGAGCAAAAAAGGTAAATGTTACACACTTTGTTTACTTTCTTAAGCAGCTCCCCACGTGGGAATGAAATGGTAACAGTAGAGGTGAGTTTACTCTGCTTCAACTGCTTATGTCTTTCACTCAGAGTATTTGCAGTGCTTATGTGCATGCATTTTTCCGTCACTGCCATGGATAATTGAATAGATTTGGGGAAATATTGCCATTGGGAAATGAAATAAATTTGTAGGCTCTGAAGTTATATAGTATGGAAACTCAAGACAGATATTCTTGTCACATCCTTTAAAGTGTTAGGCTTCTTTTTTTAAGCTGATGTTTATTTTGCAGCCACAGAAATTTAAATCTGTTCAGCACATAGTTTTCTTGCTCACTCCTAGAACAAAGCTGGCCAGGGGCTGGAATTATTTCTTACAGATTTTACGTTTTTGACAGAATGAAACTTAGTGATCTCCCACAGACAAAGTATGTCTTGAAAGTATGTTTAGTGCACTGTTGTGGAAACATTGTGCAATGCTAAAGGTTAAGTATTTCAGTTTTGTGGAAGGAATGTGTATCTACTTTGTTTTATATTTTTGATAAAATTTCGCTATTGATGGGAATTGAAAGAGTAGTGTGGAATTAAGTTTGGGAGGTACATCAGTGGCCATATACGATTTGGGCTTTGGCAAAAAGATCTCTCCACGTCACTGATGATGAGAGGCTCTCACAAGGAAACACTGCTTTTGACAATGTAGGAAGATTACTGGTTCTCTACCTTGGCCCCATCTTATCCTATCCTATATCTTTTTCCCTCGTTATGGAAGAAGCCGACCTGTGGACACATTTACAGGGATGTACTTCAACATTTCTTGTTTGTGTGTGGGTCCTTAGCTATCTAACATTTAGATGTCGTTTAAAGACATAACAAAGGAAGAAATGTTATTGCTAGTTGATTTTACCTTGAAGTTTGTTACTTTTCAGATTACTAAAAAGAATGAGACACATTCATTGGACAATCAAAGTGAGAAGCAATGTTCTTAAATATGTGTATTAAACCTGCAACTCATTTTGAATAAATTTGTTGTTTCTGAGAGAAGAAACTATCAATGCACTACCTGACTACACCTACATTTGATGAGAGATACGAATTATTGATGTACCATGCCACAACTAACAAACTGATTTCAGATGTTCTTTCCATTGTTATTACTAAATGCTGCTGCACTAAATATATGTGTAGTTTTTGTAATACCATTAAAATTCATATTTTATCTGGTAATTAAAGTTGCAAATTGGCTCACAAAGATAATTAGCTTTTTCAAAGTAAGGAAATGAAAAAGAAGTATCCATGAGTTGATGTACAATTTTGGTAAATGAAGGCATATGTATTAGAGTTTGGACCAGGTTTGTATGTTTCTGTACACTATATTGGGTCAAACATCACTTGTTACTGTGGTAAGAAAAAAAGTCAATATGAATTTATTCCTTTTCACAAACTTGATGTCCTAATTCCAGTGGAGAGTAATTTTGTAATATTCCAAACCGCTTCTATTCTGCTATCGAATCTTGCTGTGTGTGAAATTCATATGTGCAGCAGTCTCATGAAAGTAAACTCATACTCAAAGCATGTGATAGCAAGTACATTAACATAATGTTTTTAATTTGCTTGGTTTGTGTGATTTGAAGACTACTAAAAATATTGTTTTTGCTTTCTTTTCTAATGTTGTTGATAAAACTACGATGCTGATTGCATATTTTAAGTTTGTGTTGAATCTGTTTTTGAACTGCCTAAACATTTCTGCATGAGAAACTGTAAACAACAAAGTTGGTTACAGTTTTATGCCGTATATTGCTTATATTATGCTTGGTTTCTGTGCAGTTTATCTCATTTTGATGTGAGCCTGAATGAGAAACTGAATATTGTATGGATTCTGCATTATCACTCATGTTGCTGATAAAGATTTGAGAAAAATGAAAAGACTACACAAAAAGGAGTGAGTTACTATTTCAACCTCCAAATTGTTTCTGAAAAACTATTACAGACAGTATTATTGTGGCAAAAAGTCTGTTTTAATGAAATATTGTTTAGGCACATTCTGTTCAGAACATTTTGCTGTTGTTTGAAACTTTATTGAAAAGTGTAGGGATATTCTTCCTCTGTTTCTCATATCATGCACCTGTGTGATTAGTTGTTGCCCACATGTCTCATTCTTTCTCTTTCTAGCTTCATTGTGTGCACTTATGAACAAGACATGTAAGCAAAGAGATGTGGCCTGTGTCATGTGGAACTAGTGCTTTATATGTGTGGTAGATTTAAGTAAGTTCTTTTAAACCGTGTTGTGACTTCTTAATAACACATATTGCATTGAGTCTTTTTATGATGATACTACACTTGTTCACTGTAAAGATGGTGAACTTTAGTAATCAATCACAACTTAATTTGACCTTACCCTCCTGCAAAATGCTGGTACAAAAGCAAAGAAATTATGCTGTATAATTTTCTTTTCTATAGAACAGAAACACTGTTAATACTACATTTTTTATTTTTGTTGAACTTTATTCAAAAAAGCAAACTGGATTAATTCAGCTAAATTTTGTTCGGTGATAATTAAAATGGAAAATAATTTATTTTGATATGTTAGCTTTTAAAAACACAATATATGATGAATGAAACTGTATCAAAACATTCTACAGGAATACTAATTGGAAACCGCTACTCCTTCCTTTCCAATTGTGAAACTTTTGGTTCCTTGATCTGAAAATGTGTGGATGGTTGATGCCATTAGTTCCCAAACCATACACTATATAATATTAGGGATCTGTGACATCTCCTTGGGGTTTTTGTGGCAGACAGTGGGACCAGTAGGAAAATAAGTATTATAGTGAATCAGATTTCAGCAACAACTGTCTTACTTAATGTTAGAAAACCACATTTTGAAAGTTTGTAATGCCAGTCACCACCATTTGGTAAAGTTTAATGTAGGTTTACACTAGGAGGGTGTCCATTTGTCCCACGTTTCCCATAACAGTCCTGAGCCCCCCCCCCCCCCCCCCCCACACACACACACCAAAATTTAAAAAAAAAAGCCACTGTCCTGAAAGTTTTTTCAGTGATTCTCAGAGTCCCACTTTTTTTAATTTCCCATGGCAGAAGTGTTTTGTGCTACCAGATGTTTGATACACAGTTAACTACTGCGCATTGTGCCAGTGTATACGCTAGGAAGAGCCACAACAGTGAGTTTATCACTGGTGACGGGAACACTGTGGTATGTATGTTATGTAGATTAGACTTTGCTATTGATATGATTGAAGGTCTGACATTGTGAATCACAAAGCAGAATAATTTTAAAAAATCATTTTGGATCATCTGAGTCCATGACGTAAAGGTAAACTTCTATGTCCATTAAATTTTGTCCATACAATATTTTTGTCCTATATCTTTCTTCAATAGATTTTTTATGTTGTTGTTGTTGTTGTGGTCTTATGTGCAGAGACTGGTTTGATGCAGCTCGCCATGCTACTGCACCCTGTGTAGGCTTCTTCATCTACAAGTAACTACTGCACCCTACATCTTCCTGAAACTGCTTAGTGTATTCATCTCTTGGTCCCCCTCTATGATTTTTACCCTCCACGCTGCCCTCCAATAATAAATTGGTGATGAATTGATGCCTCAGAACATGTCCTACCAACCGATCCCTTCTTCTAGTCAAGTTGTGCCACAAACTGCTCTTCTCCCCAATTCTATTCAGTACCTCCTCATTAGTTATGTGATCTACCCATCTAATCTTCAGCATTCTTCTGTAGCACCACATTTCGAAATCTTCTTTTCTCTTCTTGTCTAAACTATTTATCATCCATGTTTTACGTCCATACATGGTTACACTCCATACTAATACTTTTAGAAAAAGACTTCCTGACGCTTAATTCTATACTCAATGTCAACAAATTTCTCTTCTTCAGAAACGCTTTCTCGCCTTTGCCAGTCTACGTTTTATATCTTCTCTACTTCGAGCATCACCAGTTATTTTGCTCCCCAAATAGCAGAACTCAGCTTCCACTTTAAGTGTCTCATTTCATAACCTAATTCCCTCATCACCACTGGATTTAATTAGTCTACATTCCATTATCCTCATTTTGCTTTTGTTGATGTTCATCTTATATCCTTCTTGGAAGACACTGTCCATTCTGTTCAACTACTCTTCCAGGTCTTTTGCAGTCTCTGCCAGAATTACAATGTCAGTGACAAACAAAGTTTTAATTTCTTCCCCATGGATTTTAATTCCTAATCCAAATTTTTCTTGTGTTTACTTTACTGCTTGCTCAATATATAGATTGGGGATAGGGTACAACCTTGTCTCACTTCTACCCAATCACTTCTTCCCTTTCATGCGCCTCAACTCTTATAACTGCAGTCTGGTTTCTGTACAAATTGTAAACAGCCTTTTGCTCCCTGTATTTTACCCCTGCCACCTTTAGAATTTGAAAGAGAGTATTCCAATCAACATTGTCAAAAGCTTTCTCTAAGTCTACAAATGCTAGGAACATATGTTTGCCTTTTCTTAATCTATCTTCTAAGATAAGTTGTAGGGTCAATATTGCCTCATGTGTTTCAACCCTAACTGATCTTCCCCGGAGGTCAGCTTCTACCAGTTTTTCCATTTGCCTGTAAAGAATTTGCATTAGTATTTTGCAGCCGTGGCTTATTAAAATGATAGTTCGGTAATTTTCACATCTGTCAACCCCTGCTTTCTTTGGCATTGGAATTCTTCTTCTTCTTGAAGTCTGAGAGAGTTTCGCTTGTCTCATACATCTTACTCACCAGATGGTAGAGTTTTGTTAGATCCACCTTTCTGCTTTCCCTTCTTTGCTTGGAACTGGTTTTCCCATCTGAGCTCTTGATATTCATTCAAGTGGTTCTCTTTTTCTCCAAAGGTCTCTTTAGTTTTCCTGTAGGCAGTATCTATCTTACCCCTTGTGATATATGCCTCTGCATTCTTACATTTGTCCTCTACCCGTCCATGCTTACCCATTTTGCACTTCCTATCAATCTCATTTTTGAGACATTTGTATTCGTTTTTGCCTGCTTCATTTGCTGCATTTTTATATTTTCTCCTTTCATCAATTAAATTCAGTATCTCTTCTGTTACCCAAGGATTTCTACTAGCCCTCGTCTTTTTACCTACTCGATCCTCCACTGCCTTCACTATTTCTCTCTCAAAGCTACCCATTCCTCTTCTACTGGATTTCTTTCCCCTGTTCTTGTCAATTGTTTCCTAATGCTCTCTCTGAAACTCTGTACAATCTCTGGTTCTTTCAGTTTATCCAGGTCCCATCTCCTTAAATTCCTACCTTTTTGCAGTTTCTTCAGTTTTAATCTACAGTTCATAATCAATAGATAGTGGTCAGAGTCCACATCTACCCATGAAAATGTCTTACAATTTAAAACCTGGTTCCTAAATCTCTGTCTTCTGATTATATAATCTCTCTGAAACCTTCCAATGTCTCCAGGCCTCTTCCACATATACAACCTTCATGCATGCTTCTTAATCCAAGTTTTAGCTATGATTGTTATGCTCTGTGCAAAATTCTGCCAGACGGCTTCCTCTCTCATTCCTTACCCCCTTCCATATTGACCTACTATGTTTCTTTCTCTTCCTTTTCCTACTATTGAATTCCAGTCACCCATGACTATTAAATTTTCATCTCCCTTCACTATCTGAAAATTTCTTTTATCTCATTATACATTTCTTCAATCTCTTCGTCATCTGCAGAGCTAGTTGGCACATAAACTTGTACTACTGTGGTAGGCATTGGTTTCTTGTCTATCTTGGCTGTAATAATATGTTCTCTATGCTGTTTGTAGTAGCATACTTGCACTCCTGTTTTTTCATTCATTATTAAACCTACTCCTGCCTTACCGTTATTTGATTTTGTATTTATAGCCCTGTATTAACTGGACCTAGAAGTCTTGGTCCTCCTGCCACCAAACTTCACTAATTCGCACTATATCCAGCTTTAAACTACTCATTTCCATTTTTAAATTTTCTAACCTACCTGCCTGATTAAGGGACCTGACATTCCCCACTCCAATCCGTAGAATGCCAGTTTTCTTTCTCCTGATAATGATGTCCTTCTGAGTAGTCTCTGCCCAGAGATCCAAATGGGGGCTAATTTACCTCTGGAATATTTTAACCAAGTGGACGCCATCATCATTTAACCGTACAGTAAGGCTGCATGCCCTTGGGAAAAATTATGGCTGTAGTTTCCCCTTGTTTTCAGCCATTTGCAATACCAGGACAGCAAGGCCGTTTTGGTTAATGTTACAAGGCCAGATCAGTTAATCATCCAGACTGTTGCCCCTCTTCAGGAGCCACATGTTTGACTGGCCTCTCAACAGATACCCCTCCATTGTGGTTACACCTACGGTATCTGTATTGCTCAGGCATGCAAGCCTCCCCATTAATTCCAAGGTTCATGGGAAAGGGGAGGGGGGGGGGGATATTTTTTATAAACTTTTTAAGATGTCCTTTTCTTTAAAGAAATGAAATGGACACCCTATTTTACACAGTCCATTAAAAATATTACCTGCAGTTAATTCTTATATGTCAGGGAAATTGTCTTTTAAGGAATTTAATGAGTAATTCATTTTTTTAATATTTCCCTACTAAAAGACTTTAGGGTGAGCTGATTTAGATATTGTCATACTGTAGTGTACAAAAACACTTTCACTGCTTATAACAACAGTTTACTTTTGTCCACAGCAAGTATCTGGCTCTGCTACTCTTCCTCGGAGCAAGAAAACTGGAAAAAGAAAACTACAGTGAACTTAGGTTCTCCACAATAGGCATCTCAAGATGATTTTGTCCAATGAGGAGGTTGAGCAGCCAACAAAAGTATTACACTCCAAAGTCATAGAATGCTGTTAGATGTTCCTGCTGTCTTTGATCCTGCTAGTCATTCAGTGAAATTCCACTGCCGTGACAGGGCAACAGAAATTCAATTTCTGATTTCATTGGAAGTAATGACTATGTTGGTTATGTACATACTGTGATTGAGTTGGAACATGTGGTACTAAAAAAAATTAGACTTGTTTTTGGCAGCTAGGAGCTAATGTTCACCAGGAAAGCTTTATTCCGAATGGAAAAATAAAATGCACACTTTAAAATTAAAATATGTTGTTCCTGATTTTATATTCTAAATTTGTTGTATATTGCTGTTGATTATAGCTTGACTCTGCTGTCAGATACTACGAATAGATTTGTAAGAAGAAGCTTTAACAAGGTTAAATTATTGTCCTTTGTTGAATTTCTATCTGTCCAATGATGTTTTACATTCCTTCCCCAAGAGAAGAACTGGTATACTGAAGACAAAAGCTACTGCTTCCCTGTTGTTAGACAAAATTTTTATGGAGGTATTGCACTGCATAATTGTTGATTCTTGAGACTGAACAGTTTTGCCCAGACTGCATGAACTGTACTTCTTTTTTTATACAGCAGTTTACATTCTTCTGTGTCAGTAGAAGTAGAAATTAACAATGTTGTTGTTGATAATGCTAGTCTAAAAATTTCTATATACTTCATGTTACTGAACTGATACAATTGTACGAGATGTGTTTTGATTGATGTGTGATGTTTAGAGACAAACATGTCAGGATATGACTTGACAATGTTGCTCAATGGTTTTTACCAAGACAGAAAGTAATGTGTGTGACAAAACAGCAAATCTTTCACAGTATAAAATGTATATGTCAAATAGTATTGTACATTTATCATTTTTTACGAGGAGGTGAAAAAATATGTAATGCTGAATGTTATTGGTCTCAGTTATGATTAATATTTATCTGAATTCACTTATAATTTAACTTATTTGATCTGAAATTATCTAATAAACACTGTAATGCATTTTAAAATGTAATGTACACACAATAAAATAATTTCTCTCATGTAATTTTTTCTTTATTTCAAACAAAACTTTTCCCAGTACATATTTAAAGGGATATTGCAGTGTGAAAGATGATTAAGTCATCTGATGCAATTTGCAGGTACACAGAAGTATTGTGTTAATCAACTTTGTCAATTTTGTGTTTTCTTTACTCCTTAAGAATGTACTGGTTTTATGAGCGCAATTTTTTTTTGCATGTAACTGGCATCAGGTGTAGGACTACTGTGTTTTTCAGAGTTGTTAATCTTTATCTGATGCAATAACACCATGCGATTTAGAACTAGAAGTAGCTCTATGCATATAATTGCCACATGCCATTTTTCATGTAAGGGTACATTACATTTTGTGCACATGTGAGTTGTGTGTGACTTACAGAGAGCACACCTCATTCTTTTGATTTGAGGAACAATAAAGTGCCTTGTTTTATTGAAACAAAATGCCACAGACACACTTAGCAGCTGCAGGTGGGGTGACACTTTGCTCTTCCTTACATTTTTGTTTCCCATATTTTTGTAAGAGATTGCTCACAACTCTTCTTTTAAATGTGAGAAAATTGATTTCTTCATTCTCAGAATGTCTGTACAATAGACATAAATTCTAAATTGCTAATTTAAACCCCACAAAAAATTGGCCACCACCATTTCTTGGATCTGATATTTATCTTGTAATAGCTCACATTTTGGTCCATACTGTCTGTTACACTCATATTGTCATTGAAAGACTTGATTAGATGAAGTTGATTAGCAATAAGTTTATTTTTCATGTCGGCAGAATATCTTTGAACTTCGCAAATGGGATTTACACATTCACAGTTTGACACTGTCGTGAATGCACAGTTTTCATTCCAGCGACACACAAGTAACTGTAAATTCTTATCACACACAATTTTGTAAGAGCCTCTGTGTTCCTTCTTGATGGCAGCTATACATTATAATGGGCAATTTTCAGTTTTGTTGCTTCTAACAGTTCCACTTTTACCAATACCAATTTCAGTACATTTATTGACTATTTTCACAGACATGAAGTAGTTGTCTGCAAACTAAGGTGGTGCAAAATGTCATTACAATTACCCTTAGACAGAGATTCAATGAACTTTTGCCCATTAAATCCTTGATGAATGTGAAGATTTAGAAGATAACCAAATCTGAAGTTATGACACCAAACTTTGTATCAAAAAATGCATAGGTTTGTACCTAATGAATTGCTCGAGGTCATGCTGTCCAAAGTAGAGTATCATAGTTTCAGCTCCACTGCTTTCTGTCTCCCATAGAGCATACTCAAGAAAACAGTTTCAGAGGTGGTCTAAGTAGCCTTTGTTACAATTGCTTCACATCCTGCTGTCAGTTGACAGCAATTCAAACTATTGATGTTGCCACCTAAATCCTCATCTGCACTGTCTTTTTGCATGTTGTCAATGACATCAGAGGGGCAAAGCAGAGACCCAACAAATTGGCCATTTCAAGATCTTCAATATCAGATTCCTCTAGCATAGCAGAGACCTGTTCTTCCACACTGCAACAAGATTAAGAAGCTTTCTGTCATGTAAAAAAATATAAAATTGAACCTAGAAAGAAGAGTTGTGATTTCAACAAAGTGTGTACCATTGTGATCATTAATGCATTAGCACACCAACTAAATTTGAATAGCATTCACAGCCAGACCATTGTGCATAACCTCATGCATCTTGCACATGTATGAAATACAGCCACCAAAGGCAATTAAAACAATAGTTTACTAAATATATAAGATTTTTGTAATGTGCTCTAAGATCTATTGACTGCACAAAGTACCTGCTCACGGAACTATTACTAGTGGGTAATATTGTGTGTCATCTCCAGCCTTTCTTTCGCCCCCTCAACTTTTCCTTAACCACAGTCTCTACCCATTTTACATCACTTAAATGTTTTTTAGTAGATTTGTTTATTAAATATGATTAGTCATTATCACTTGCTCATCAATGCACAAGGTTCCAACCTGTCTTAACATCAAGGCAGTGCATATTAATTAGTATTTGTACTGAATAAGGTCAGTCGATATCAGTCATTGACACCCCATGTATGACTTACAATTATACATCATATCTACACCTACGTGCATCCATACTCTGCAAACCACTGTGAAGTAAATTGCAGAGGGTTCTCTCATTGTACCACATATTCGGATTTCTTCTCATTCCATTCAGCTGTGGAGTCTGGGAGGAATGGCTGCCTAAATGACTTTGTACATGCTGTAATTACTCTCGTCTTGTGTTCACAGTCCGTTAGGTGCAATATGTAGGGGACAGTATTATATTTCTAGATTCCTCACTTAATGTTCATCCATGGAACTTTGTAAGTAGGCTTTTGAGGAATAGTTGGCATCTTTCTTCAGGTGTTTTCCATTTTGAGCTTTTCATCATTTCTAGAGACACAAGTGCCACATACTTGAGAAATATTCTAGGATGGGTCATTTGACTGTTTTGTGAGCAATCTCCTTGGAATACTTAACTACACTGGTGTCCAAAATTAAAGCAACAAACTGAAATTTTGCAAGGTTGCGTTTATTTTGCCACAAAACAGTGTTATCAGGTGATAGTAAAGTAGAAACAAAGTAAAGAATATACAACATTAATAACTGCAACAAAAATGATCTTCGTTTTTCCCGGCTTAATGGATTTACACACACATTCCGACAACTGGTTAGTGAGCTCAGTATGGGGTGTGATCACCTCAAGCAGCAATACAGGCCTGACAAATGACAGGGCATGCTGTGAATAATCTCATCAATCTCATGTTGAGGTAATAACACCCATTCTTCCTGCAGTGCTGCTCGCAAGTCTTGGAGAGTGGTTGATGGATGCTGACATGATGCAACCAGTGTCCCTAGTGCGTCCTCAACATCCTCTATGGGATTCAGATTGAGAGAGTGAGCAGGCCAAGGCGTGCATGCAATCTCTTCCATTTCCAGGTAAACATCAACCACCCGTGCTCTATGAGCTCGAGTATTATCGTACAACAATACGAAGTCTGGGCCTATAGCACCTCGCAACAACAACACATGAGGTCCCAAGATATTGTCATGATACCTGACAGCAGTTAAACCTTGCTGATTTAACCGTACAGTTTCATGAAGAGGTGTTCGAGTGGCCAACATAATCCCTGCTCACACCATTAGGGATCATCCTTGATATCAGTCTCTTTCCACAGTGATTGGGTCCCTAAATTTTGTTCCACATTCCCTCCAGATGTGAATCTGTTGAGAATCACTGTCCAGACCAAATCAGGACTCATCTGTGAAACAAACATTGGCCCACTGTTTGACGTCCAGTTGGCATGTTGACAGCTCCAATTTAGACACCCTACTGTGACGATGCATCGGAGAAACACATACCGCAGGTCTCCAACAATAAAGGCCACTGTGCCGATGCTTTCTGTAACCATTTGCCTCACTACAAGAAGTGCATTGGATGCTGCAAGGTGAGTTTACAGTTGCCATGCAGTACTAAGGTGATACCGTCGTGCCCTGACAGCCAAATAACAGTTCTCTCTTTCTGATGTTGTATGTGGTCAGCCCCGCCTTGGTCTTTGGGATAGTTTTGATCTCTCTAAACTGTCGCCACATCCCTAAAGCGACAAAATGATTCGCATTAAGCCATCGGGCCACATCAGTTAGCAGCTATTCTGCTTTCATTCTTCTGATGGCCATCCACCACACAGAGCCTGGTAGCCATTTTCTCTGTGCCATACTGCACCATCTGTGACTGTCTACACGGCAGTTGTGGAAGTAGAACTACCCGGCAAACACTATCCCATTTGATAGGTGCCCTGATGCCATTGCTGGTGTGGTTTTCTGGTGACCAGATGCCGTCTTCCCTGATCGTACAGACATCACTTGACAGTTCATATGATTATATTGTGAATTAGATACAAAAAGGAGAAATAGTGGTTTGTTGCCTTAATTTTGGACACTAGAGTACATTTTACTAGTATGCTGCCAATGAACTGAAGCTTATCACCTGCTTTATCTATTATTGAGCCTATATGATCATCCCATTTGTGTTTGTGAAACATTCTGTTTTACATTTTGGAACATTTAAAGAAAGATGCTGAAGATACAGTCATATTGATGAAGGTTCCAAACCATACCTGGTGGGCACGGCCAGGAGAAGGGTTATAGCTGATCCTTGGCTGGTACTTTAACCCTTGATTTGTGAGGAACACGTATTATGCACTTTCAAACAAGTAAAAGTGACAAGTAAAAGGTACCAGAAGTGCAGATCATCGGGGATATACTGGATAAAACTTCATATATGTAGTTCCCGGTATACAAATTGATGATGAATTGGGATTGCATCAACATCTGGATAAGTTAACCAGTAGCCTCAGTTCTGCCTGCTTTGTGCTCTGAAATCTCTCTTATCTGTACCTGCAGACAGGTTTGTCAGCATAGTTGCCAAACTTTCACTCAGTTCTGTCCTATGGCTTACTCTTCTGAGGTATTTTAGACAAGGATAAAAAAGTGTTTGTTTTACAGAAGTTTGCAGTGAGGGTATTGTATGAAGGGGATGTAGGGTCACTTACACTTGTGTGGCACTCTGTATGCTTTCTGATGGTAAGTGTGTGTGTGTGTGTGTGTGTGTGTGTGTGTGTGTGTGTGTGTGTGTGTGTGTGCGCGCGCATGTGTGTTTTTTTGAATTTAAGATGAATTCGGCAAAGCATAATCACAATGCTGGAGATGGCAATAATTTCGATATAGATTATGATTCTCCCTCTAGGATTTAGACTGGAGATATATTCTGGGGCAAAACTTGTTGGCAGTGGACTTAAGGCAGGAAATTGACATTTCCCAAATATTTAAACACTGAAGTGTAATAATAACTCATTAGCTACTCATTTCACAGTACATCCATTAGCTATGCTGCGTGCAGAGTGATGTAGCTGTCGGCATCACTGGGTAGCGTACTGCGGATTACCAGTTCAGACCTGACCACCACCAGCTATTTGTTACATTTTTAATGTTTGTGTATTCTGAAAAAATTCTGTGTTTGTATCAATAGCAGCACACACTGTCTAGAATTTCATTGTAGTTCTGTTGTGCCTGTATGTTGGTGTTCATAAACACTTTCAGTGGTGAATGTTGCACTTTACTGATGATCCTGCTTTAAGATTTTGTCTTGATTGTGGTTGTGATGTGACACTATACTTGGTATAAGGAGTGTAAATTATGCCCAGCTCTAATATTTGTATAAAGCATAGCCCAATTTTGCCAGCAGGTAGACAGCTACTAATGGTCTGTGTAGAATGTTTTCTTTGAGGTATTAGATAACAACAGCAGCCAGGTAGTAAAGGAGGAGGAGTAGTGACATTTTTAAAAATAGCTGTCTTTCTCCTAATACACACAGGTAAACTATTCTAGAAGTAATTGCCTCTTTATCAGTTTGAGAAGATCATTGTTAGTTAAAAGTTGTTGTTAGTACACTTTACAGAGGTAGCCAGCAGTGGTTGCTTCTGCCTGTAATGTATAACTTAAGACATTCCACATTCCTGAAGGCTCTTATTCATGCTGGGGTTCATGGAATATAATGTGTGAATGAATGAATGAATGAAAGTTAGACCACTTTGAACTCTTATAAAGAACTGGGAGAATATTTATGCAGCTTTCTTCATGTAGTACTTTATTATACATAACAGCATGTTCTGAAAAACATCTGAGGGCACTTTTAATACAGTTTACCAGGTCATTAACATACGATGTGAACAGCAAGAGTTCCAACACACTTCCCTGGTATACACCAGAATGTCTGTTGATGACTCATCATCCAACATAACATGCTGTATCGTAACTACTAAGAAATCTCCCATCCCGTCATAAACTTGATTTGATAGCCTCCCCCTCCATCCCCCATTAATGACCATACTTGAGTTAATAAGTAGTGATGTGTTACTAAATCAAAGTGATTACCAAACACCAAGGAAACTACTGTATTTGCCTGATCTGCATTGTCTATAGTTTTCAGGGCATTAGGATGCTATGTGAAGAAAGCATGTGATGGATTTCACATGACCAACATTTCAAAAAGTATGTTGGTTGTCATTGACAAGATACCCCATTATGTATCAGCTCAGACTATGTTATAAGATTATACAACCGGTGGATATCAGGGACAGCGGGCAACAGAATTGTGGATCTCTTATGGTACCATTCTTATAGACAAATGCAACCTGTACTTTCTTCCAACTGCTGTGTTCAGGTTTTTGTTTGAGGGATCTATTGTACATTATGATTCGAGAGTGGTTAATTTAGTCACAAATTCAAAATTGATTCTTTCATTCTTTGGGGCCTTGTTCAGATTTAGTGATTCCAGCTGTTTGTCTGCACCACTAACACCAGTACCTGTATCACTCACCTGTAATAATTAAAACTTTGGTAGTGTTTCTGGATTCTCACTTGTAAAGGAACATTCAAAAAAGAATTTCAGCATTGTTGCTTTTCCCTGACTATTCTCAATCTCAGTTCTTGTGTCATGGGTGAACAGAAACTTTGACGCTGCTGATAGCATTTAAATATCAACAGATTTACTTATGATTTTGTGGAATGTATAGTGAAGTAGACCCCCCCCCACACCTGCCTCCAAGCCGTGGACATAGCAGTCGTGGGGTTGCTTGTGTGCCCTAACGATACAAGTAGCCACTTCCTTGGTACTACAGCCTTTTCATAAATTGCAGGGCCATCAGTCTTAGATGATTAACTGACCCAGCCTTGCAACATTAAGAAATATGGCTTTGCAGTTTTGGTGCTGCACACAGATAAAGCAAGGGGAAGCTTGTAATGTTTTTGTTTCATAAGTTAAGTGAGATTGCAGTGTGTTTGGACCACAATTGCCATTACTTTGAAATTCTGAACTGCTGTTTCTTAACTCAACATTCAGACAAACCATGTAGTTCTTCTTTGACACAGACTTCTTCACCATTGCAACTTCTCCTATACTGTAAGTTTTAAACTTTTCTCAAATTTTAGCTTTGTACTAAGGAATATAATGCACTTCTTCATAAATACACTAATATTGTTCTGTAATTTACAGTAAGATATCAAACAGTACATTAATTTGACACTGATTCTGTAACGTGTTCACATAGTACAGCTCTGTGTAGAATTGTTCCATAAGCTTTCTCTCCCTTCCATGACATCACTTCTGTTGTCATGGTGTGTGGCATTCCATGGCTTCTCCAAGCTGGAATGTGGTCGCATGGAGCAACTGCCCTACCAGTAGGTATCGTGAATACATAGCAGAACTGCCATTGTTGTCCTGCCTTAGAGATGCACTTGTTCATCAGAGCCAATGAACAGGCATGAACAACACAACTTCCCAATAGTTTACAATTCTAAACAAATTAACTAATAACAAATACTTTCACTGAGGTGATCGTCATTCTGGCAATAACACATCACTTTTCCAAACGTGAAAAGTTACATCACAAATTCTAGCCATTATATTTCCCAACAACATGTGGCTCTACATTATGGTTTAATGATGATGACATCCCATTGGGTAAAATATTCCAGAGGTAAAATAGTTGCCTATTCAGATGTACAGGCAGGAAATACTAAGACGTTGTTATTAGGTAAAAAAATACTGGTATTCTATGGATCCATGTGTGGAATGTTAGACACTTGAGCAGGCAGATAGGTTACAGAATTTAAAAAAAAGAAATGTAGCGGTTTAAGCTAGATACAGTGTGAAACAGTGAAGTGCTGTCACTAGAAGAACAGGTCTTATGTTAAGTTGAACAGGATGATCAACACACAATCAAAAAGGGTAATGCAAGACTAGGTCTAATTATGAGCATGAAAGTAGAAAAGCAGGTGAGTTACTATGAGAGCATAGTGACTGCATTCTCATGGAATGAAATGATAATTTGGCATTATGAGCAGGGAGAACCCATCTGTGACTTTTTGGCCACCTAGTGTGTCTTTTCATTTGACGCCACTTCAGCAACTTGTGCATCAATGATGGTGAGGACAACACAACATCCAGTCCCCAAGTGGATAAAATACCGGGAATTGAACTTAGATTCTCAGTGCGTCAGTAAGCTGCGCTGACCCCTCAGCTGCAGAGGCAAACAGGCATCATCATAACCAAGACAGACACACAAAACCAACACCCAACACAGTTGGACAAGTTTATTTGCCTACTATAGTCCAATCCATGAAGGATGGCAGTTCGCGCTTGTAGAGGCACGGATAAGGATTGCATTGTTGTTGATTCCAAGTGGCAGTTGTGGTATGTACATGCGCGTCCTTTGCGCTTGAAGAAAGTCTGTATCCTGCAAGTTATGTCTCTCCATAGCTTAAGCGGAATGTATCACTTACCACCACCATTAACGATTACAACTCGCAAAAAAAGGCGTAAAAAATCACTACACAACTGCTGTGATCACTTTTAATGCTCACATTAGCTATGGCATTCAGAGCAGAGTGCTCAGAACACTACTGAACACTTACTGGCTGTCAGAGAATTCATAACATAGGTCCATAGAAAAGGCCTAAACTCATCATTTGTGACTCCAACTATAGCTCTGCAGATGTTATACAGAGTGAAAGAATTTATGATTAGATGAGCTGCTACCTGCAGCTGCACTCATATGTCAGTAGTTTTGTTATGATGAGTGATGGTGAGTAAGTAATCTGCTGTCCTTACAATAATATCAGCTGCCCTCTTGTGTCTGCCTGTTTGGATAAGCATAGCTAGCGATGTGCTCCCCACTCTCCCCTTTCCCGAGCTGCCCCAATGCATGATGTGTCACTGCTGACCAGTGCATACAGAGAGACATGAGCAGGAGCATGCATTTATGCATCAAGTAACTATACATTACATGATGTGGAAATTATGCAACAAATATTGTGCAAGTATGGATTAAATACACTGAAGATTATCTAAGCATTGTATTCGTTACTCTGAATTGTATTGTGTACCAGATATGAACATATACAAGCATTTGCACAAATTCATGAAATATCCTTCAGATTAATAAGTATCTTGTACTACACACTTTCTAATGTAGCCTATGCTCTTCCTCAATCTCCTTACCAGATTTCATCAAAATCAGTTCAGCAGGTTAGTAATAATAAAGCTAAACATCATACACAATGTGGTAGTTTTTCATGGATCTCAGTGTTTGTGTCATTATATATCCTGAACTGTGTGTTGTACAATGATATAATGTTGCAGGTATGTTCAGTGATATATGTGGACACTTTCTGCAAAATGTGTTGCAAATACAGTTAGTATTAAACCATTAATAAATTAAAACATGTACATCTACACTCTGCAAACCACTGTGAGGAACATGGCAGAGGGTACTCCCCATTGTACCAGTTATTAGGGTTTCTCCCCATTCCATTAACTTATGGAACACAGGAAGAATGATTGTTTGAATGCCTTTGTGCATGCAGCAATTATTCTACTCTCATTTTCACAATTCCTATGTGAATGATACATAGGGGATTGTACTCTATTCCTAGAGTTGTCATTTAAAGCTGGTTCATGAAACTTTGTTAATTGACTTTCTCAATGACAGTTTACATTTAACTTCAAGAGTCCTCCACTTCAATTCCTTCAGTACCTCTGTGACACTCTTCCATGGATTAAGCAAATCTGTGACTGTCCACACTGCCCTTTTCTGTATATGTGCAATGTCTCATGTTAGTCCTATTTGGTATCAGTCCCACACACTTGCAGTATTCTAGAAGTAGTTGCACGAGTGATTTGTCAGCAATTTCTTTTGTAAACTGATTGCACTTCCCCAGTATTATACCAATAAACTGATGTATACCACCTGCTTTATCCACTACTGAGCCCATGTGATCATTACATTTCATATCCTTGCACAGTGTTACACCCAGGAGTTTGCGTGCGTTGGCTGACCCATTGATGTTATAGCCATAGGATACTACATTTTTTCATTTTGTAATGTGCACAGTTCTACATTTCTGAACATTTAAAGCAAGTTCCCAGTCTTTGACCCACTTTGAAATTTTATCAAGATCTGATTGAATATTTATGCAGCTTGTTTCAGATAGTGCTTCATTATAGACAACTGTGTCATCTGCAAGAAGTCTGAGATTACTATTAACATTGTCTGAAAGGTCATTAATAAACAACATGAACAACAAGGGTGTCAACACACTTCCCTGAGGCACAGCTGAAGTTACTTCTACATGTGACGATGACTCTCCATCCAGGATAACAAACATGGTGTGTCCTCCCTATCAAAAAAGTCTTCAGTCCAGTCACAAATTTCACTTCACTTCATACCCCATATGATCGTACTGTTGACAATAAGTGATTGATTTAAACAAGAGTACAGGAAAGAACATAGTAGAAGATCACTGTGTGCTACAGAGAGATGTACCAGCAGAGGTTCAAATAGGGAGAAAGACAAGACTAATTAGTAATCACTGGATAACACAAGAGATATTGAAATCAACTGCCAAAAGAAGAGGATATATATAAAGACAGCAAATGAAGCAGGTATGTAGGAATACAGAAACCTAAAAAATGAGGTGGACAGATAATGCCATGCAGGAATGGTTAGAGAAGAAATTAAAAACTGTAGAAGCATGCATGTCTATGAGAAAGACAGATACAGCCTATAGGAAAATTAGACACCTTAGGAGAAAAGGAAAGTACCCAAATGAGTATTTAGAGCTCATATAGCAACCCTTTACTAACCAAAGACAGGAAAGCTGCCTGTCAGGAGTTTTGTACAAGGGAAATGAACTTGAAGAATATGTTATCGAAAAAGAGAAAGAAGGAGTAGCTTAAGATGAGATGGGAAATTATGATACTGCAAGAAGAATTTGACAGCAGCTGGAAAGAACTAAGCTGAAACAAAACACCTAGAGTGAAGGAAGACAAACCTACATTTATAGAAAAAGTAGTAGATCAGTTTTGGTATTTGGGGAATAAAATCACTGATGAAACTTCCTGGCAGATTAAAACTGTGTGCCGGACCGAGACTTGAACTCAGTGCGGCACACAGTTTTAATCTGCCAGGAAGTTTCATATCAGTGCACACTCCGTTTCAGAATGAAAATCTCATTCTAAAATCACTGATGATGGGAGAAGTAGAAAGGATACAGAATGCAGACTACAGTAAAAGAAAAGCATTTAAAAAAAAGAGAGATTTGTTGACAATGAATACAAATTTAAAAGGATGCTTTAGATTCATACTTCAGGCTCAATCTGTACCAAGCAGTCCAGCACTGGTTGCTTGACCATCACAGAAAAAATTTATATCTGCTGCGTGAATTCCCCAGTGTTTAATAGTCACAAAATATTTTTTTAAAAATTATTGTTTATTATTTTGAAATGGCAGCCATATTTGTTCTCGGCTGCATGTGTTTTTTTTGTATTTGCAAGCATCTACAGTTTTTTTTACAATTATTCGGTAGTGGATTGTCCTAAACCTTCCAGATAAAATGCATGTAGTTCAACACACTCTGGGCTACAAATTTACATCATTATCACTTAGCTGAATGTATTCTTTAATATATTTTTAATAGTTCAAAGTTATCAGCTACAAATTTTAAAAAAATCAATTTTTGAACAGTTGCTTTCCAAAGAAATATTAATTTCTCAGCTTTAATATTTTTTCTGCTATTACACTGTATAGTATAGTTACTTTTTATAGAGTATCAATGGTGAGCAGCTTACACTTAAAATGCACTGTTTAAAAAAATTTTTTTTTTTAATTTTTCCATTTTGAGGCCTGTAATACCTTTGTTGGGGGACCAGACAAAAGTCTGAAAATTTCACAGTTAATAGACCTTTATGATATCAAACTTCAGTATAAATTTCAACTTTGAGATTCAATTGGAAATTATGGAAAAAAGATTACAAACGTGAGTCAAAAATATGTTTTTTAACATTGAAATATCTGGTAGGTTAATGAAATAAAGTATACCAATTGCACAATGTAACACACCACATTACACTAGCTAATGATTATTTGTCAAAACAATGCTATGGTAATTGTTTCAGCAGCCTAACAATTTCATTTGCAAGCCTATACAAGTCTGATTGTTGTCTTCCTCCATACACCAACAATTGTCTACTCATGCTTATTTAGCTAGAAGTTCTTGAAGTGTGCAGTTGAAGAATGGTGTCTCGGTGTTCTGTTGGTGTTATTATTAATGAAGCATGTCATAAGAGTGTGCATGGAGTGTATCCTAAAGACAGTACTTTAATCGAAGATTTCAGTGAAGAAGAAAAAGTATTGTTTTACTTATGAGTTGGCCCAGAGGTCAAATCAGCATGCAAGCACCATGAAATGAAATACTTAAAAAAATTTCATCACCTTTTTGGTCAGTCTTGCATGGACCCTTTTGCGAAACATAAGAAACCTATAACAAAAGGTCTGCGAGAAATAACATTGTTCATTATTCTAAAAATAAAAGCCCTTTTGTCAATCTCATACCAGGAAACTCATTGTGTCCAAGATATTGTGTCTAAGATATTTATAATTAACAAGAGAAAGGATAGTGAAACCTCAGATACAAAATTTTGTAACTTATCAGCAAGCATTAAAAAAGTAGATACAGCTTGTGAAATCCTGGGTATATTGCTTGAAAGTAAAATTAGTAAACTAAGTCAAGATAAAAGACCAAGTGCCGTGAATACAAAAATTGAGAAAGTGGCAGCTACAGTCAAAAAGAATTTTGAAGTTTCCCCCATGAACCATGGACCTTGCCGTTGGTGGGGAGGCTTGCGTGCCTCAGCGATACAGATAGCCGTACCGTAGGTGCAACCACAACGGAGGGGTATCTGTTGAGAGGCCAGACAAACGTGTGGTTCCTGAAGAGGGGCAGCAGCCTTTTCAGTAGTTGCAAGGGCAACAGTCTGCATGATTGACTGATCTGGCCTTGTAACAATAACCAAAACGGCATTGCCGTGTCGGTACTGCGAACGGCTGAAAGCAAGGGGAAACTACAGCCGTAATTTTTCCCGAGGGCATGCAGCTTTACTGTATGATTACATGATGATGGCGTCCTCTTGGGTAAAATATTTCGGAGGTAAAATAGTCCCCCATTCGGATCTCCGGGCGGGGACTACCCAAGAGGATGTCGTTATCAGGAGAAAGAAAACTGGCGTTCTAGGGATCGGAGCGTGGAATGTCAGATCCCTTAATCGGGCAGGTAGGTTAGAGAATTTAAAAAGGGAAATGGATAGGTTGAAGTTAGATATAGTGGGAATTAGTGAAGTTCGGTGGCAGGAGGAACAAGACTTCTGGTCAGGTGACTACAGGGTTATAAACACAAAATCAAATAGGGGTAATGCAGGAGTAGGTTTAATAATGAATAGGAAAATAGGAATGCGGGTAAGCTACTACAAACAGCATAGTGAACGCATTATTGTGGCCAAGATAGATACGAAGCCCACACCTACTACAGTAGTACAAGTTTATATGCCAACTAGCTCTGCAGATGACGAAGAAATTGAAGAAATGTATGCTGAAATAAAAGAAATTACTCAGATTGTGAAGGGAGACGAAAATTTAATAGTCATGGGTGACTGGAATTCGAGTGTAGGAAAAGGGAGAGAAGGAAACATAGTGGGTGAATATGGATTGGGGGACAGAAATGAAAGAGGAAGCCGCCTGGTAGAATTTTGCGCAGAGCACAACATAATCATAACTAACACTTGGTTTAAGAATCATGAAAGAAGGTTGTGTACATGGAAGAACCCTGGAGATACTAAAAGGTATCAGATAGATTATATAATGGTAAGACAGAGATTTAGGAACCAGGTTTTAAATTGTAAGACATTTCCAGGGGCAGATGTGGACTCTGACCACAATCTATTGGTTATGACCTGTAGATTAAAACTGAAGAAACTGCAAAAAGGTGGGAATTTAAGGAGATGGGACCTGGATAAACTAAAAGAACCAGAGGTTGTACAGAGATTCAGGGAGAGCATAAGGGAGCAATTGACAGGAATGGGGGAAATAAATACAGTAGAAGAAGAATGGGTAGCTTTGAGGGATGAAGTGGTGAAGGCAGCAGAGGATCAAGTAGGTAAAAAGACGAAGGCTAGTAGAAATCCTTGGGTAACAGAAGAAATATTGAATTTAATTGATGAAAGGAGAAAATATAAAAATGCAGTAAGTGAAACAGGCAAAAAGGAATACAAACGTCTCAAAAATGAGATCGACAGGAAGTGCAAAATGGCTAAGCAGGGATGGCTAGAGGACAAATGTAAGGATGTAGAGGCTTATCGCACTAGGGGTAAGATAGATACCACCTACAGGAAAATTAAAGAGACCTTTGGAGAGAAGAGAACCACTTGTATGAATATCAAGAGCTCAGATGGAAACCCAGTTCTAAGCAAAGAAGGGAAAGCAGAAAGGTGAAAGGAGTATATAGAGGGTCTATACAAGGGCAATGTACTTGAGGACAATATTATGGAAATGGAAGAGGATGTAGATGAAGATGAAATGGGAGATATGATACTGCGTGAAGAGTTTGACAGAGCACTGAAAGACCTGAGTCGAAACAAAGCCCCCGGAGTAGACAATATTCCATTGGAACTACTGACGGCCGTGGGAGAGCCAGTCCTGACAAAACTCTACCATCTGGTGAGGAAGATGTATGAGACAGGCGAAATACCCTCAGACTTCAAGAAGAATATAATAATTCCAATCCCAAAGAAAGCAGGTGTTGACAGATGTGAAAATTACCGAACTATCAGCTTAATAAGTCACAGCTGCAAAATACTAACACGAATTCTTTACAGACGAATGGAAAAACTAGTAGAAGCCAACCTCGGGGAAGATCAGTTTGGATTCCGTAGAAACACTGGAACACGTGAGGCAATACTTACCTTACGACTTATCTTAGAAGAAAGATTAAGGAAAGGCAAACCTACGTTTCTAACATTTGTAGACTTAGAGAAAGCTTTTGACAATGTTGACTGGAATACTCTCTTTCAAATTCTAAAGGTGGCAGGGGTAAAATACAGGGGAAAGGCTATTTACAATTTGTACAGAAACCAGATGGCAGTTATAAGAGTCGAGGGACATGAAAGGGAAGCAGTGGTTGGGAAGGGAGTAAGACAGGGTTGTAGCCTCTCCCCGATGTTGTTCAATCTGTATATTGAGCAAGCAGTAAAGGAAACAAAAGAAAAATTTGGAGTAGGTATTAAAATTCATGGAGAAGAAATAAAAACTTTGAGGTTCGCCGATGACATTGTAATTCTGTCAGAGACAGCAAAGGACTTGGAAGAGCAGTTGAATGGAATGGACAGTGTCTTGAAAGGAGGATATAAGATGAACATCAACAAAAGCAAAACAAGGATAATGGAATGTAGTCTAATTAAGTCGGGTGATGCTGAGGGAATTAGATTAGGAAATGAGGCACTTAAAGTAGTAAAGGAGTTTTGCTATTTGGGGAGCAAAATAACTGATGATGGTCGAAGTAGAGAGGATATAAAATGTAGGCTGGCAATGGCAAGGAAAGCGTTTCTGAAGAAGAGAAATTTGTTAACATCCAGTATTGATTTAAGTGTCAGGAAGTCATTTCTGAAAGTATTTGTATGGAGTGTAGCCATGTATGGAAGTGAAACATGGACGATAAATAGTTTGGACAAGAAGAGAATAGAAGCTTTCGAAATGTGGTGCTACAGAAGAATGCTGAAGATTAGATGGGTAGATCACATAACTAATGAGGAAGTATTGAATAGGATTGGGGAGAAGAGAAGTTTGTGGCGCAACTTGACCAGAAGAAGGGATCGGTTGGTAGGACATGTTCTGAGGCATCAAGGGATCACCAATTTAGTATTGGAGGGCAGCGTGGAGGGTAAAAATCGTAGAGGGAGACCAAGAGATGAATACACTAAGCAGATTCAGAAGGATGTAGGTTACAGTAGGTACTGGGAGATGAAAAAGCTTGCACAGGATAGAGTAGCATGGAGAGCTGCATCAAACCAGTCTCAGGACTGAAGACCACAACAACAACATTTCAAAATACAATTTGCACTAAAACAGATGGAAGTTCTAAAACTTCACCAACCAAATATGATTATCTGATAGAAAAACTAAAAACTAAATGCAGTACTTCAAACAAAGAGGATAAAATTAAGATTATCAGTTTACTGCTGAATTCTTGGAGTCGAGCAAAAGCTAGTGATGATTTTAATGTGTCAGAACGTCTTGTTAAGTTAACAAGGCAATTAGTAAAAGAACAGGGAAATTTACCAGCATTACAAATGAAAACTGCATCTAATTTGGTAGATGTAAACACAATCAATAAAGTTATTAAATATTATGATGATGACAAAACAGCCATTTCATGTCTGGCAAAAAAGACTGTGTTTCTATGAAAGAAAATTGTTCCAAGATTCAAATACAAAAAAGGTTAACTTTGTGTAATTTAAATGAACTATTCACTGAATTTAAAAAAGAAAATCCTGACATTAAAATTGCGAATTGAGACCAAGATGGTGTATTGTTGCAAGGGCATTTAACACCCATAATGTTTTTGTTTGTTTGCATCATTAGAATGTAAAGTTGGTGATAGGTGGGGCCATTAGAGTTGACTATAAAGACCTTTTGGAAGTTATAGTATGCAATATTGACAGTTACAATTGTATGATCACGGGAAAATGTGAAGATTGTCCAGGCAAACAAGCCTTACTTGACATGTTTGAAGAATCCGAAGAAAACGATTTGATGCCTGACAATATAAAATATAAACAATGGGTGACACCAAGACAGAACTGAAATGGTGACAGTCATAAAATAATGAGAAGAGTTTTTTGAAGTGTTGGTGGCTAACTTTGAAAATCTGAAAATGCATCATTGTATTGCAAAAGCTCAAAGTAAATTTTTGAAAGACAAAAAGCAAACCTTGGCAGCTGATGAATGCTTAGTTCTTGCCGACTTTTCGGAAAATTATTCCTTTGTTGTTCAAGATGAAGTATAAGGGCACCACTGGGTAAACAAACAGGCCACATTCATCCATTTGCATTCTGTTATCAAAAAATGGCTCTGAGCACTTTGCGGCTTAACTTCTGAGGTCATCAGTCACCTAGAACTTAGAACTAATTAAACCTAACTAACCTAAGGACATCACACACATCCATGCTCGAGGCAGGATTCGAACCTGCGACCGAAGCACTTATATGTCATAAGTGACTACCTTGAGCAGAACATTACAGCAGTGCACATTTTTCAACTAAAATTAATGAACGACATTAAACAGCACCACACTTCCATAAAAAAAAAAAAAAAATAAAAAATAAATAAAGAAAACCTGATTTACTTTTCGGATGGGGCAGCAAGTATATATAAGGACGGGTATACACTCGCACACACACACACATATCCATCCACACATATATAGACACAAGCATACATATTTATTGTGTCTTTATATGTGTGGATGGATATGTGTGTGTGTGTGCGCGAGTGTATACCCGTCCTTTTTTCCCCCTAAGGTAAGTCTTTCCGCTCCCGGGATTGGAATGACTTCTTACCCTCTCCCTTAAAACCCACTTCCTTTCGTCTTTCCCTCTCCTTCCCTCTTTCCTGATGAGGCAAAAGTTTGTTGCGAAAGCTTGAATTTTGTGTGTATGTATGTGTCTATTTGTGTTTCTATCGACCTGCCAGCGCTTTCGTATGGTAAGTCACATCATCTTTGTTTTTAAATATATTTTCCCCGCGTGGAATGTTTCCCTCTATTATATATATATATATATATATATATATATATATATATATATATATATATATATATATATATATATATATATATATATATCTAAAAAGAAAGATGATGAAACTTACCAAACAAAAGCGCTGGCAGGTCGATAGACACACAAACAAACACAAACATACACACAAAATTCTAGCTTTCGCAACCAATGGTTGCCTCGTCAGGAAAGAGGGAAGGAGAAGGAAAGACAAAAGGATATGGGTTTTAAGGGAGAGGGTAAGGAGTCATTCCAATCCCGGGAGCGGAAAGACTTACCTTAGGGGGAAAAAAGGGAAAAAAGGACAGGTATACACTCGCACACACACACATATCCATCCACACATACACAGACACAAGCAGACATTTGTAAAGGCCTTTACAAATGTCTGCTTGTGTCTGTGTATGTGTGGATGGATATGTGTGTGTGTGCGAGTGTATACCTGTCCTTTTTTCCCTTTTTTCCCCCTAAGGTAAGTCTTTCCGCTCCCGGGATTGGAATGACTCCTTACCCTCTCCCTTAAAACCCATATCCTTTTGTCTTTCCTTCTCCTTCCCTCTTTCCTGACGAGGCAACCATTGGTTGCGAAAGCTAGAATTTTGTGTGTATGTTTGTGTTTGTTTGTGTGTCTATCGACCTGCCAGCGCTTTTGTTTGGTAAGTTTCATCATCTTTCTTTTTAGATATATTTTTCCCACGTGGAATGTTTCCCTCTATTATATATATATATATATATATATATATATATATATATATACGGGTATACACTCGCACACACACACACATATCCATCCACACATATACAGACACAAGCAGACATATTTATTGTGTCTTTATATGTGTGGATGGATATGTGTGTGTGCGAGTGTGTATATATATATATATATATATATATATATATATATATATATATATATATATATATATATACACAAGCAGACATATTTCTGCTTGTGTCTGTATGTGTGGATGGATATGTGCGTGTGTGCGAGTGTATACCTGTTCTTTTTTCCCCCTAAGGTAAGTCTTTCCGCTCCTGGGATTGGAATGACTCCTTACCCTCTCCCTTAAAACCCACTTCGTTTCGTCTTCCCCTCTCCTTCCCTCTTTCCTGATGAGGCAACAGTTTGTTGCGAAAGCTTGAATTTTGTGTGTATGTTTGTGTTTGTTTGTTTGTTTGTGTGTCTATCGACCTGCCAGCGCTTTTGTTCGGTAAGTCATCTCATCTTTGTTTTTATATATAATTTTTCCCACGTGGAATGTTTCCTTCCATTATATATATATATATATATATATATATATATATATATATATATATATATATATATATATATATATATATATATATAAAATATTAACATCTCCTTTCATAAAGAAGATTTTGGCTTGATGTAGAATGGCACTTTTTCACTTAATGTCATGGGAAGAATGCTTGTGATGGTGTCGGGGGTACAACAAAGCGAGCTTCACAAAAGCAAGTCCGCAGCAGACCGATGACAATCATATCATAATACCTCAAGAAATGTTTGAATTCTGTATGTTTTTGTACAATGTGAGGAAATACAAGAAGTCTATGATAGTGTCTTGAAGGAAAGGTACAACACTTGTCAGAAGATTAAAGGCACTCGATCTTTTCATTGTTTTGTACCCCATTCACACAAATTATTGAAGTGTAAGACCACATCAACTTCATCTGAGAGTCATCTTCATCAGTGTGGAAAACTTGTACAACTGGTTCTTCAAAATAAAGACATAATAGCTTGTGTTTACGATGAACAGTGGTGGATTGGTGAAGTTGATAATATTGACTGTCAAAACCAAGATGTACGTGTTGTATTTTATCACCTTCCAGGACCAAGGACATCTTTTTAAAAAATTGAGAAGGATCAAGTTTTGATGCCACTTAAAATGTACTAAGGAAGCTGTCTCCCATGGAATTTACAACTGTGACTTGGTGAACACCCAAACAGAGTGAATAAATTTCTCAAATGTTCAATGAGCGATGTACTGAAAACCAATAACAAGAGAACAATATAATGTAATTAGTAGGCTTATTTTCAATTAAAAAAGTAAGTAATCATAGATATGATTAAATTATATACTTTAACTGATATATTTTATTCCATAAGCCTAGATATCGCGGATGTTAAAAGACATATTTTTGACTCGTGTTTGTAATTTTTTTTCCATAACTTCAAATTGAAACTCAATGTTGAAATTTATACTGAAGTTTGATATCATAAAGGTCTATTAACTGTGAAATTTTCAGATTTTTATCTGGTCCCCCAACAAAGATATTGCTGGCCACAAAATGAAAAAATTAAAAAAAGCCCATTTTTTAAAACAGTGTATTTTTTTCAATGTAAGCTCCTCATCACTGATACTCTATAAAAAGTAACTATACTATATAATGTAATAGCAGAAAAAATACTAAAGCTGAGAAGTTAATCTTTCTTTGGAAAACTACTGTTCAAAAATTGAGTTTTTTTTTAAATTGTGGCTGATAAAATATATTAAAGAATACATTCAGCTAAGTGATAATGATGTAAATTTGTAGCCCAGAGTGTGTTAAACTAAATGCATTTTATCTGAAAGGCTTAGGACAGTCCACTACCGAATAATTGTAAAAAAAACTGTAGATGCTTGCAAATACGAAAAAAACACATGCAGCCTAGAACAAATATGGCTGCCATTTTAAAATAATAAACAATAATTTTAAAAAAAATATTTTGTGACTAAATCAGAGGCCTTAGAACTTGAATGCACCTCATAGTGGTATAGTAGAAGTAGTAGTAGCAGTAGCAGTGATTACTTTTACAATAAACTTTGTCAATGAGCATGAAGGATATTAGCTTGTGTTATTTTTTCTAAACTGCCCTCTAGAGTGCAAGTAAAAGTGCAAAAGCTTAGCCTTAACCTAAATCAGATGGAGATGTGAACCATTCTCTATATGGTAGGAGGCCACACACATGCCAGGCTAGTTATAAATGGTCCGTTGCTATGGTACCATTATGTCACTGTTGGAAACAGAAGAGGAGTACGGACTGTCTTAGCCATGCTACCATTTGCTACCATTCTATAGGAGGCTAGTTACTGTGGCACTGCCTCTCTAGATTCCTCTTATGTTAGTTGACCCATGCACAGTGAATATGAATGAAGCCCAACCAGGTACAAGTATTGATGTAACGTTTTTGAGTGAGGACATCATTACTTTCTTGCAGGAGTTTTCACGTTCAAGCAGATGGGAAACTGAACGATATGAAAAATTTAAGGACACCCTTCTTCAGGGAGTTAAGTTCAAAACACATACCTTCCAAACTTTATGGTATGAGCATCAAAAGTGGTTATATGTTAGCCCAAGGAAATTTATTCTGCTTGCCAAGTTTCTTCTTAAGCACAAGAAGTAGCTTATGGTCCAATAAGGGTTTCTGTCTATAGTTTTAGCGTGTCATGCTTCTTCTAAAGATTGTTTTAAATAATTTTATTTCATTTAAGGAACTACCTAAATACATGCTTAGTATTTTTGAGCTACTTAATGAGCTTCACAAACAGATGAAAATCAGGCACAGCAATGAAGTGAGGACTAACAGATTGATTATGATGATACTAATTGACATCACAAACAAGTCTTTTGTGTAAGCAGGATCTTTCAGAGGACAGAGGATTTCCTGAATTCCAGAAATTTCAGAGCCATTTTTAAACTTGTGCTTAACAGAAATGAAGATTTTAAAGTGCACTGGAAGAAAATGATCTGTTTCTGGGAATTTTCAAAAACTATACAGAACCAACTAATTGAATGTATAAATGAGGAGATTCATGAATACAGAACCACATTTTATGCCTGCATTATGGACAAAGTAACAGATGTTTCAGACAAGCCACAATGCTCACTTGTGAAACTGCTGGACTGCAACAGTGACATTCAAGAACATTTTGTTGGATTTCATGACATTAACCAAGCTACAATTGCTGCAGCTTTATTTACTGTGCTGAGTGGCATGTTTGAGAATTATGATATGTTTAACAAACTGGTGATCCATATCTGTGATGGTGCTTCCTTTCTGACAGGAAAATTAAATAGCTTGCAAGCTAAGATCCATAACATTGTCCAACCACTCTCTTTTACTCACTGTTTTACAAATAACTTGTATTTAGATTTGCAGGAGACCTGTTCACATATAAAACCAATAAAGGTTACATAAGGAATAAATATATTATGTGGGTCAAAAAGGAGACTGTATCTACTATCTGGGAACAGCTCTGATGTTAGTATTGTAATGCATTACAAAGAATACTGCAAAATATTGAAGCAAGTAATCCAGAAATCAAAGCAGCTTTATTATGAGAAAAAGATAATTACATCGGGCCACAAAATAAAAACTTTATGGGATATAGTGAAGAAAGAGGCAGGTGGAGCCAAAAAGGAAGAGGAACAGATAGCTCTAAAAATAAATGAGACTTTGGTAACAAATGCATGTAGTGTTTCAAACCTCTTAAACCGGTACTTCATTTCTGTTACTGACAACTTGGGGTTATCGCGTTCGGTGAACAGTGCAATAGAGTATCTGAGACCAGTCTTTAAAAATAACTTCAGTAAAATGGAAATGACAGTTATGTCTCCCACATAACTAGCATCCATCATAAAATCCTTAAAATCTAAGTATTCCAGTGGGTATGATAACATATCAACAAAGTTAATCAAAGCATGCTCATGCACTTTGAGTTCTATCTTAAGTTATTTGCGTAATCAATCTCTTATAAGCTGAACATTTCCAGAATGGTTAAAATATGCTGAAATTAAGCCTCTTTACAAGAAGGGGATAAAGAGATACCCTCAGACAATTGACCAATTTCACTTTTGCCAGCTTTCTCAAAAATATTTGCAAAGGTTGTGTTCAAGCATCTCCTTAAGCATCTGACTGCAAATAGTATTTTGTCCAAGTCACAGTTTGGCTTTCTTAAGGGTTCTGATATAGAGAAAGCTATTTACACTTACACTGAGAATGTACTTAATTCATTAGTTAATAAATTAGAGGCTACTGTCATTTTCTGTGACCTGTCAAATGCCTTTGACTGTGTGAACCATAGCATTCTCTTAAGTAAATTAGTATATTACTGTGTCACCAGCAATGCTGCAAAATGGTTTGAGTCTTATCTATCTAACAGGAAACCAAGTGTGTCGTTGCAAAATACATGTGCAGTAAGCAGTCAGTCTTCACCAGATTAGGAATTAATTACATGTGGTATTCCTCAAGGTTCTATCTTGGGTCCATTGCTTTTTCTTGTGTGTTCATCTGTTACATTGCCAGATGCTAAATTTGTTTCGTTTACAGATGATACAAACATTGCTATAAGTAGCAAGTCAAGTAAAAATTTAGAAATAGCTGCTAGTAAAATTTTGTTCAGGGTCACCGGAGCGGCTAAGGCAGTGGGCGGAAATAAATCATTCGGACAATTTTTGTGTGACAAGGCCATTTATTGGCAGAAAATGCATTAAAATGGGCAACATGAGTCAGGCCTATGGAGGCAAGGGTCAGCCAGAGCGTAGTGGTAGGTGATGCACAATTCGCATCAAACCTGGGCGAAGTTAATGAATAGTGGTGTCTGCCATTCGGACAAGTCCAATTGGCATGGCGGCTACAGATACAAAGTCCACGGCATCGCAGCACCGGGAGAGGCAGGTGGTGTTCACAGCTACAGGGTGCGCGGCAGAGAGAGCATCTCGCCGATGGGTGGCAGGGTACATCCAGCTTGACTACGCAGCTTCCTCTGCCCTGATTGGTCAGAAGCTGAGAAACCTGCATGGGTGCCATGGAAAGTTCCAAAGTGTGGCCTGGTCAGCATCACCTAGGTGGTGTTACCTCGTCAGCACACAATGGAGGCCCGTGATCAAGATAGCCACTCTGGTGCTGACTTGCTGTTGCCAGACCGTGGGACGAGAAAATTACAGACAGCCGAAGCTGCCGGCTAATGCTGGACTGTAACGAGAGAATGAAATTAACCTTTTGAAATAAATTAATGATAGAATCCCCTGCTATCTGGCTCAACCTTACACTCCTTCCCCTTCTGTGGGACCGGAGAACGTATGTGAATTCACTCAATGTAATTGTTATTTAAATGTAGACAATTTTAGTTTGCAAAACAAAGTAGACATTAAATTTAAGGGTTCCCACTGAAGATGTCAGGGGCCTCAAACTAGGGATGAGTGTAGAGACTTTGAAGACCTCCTAGGGGTCACAAAGGGGTTTACACACTTGAACAATATTATGTTTTCACAAGGACAAGGAATAAATAGCATAAAACATCAAAACAAAATTACATAAGTTAACTAGTGTGAATAAAACATCTTAGAAAGTAATAATTTGAATCAGGCATACACGCCAAGTGTCTTTGTTTTTAAATGAGTATACATATAACCACCAAAGCTACACGCAGGACTGAGCGGCACAATGCGGCGTGTTGTGTCGTCCTCAGTGGACAGCCCACAAGCTGCCGGCTGGAAGGGGGCAGGGCAGTGGCCAGGTCTGTTCACTGGAACTCAGTGCAGTGGAGTATGAGGGGAGGTTAACATGTTTTAAAAAGGGGTTAACACTGGGAGAGCACTTCACTATGCTGCACAAGTTTTCACATTGGTAGATAACACAGCTGAACTCTTAAAACTAAAGGAGGGCACATGCCTTGATAAGTTTTTTCTTTCAAATCATGGGCGATATTCCCCATCGAGTTGAGGTTCTGGGACTATTGGAGGGGATGGTTGTAGCCGTTTGGGAAACCCCTTTTTATACAAGATCCATATCAGTACAATAGTAACAATACCAGTGACTGGGGTTACCGGGGCACTGGGTATAAAGGTTGTATGTAGTTTAGTGGCTGTCTGCCATTCACTTAAGTGTGCTAACAGGCAATCATAAGAAATTTGTCCTTCCTCATGTTTTAAGAGGTCATCAATTGATGTTAATAGATGATCATTTGGTATATTAGATAAAGCAGGTAATTCAGTTGACAAAGGAATCACAAATGAACTTTCAGGTAGAAAAATCATAGGTAAATGGGTGCGGATACTGATAGAGTAAGCCATACTGGCATGAAAAGTTACAAGTGGCGTAATAACATCACAATAGGAACTGTTTCTAAAAATCCACTGTTCGAGATTTCTATCTCATATGTGTGCGACCAGAAATTGTGTTCATAGAAACAAAGTGTTAATATTTTCGTAGCACTAATAATGTGGGCGGGGGTCAGTGCAGCAGCTACGTCAGAGCGGTGCGTGGCAGATGACTTCAGGGTCAGTGCGACAGCTATATCAGAATGGCTCATGGCAGATGACTTCAAGGCCGCTTCTCGCGCTACATTGCTGCACTACACATGAAGTAAGTGGCAGATCTAAGAACAAGAGGGCACTAAGGCATACTGGTGCTGTTTACTGGGATGACTGTACTTTGTACTCTTGATTACTTGCAGAACGCAAACTCCACATGTTTTTGGGCTCCTGCACCTGATGAATGTATTTATGTGGTTCAGAGTGAGAAGTGATGAATATAAATGTCACAGAAGGGGTATAATATTACTGAATAAGAAGGATAGATGAGCACAATCGATATGGTTCATTCAATGATGGCCAACAAAACAATAATTATAAGGCACGTAATTATGGGTTCACGCACCCAGTGCATAGATAAGTTCATCTGCTAGGTTCGGGTTCCTGTTCTCGGACACAAAAATTCTGTCATTGAATGTCAACACTGTTGAGAACGAGAGGAGAAAAACAACACTTGATGAGAATCTAGAAACTTCCACAGTGGAAACAGAAAGCGTAAGGGATTGGATTAGAAAAGTTGAGCATAAATTTCTGATGAGCTTGTCCTTTATGATGGTAGAATGTACAGCATATTGTTGACATGACAATATCACCTACTTAACTGTTTATATGACAATATTGCGATTCCAAGATAGCTGCTATGTACTTCTTCTTAAAAGTCGACATCCCTCACAAAAGAAAACTTTGCTGTGCGACCAAATTCACCGTCTTCATCCTCATTGGCCCCAGCTAGTTGCTTCAAACTCACGTCTATCCTTGGGTATATCACAGTGTCCTGAGACATGTCATACAGTTAAATACTACTGCTTCAGTAGTAGGTGATCCTTTCGAAAATACAATGGAAGAACAATGTCAAAGAAAGCACAGGTTTTGAACTGAGATTTCCGCTTACTGGCGGTTAAGCTGCGGGCTAGATGTGGTGCACATCTGATAGTGCTCGAACAACTATATCAGAGAGGACGGAACACTGTTCTTCTGGGCCCTTCTGTGACATGAAAGATTAAAGTCTAGCTGTGTTAGTCCATATCTACTGAATAATTTTGTGTTAGAATACACCCAGATAATAAACTCCAAAAGGTGTTGTTCTATGGAATGTTGAAAGATGAAAGTGGGTATGATGGACTATGCCACAAAATTGAAAAGTTGCTTGAAACTCACATCTATCCTTGGGTATATTGCGGTGTCCTGAGACACATCATACAGTTAAATACTACAGCTTCAGTAGTCGATGATCCTTCAGAAAATACAGTGGAAGAACAATGTCAAAGAAAGCACAGATTTTGAACTGAGATTTCCGCTTACTGGTGGTTAAGCTGCAGGCTAGATGCAGTTCACGTCCGATAGTGCTCGAACAGCTATTGTCAGAGAGGACAGAACACTGTTCTCTTGGACCCTTCTGTGGCATGAAAGATTAAAGTGTAGCTGTGTTAGTCCACATGGACTGAATAATTTTGTGTTAGAATACGCCCAGATAATAAACTCCAAAAGATGTTGTTCTATGGTAAGTTGAAAGATGAAAGTGGGTAGGACAGACTATGCTGCGAAATTGAAAAGTTAAGGAACGACATAGGCAGTTAGGGATCCGCGTGATTGCGGGTTGTGCTCTGGTTTGCCTAACAAACAAGACGTACGGCCAAAGTCTCCTGCCCTGTGATAGTTAGTCACTCCGTTTACATTATCTACAGTGGGAAAGCACGTGGCATGTCCCTCCAAATAAGCATTCAGACACAAATGAAATAAGGCATGATTACATCTTAAGTTACCCTTCCAAAATAGTTTCTTAACTAGAACATTATTAGTAAACACTTAAATAATGGGCGACAAATTAACACATGGATACACTAGGTTCATAGACACAAATACTAAATTACTTGTGCTGGCAGAACTCTAACAAAACTCTTGAAATAATTGATAATAAAACATAGACAAAATGAATAATTAAAATAGTACATAAGTAACTGGCAACCCATCACAGTGACACGAGCGGTGGCAAAACTGTAATACAAGCTAAAGTACAAAATACCATTTCCCTTACACAAAACTCCCTTATTCTCCAACTACCTTTTGGATCAAAATAAGTGTAAGTATTCTCTGTTATCCTTGTTATGATCTTCTTTGTATCTCCATACTGATTGACATGTCTTTGGTATGTCTACCTGCAGGTGTGCTGTCATTAAGTTGTGCCAATGTTATGAGTAATGTGGTGTAATAGTACAGTGTCACGCTAATACTCCCTTTAGCAAGGTTTCAGTTTAAGGTAGTTTCATGTCTCCTTTAGTCTTCAGACCAATAATTGCCATTAGCCTCATTGATATTATTAAACATTTTGTATGATATTTCCTGCATTATTTTGTACTCCTTGTCCTGTAACTATGTAATGTGGGTTGTTGGCAGCCTCCTAACCAATTGTGCTGAGTTATTGTTGTTGTTCCTTTTATTAACTCTCTCACCTACCTGCTTCCTAATACTTGTTAATGCTGGTTTGATGATACTGGTTGCCTCTCGATGACATCGACAAAACTTACCCGTCAGCATTTTGGTTTTTGAATAAAATTAGAGTCCATTAGCCATGTGTAGAGTGTATAGGAAGGAAGGTAATTCCCTTGGCGTTGAAATTGTGCATAAAGTTATTCAAAATATTTGTCGTATAGTGGTTAAGAGTTCCATGTTGAGAATCAGTGTTACTTGGGGCGCTGGAGATGCAGCAGGTGACGCACTCATATGATTGCAGAGTGCTGACATTACAGATATGACCAGCTCTAACCAGTGCGAGAGCAGTGCTGGTAGCCGTGATCATGGGATCTGTCCTGCTGGCAGAGTGCCGAGCGCTAAATAACTCTAGAATAATTCTCTGCGAAAGGAGGGTTCAGTGATTATTTTATAGTACTAAAGGTGACTGTCAATGTAACTCATATACCTAATGTCACAGATAGAGGCATAGATGACTTCTCAACTAACTCTTTGCAGGTCGTGGGTTCAATGCTAGTAGGGGCTGTCTCTTTCCAAACTGAAGTATATGATAGTTCTATATTTTACTCTGACTATTACTCTGTTTAAGGTTACTTGCATGTGTTCAATTGGGGCTTTTATTTTTCCCTTCTTTACAACTCCTGATTAGTACATTATTTATGAAGGATTTTCTTTTCAAGGGACTCAGGTAACTCAGTCATTAAAGTTCATGGAACTATCATGATTCATTTACTCACTTAGATACTCTGTTCTTCTAAAATGTATGTAATTTATAAATTTTTATACTTCTGCATGAGTTGTGATGACGACTTGGCTCTCTCAAATATCACTTACTTGAAACTCAGGGGTAATAACTTCTGATATTGACAGTGGGGTATGCAGTTAGAACTGTTACTCTGGACTGGTATTAAATTGCTTTTTACTCTACTTTATTTTATGACGGCATTTCAAACTCGATCCTTTTGGCTGACATGTTTCCCACACAGCAGTCACTTACAGAATAAATATCACGCCATATAGATATGTTTATTAACTGCAAGGGTGGCAATACAACATAGTTGGAGACCAATTTGAGATCCCAACATCTCCTATCTTTGTGGACCAGGCAGTGTTTATTTTAAAAAAACTTCCTTTTTTCCTCTTTCTTGTTTCTTACTGAGAAATTATATAGGTTACACAAATAGATTTCTATCCCCGGGTAAAACTACAGCAATCTGTGGGGCAATATTAGGCTGGTGGATTTATTTTCATAACTATCTTCTTGGATTTGATGGTTATGCTGCAGACGTATGAATGTATGAAAGCATAGCATGAGAGCTTGAGTCACACAGCTCTGCTGTATGGTCCACGGGGAGGAAGAGGGGAAGCAAGGAGGTGGGGGCTGGAGTGTCTCTGTTCAGGAGGAAGACAAGAGGTCGGTCTGAGCAGCTAAGACGGGGGTGGTGGGGAGAGTTGCAGACGCTGCTTCCGCCAGTGGCAGAGGTGGGAGCTGGGTACGCATCACAAGGCAGTGTGTGTGTGTGGGGGGGGGGGGGGGGGGCGGGGGGAGGAGGTGGAACTCTAATGGCCGCTCACTTGGCGGAGAGGCCTACAGGGAGAAGGGAGGGGCGTGAGGGTTGTCGCGTCACCAGACTGCAGGAAGGGGCGTGGCTTGCGATTTGTAAACAAACTATGGGTGGCAGTCTTGCCTGGCATTAACCATGCGACTTTCTCTTTTGCATTTGGTGTGCAGAATGACATAGTATCATGAAAACTTACCTTGTTGTCTCTCCAGTGGCGTATTAAGAAAACAATAAAATAGCACTTACGGAGAACTCCTTTTACTTTCAAAGTAACATTTTGGCTGGTTAGCTTAGGCATATGTATTCTTGTTAATTGAAACTACTGTCTCTCTAGCCCAGTGTTTGAATTGTTCTTTGCCTTGTATCAGTGTTATTATTGGTGTTTGAACGTTTAGTGTAAACATACACTTAGTGTAGTGTATTTCAAACGGTAGGCAGAGGGCAGCATATTGTCACTGATTCTATGCTAATGGCAGCTACAAATACGTTTTACTAACATATTTTCATGGTAAAGCTTTAACAGCTGTTTCTGTTCACTGTTCACTAAATCAACAGGTGAAGTGTCATTCTATTCGACATACAAAAAATTAATTGTTTCTTAACTCTGCTTGTTCCATTGATAAGGACAACTTTTCCCCTTAATTCCATTACTAATGAGTGTTTGTGTTTCCAGTTCTCTACTGCTACGACAACATTACTGGAGACATTAAATGATGTAAGACAGAATGATTACAAAAACTCCAACCCTTTCCATTAGCATGTGACATCCTAAATTCTATTACAAATGGTTGCCAACACTTACGAGTACTTACAAATAACATGCACAACTTAAATGAATACATAGTAATGACGGTGGTTTCCCATCAATTAATTTTCTTACTTCACTAAAGAATTTTCAAATTGAATACACGGCATGCTGGACCTAGACCCTGGACCATAACCCACAGGGAAATTTTGACATTAGAGCATTCCTAGGTTGCACACTAGGTGGTTATACGGCTTTCTTTCTTGCCTTCCTCTGTCACCTTCAATCTGGCTATGATGACCAATAGATCATCCGGCCAGACACATCTGCGACCCACATCACGAATATTCTGTATGAACATAGCCATATTTTAATGGGAATTTCCAGAAAAAGTGGAAATGAAAGAAGCCACAGGAAAATTACTTACAGTTATCATGTTAGCTGAGATTGTGGCAGTTGTATTAGTGAAAGAATTAGTATTAGTTGTCACGAGTTGTACATTTGTTACAGGTGTGGAGCTAGCCACAAGTACAGAAGTTCGCACACTGGCTTCCAGCGTCTGTTTCAAGACGTGGTTTTGCTCAATTAACTCTCGATTTTGGATGAACAATTGGTTCATTCTAGTATTAATAGCTTCGAGCGGGTCTTGTGAGGCAGCTGCCTCTTTGGGCGTATCCCGTTCTGTTGCTCGAGTTACCATCGGCATGCTTACAAAATCAGGGGTCGCTAGTGACACAAAAGTGAATGTTACGTAAAGAGAGGTCACAAAATAACCTAATCCAGTGACAGACGGATCGTGATGTTAAAGTTTGAAGCGACGTTGCGACATACATGAAGGTCGAGCTGGTGCGATGTGTTGGTAGCGGCGACAGTGTGGTGGAGCGGCGGTTGGCAGGATCGGTGGCGGACGTCATAGATGCGGGCGGGTGGCTGCTGGAACCTTGGGTGGCAGCAGATGCGTTGGTGGTGGGTGACAGTGTTTTGGCCAGTACGCGGCTGCAGCCCCTGGCACGACGGCAGGCGGCAGCAACGATGTCCGGCTCACGTGGCTGGTTCCCTCAGACTCAGACAGCGCCGTCACTGCAGCACATGCACTGTGCATTTCTACTGACATAGCCGCAGCCCATACAGTGTGAACATGGTGGCCGGCTGGTGCATTCTATACGTGTGTACAGCTCGACGCTAGAAGCGTATCGAAGTGCACACAGCTATGTAACTGTGCCGCATCTCATGCTCAAAATTCTTCATGCTGATGATAATAATTATTGCTATTGATCAATGTGTCACATGAACTTGTGAACCATGAATTGACCAATCTCGCCTCCCCCTCTCTGTCTTCCCTTATCCCAACATATGCATGCCCCCACACCTCATCCATTTAATGCTTTTCTCTCATGTTTTTATATGTTTTTTGCATATTTGTATATATTTTATGCATTGTCATGTATTTATGTGTATTTTTAAACAATGGAAAATCCAGCATGGAATATAACAATATTATGAAAAGGAAAGTTGCTACTCACCATGTAGTGGAGATGCTGAGTTGCAGCTAGGCGCAACGATAAGACTGTTCCAAATAAAGCCTTCGTCAAAAATAGACACAAATCACACACACACACACACACACACACACACACACACACACACACGACTGCAGTCTAAGGCAACTGTAACCTCTGTAGTGTGGCTACAGTTGCCGTAGACTGCACTCATGGAAATTTGTGGTAAGTTCCTGTGGGACGAAACTGCTGACATCATGGTTCCCTAGGCTTACGCACTACTTAATCTAACTTTCAGTAAGGACAATAGACACACCCATGCCCGAGGGAGGACTAAAACCTCCGGTGGGGAGAGCTGCATGAACTGTGGCAAGGTATCTCAGACCGCACGGCTACCCTGCACGGTCTGCAGCCATGTGAGTGAGAGTTGCGTTTGTGTGTGTGTGTGTGTGTGTGTGTGTGTGTGTGTGTGTGTGTGTGTGATCTATTTTTATGAAGGACTCACAAGCCAAAAGCTTTATTTGGAACAATCTTTTTGTTGTGCCTATCTGCAACTCAGCATCTCTGCTGTGTGGTAAGTAGCAACTTTCCTTTTCGTAATATTGTTATGTGTATTTTTACATATTTGTGCATATTTATGCAGGTCTGCACATATTTTTACAACCATTTAATGCCTTCATTTGCCCATTTCCTCTGTAACTTCCTGTTTCCCTAATGCCATCCCTGTGACAATGGATCCATGCTCCATCATTTTACATCACTTCAAATCCCAGTTACATATATTGTTCCTTAAATTCTGCCTAAACCATGTAATCCCCCTCCCTCCTCCCATGCTCCGGCACCCCCAATGGCCTAACTTAAAAATTCCTTTCACATGAACGCACGTTAGTGAGCCAACTTCTTTATGGGCCATCTGGTGGAATCATTCCTAGCCTCTCAAAACCCCAAATCCCTGGCCTGTATTAGGTTCATTGATAATATGTCCATGATCTGGACTAGGGGCCAAGACATCCTATCTTCATTCCTTCACAACATCAACACATTCTCTCCCATCTGCTTCACCTGGCCCTCCTCAACCCAGTGTGCCACCCTCCTGAACATTGATCTCCTCCTCTCTGATTACTCCATTCACTGTCTGTCTACATTAAACCCACCAACAAGCAACAGAACCCACATTTTGACAGCTGCCATATCTTTCACATAAAAAAGCTCTTCCATATAGCCTGGCCACATGAGGATGGTGTATCTGCAGTGGCAAGAACTCCCTTGTGCAGTCCGCTGAAGCTCTCACGAAGGCCTACATAGACATGCACTGTCCCCCAGACCTAGGTCACAAACAGATTTCCTGTGTCATGTCACCACACATCCCCAGTCCTCCCAGAGCTTCCAAAAACCAGGTAAAAAGGATTAAAAAGGATTGTTCCCTTCATCACCCAATTCCATGCTGAACTGGAACAACTGAAACACATCGTTCATCAGGGCTTTGATTATCTATCATCATGCCCCGAAATAAGGGACATCCTACCCAAGATCCTTCCCACCCCTCCTAAAGTGGTGCTCTGTCACCCATCCAACATCCACAACATCCCAGTCCATCATTATGATACTCCCACTCCCAACCCCTTGCCAAGTGGATGATAACCCTGTGGAACACATAGGTACCATACCTGCACAATCCACCCACCCAGTACTTCTTACTCCAGGAGTGTCACAGGCTTATCCTACCCCATCAGAAGGCAATCCATCCATGAAAGCAACCATGTCATATACCAGCTCTGCCCATCAATGCACAGCTTTTCATATCTGTATGATAACCAACCAGCTGTTCACCAGGATGAATAGCAACCACCAAATTGTGGCGAAGAGGAAAATGGACCACCCTGTGGCCAATATGCAGCTGAATATAATGTGGTTGATTTCAATGCCTGCTTCACAACCTGGTCCATATGGATCCTGCCATCCACCACCAGCTTTCCTGAACTGTGCAGATGGGGATTAGCCATACAATACATTCTCCATTCCCAAAATTATCCTGGTCTCAAGTTACAGTAACCTACTGACCCCACACGCTCCATCCACAAACAGTTCATGCCCCCACACCATCAATGTGCACAGCTCTCTGCCAATGCACCCACTGCTCTCTGTCCCCACTCTGCTCAACTCCTTTTCAACTCCCTATCTCTCCCCCCTCCCCTCCGCCCTCCCCAGAAGGCCTCCTGAAGCTGCACTTGGGATCCTTGTCCTGCTGCTATCTAGTCTCTGCAAACTCTGTCAGACAGTGCTGACCTCTCCTCCTCGCCCACACCCTGCTATACAACTCTCCCCCCCCCCCCCCCCCCCCTTTGCCATTCCACCTTGAATTCTGCTTCCATTCAACATGACAATTGTATTCTGGGCAGAGCAATCAGAAATAGTGATGATGTGTGCTTGCTTGTGTGAATGTGTATGTGTTTCCTTTCTGAAGAAGGCTTTGGCTGAAAGCTCAATATGTAGCAATCTTTTCATTATGCCTGTCTGCAATTCAACGTGGCATCTTTACAGTGAGTAGCAATTTACCCTTTTCACAATATTGTCAGTATTTCACCCTGAACCATTTATTGTTGGACTATGTTCACATGACTCAGTATGTAGAAGAGAACTTCCTAAATGCAGCATACCACTTAAATAGAATACACACATCAAAAGAAGTATTGCATCACCTCGGTTCCGAGAGTTCTGGAACCTGTACAGAAAATTTGAATTGAGATCAACATAATCTTCATTTCTGTTCTTTTTATTGCTCATGAAAACCACACATTGCATGTTGTACCACCATACAATGCGACCTTCCGAGATGGTGGTCCAGACTGCAGTAAACACCGGCACTTCTAATACCTAGAAGCATGTCCTCTTGCATTGATGCATGCCTGTATTTGTCATGGCATACTATCCACAAGTTCAACAAGGCACTGTTGGTCCAGATTGTCCCACTCCTCAAGGGCGATTCGGCATAGATCCCTCAGAGTGGTTGATGGGGCACCTTGTCATTAAACAGCCCTTTTCAATCTATTCCAGGCATATTTGATAGGGTTCATATCTGGGGAACATGCTGGCCATTGTAGTCAAGTGATGTTGTTGTCCTGAAGGAAGTCATTCACAAGATGTGCATGATGGGGGCGCAAATTGTCATCCATGAAGACAAATGCCTCACCAACATGCTGCTGATATGGTTGCACTATCAGTTGGAGGATGGCATTCACCTACCGTACAGCCGTTATGGCACCTTCCATGACCACTGGCATCATACATCAGCCCCACATAATGCCACCCCAAAATACGAGGTAACCTACACCTTGCTTCACTCGCTGGACAGTATGTCTAAGGTGTTCAACTTGACTGCATTGCCTCCAAACACGTCTCTGACGATTGTCTGGATGAAGGCATATGTGACACTTATCAGTGATGAAAACGTAATGCCAATCCTGAGCATTCCAATTGGCATGTTGTTGGACCCATCTGTACTGCACTGCTTGGTGTCATGATTGCAAAGATGGACCTCGCCATGGATATCGGGAGTGAAGTTGCGCATGATGCAACCTATTGTGCACATTTTGAATCATAACTTGACATCCTGTGGCTGCACTAAAAGCATTATTCAACATGGTGGCGTTGCTGTCAGGGTTCCTCCAAGCCATAATCCATAAGTAGTGGTCATCCACTGTAGTAGTAACTCTTGGGCGGCTTGAGCGAGGCACGTCATCAACAGTTCCTGTCTCTCAGTATGTCCTTCATGTCTGAACAACATCGATTTGATTCACTCCGAGACGCTTGGACACTTCCCTTGTTGAGAGCCCTTCCTGGCACAAAGTAACAATGCGGACACAATCAAACTGCGCTGTTGACCATCTAGCCATGGTTGAACTACAGACAACACGAGCCATGTATGTCTGCTTCCTGGTGGGATGACTGGAACTGATCAGCTGTCAGACCCCCTCCATCTAATAGGTGCTGCTCATGCATGGACACCGGCCACTGTAGCCGAGTGGTTCTAGACACTTCAGTATGGAACCACGCTGCTGCTACAGTCACAGGTTCAAATCCTACTTTGGGCTTGGATGTGTGTGAGGTCCTTAGGTTAGTTAGGTTTACGTAGTTCTAAGTCTAGGGGACTGATGACCTCAGATGTTAAGTCCCATAGTGTTTAGAGCCATTTGAACCATTTGAACTCATGCATGGTTGTTTACATCTTTGGGCAGGTTTAGTGATGTCTCTGAACAGTCAAAGGGATGGTGTCTGTGATACAATATCCATAGTCAACATCTGTCCTCAGGAGTTCTGGGAACTGGTGTGACTCAAAACTTTTTTGATGTGTGTAAATAGATGAATAAATAAAATTTTATTGTTGTTCAACTATTACAGCAATAGACAACATCAAGTTACGGATGTGTATAAATAAAAAGTATGTACACAAGAAAGATGAGTTTATGAAAGTTAAAGTTGCGATAAATTACAATAAAGTTTCAACAAAGTATGATATTTAGGTTAAAACAATTTGAATAAATCACTGTACATTGACAATGTTAAAGAATTTACTGAACACTCTCAAAACAAAACCACTATGATGTCACATTTTCAGATTCATAAAATTCATTGCCTGAGTAAAAAAGGATTAATGGATAACCAACTGTGCAATATGTACTTTAATAAATGGAGTGGAGCTTCTACCCAATCTAGAGGCAGTTTGTCAAACATTTTTCATACCCACCACTTCATAACTGTTCAATGGTTTAAATAAGTGGTAGTCAATCTTTTCTACTTACTGCCCACTTTTGTATCTCTGCTAGTAATAAAATTTTCTACTGCCCATAGGTCCTTCAGTAACTGTGATTTAGAAAGCAGGAAAGTAACTTTACTTCTCAAAATTTGTGAAGCAGAGTTATAGCAAGACAAGCTTATGGTAATAATCATTTACCAAACACTTAACGTCAAAATTTTATGACATTTCATGAAAATATTTTTAAAAGCCCTACCACATACTGCCCGTCAGGAATGATGAAACACTCGCTAGTGGGTGTTAAGAGCTGGGTTGACTACCACTGTTTTAAGCAGTCTAGAGTAATGTATGTCAATATGCCTACGTAATTTTTCTAGTACCATGAGAGTGTAAATCCTCTCTAAGCTGGCCTTTTGATAAGTTATTCTTTGTATACAAGAGAACAGTGTAAATGTACAAATTATTACAGTCAATATTTTTATAATTGGATAGATAAAAATTCCACTCACCAAGCGGTGACAGAACACATACAATAAAGAAGGTTATAATTAGGCAAGCTTTTGGAGCCAGTAGCTTCTTCTTCAGGCAGAATGGTTGAAGGGAAAGGAAGAAGGATGAAGGAAAAGGACTGGAGAGGTCTAGGGGAAGGGGTAGATTTCAGGAAAGTCACCCAGGACTGTGGGCCAGGAGAGACTTACCAGACGGGATGTGAAGAAAAGACTGATTGCTGGGACTGCACTGGACAATATTTGAAAACCTGTATGCTTAAACGTGGAAGACAGGATAATATGTAAGATAGAGATTACTCCTTAAACATTGTGCATGAGTTAATAAGAGTGGAAAGTTCTGAGGGCCTTGTATGTAACAGAGGTGGGAGGGGGCAGCGAAAAATACACACATCAAAAAAAGTATTGCATCACCTTGCTTCCAAGAGTTCTGGAACCTGTACAGAAAGTTAGAATAGAGATCAACATAAACATCATTTCCACCCTTTTTATTGCTCATGAAAACTACACTTGCATGTTGTACCAACATTCAGTGAGACCTTCAGATTTGGTGGTCCAGATTGCTGTACACACCAGTATCTCTAACACCCAGTAGCACATCCTCTTGCATTGATGCATGCCTGTATTTATCATGGCATACTATCCACAAGTTCACCAAGGCACTGTTGGTCCAGATTGTCCCACTACTCAAGGGTGATTCAGCGTACATCCCTCAGAGTGGTTGGTGGGTCACATTGTCCATAAACAGCCCTTTTCAGTCTATCCCAGGCATGTTCGATGGGGTTCATGTCTGGAGAACATGCTAGCCACTTTAGTTGAGTGATGTCGTTATCCTGAAGGAAGTCATTCACAAGATGTGCATGATAGGGGTGCAAATTGTTGTCCATGAAGATGAATGCCTCTCCAATATGCTGCCGATATGGTTGCACTATCAGTTAGAGGATGGCATCCACGTACCGTACTGCCGTTACGGCACCTTCCATGACCACCAGTGGTGTACATTGGCCCCACATACTGCCACCTCAAAATAGCAGGGAACCTCCACCTTGCTGCACTCACTGGACAGTATGTCAAAGGCATTCAGCCTGACTGGCTTGCCTCCAAATACGTCTCCGATGATTGTCTGGTTGAAGGCATATGCTACACTCATAGGTGAAGAGGATGTGATGCCAATCCTGAGCGGTCCATTTGGCATGTTGTTGGGCACATCTGTGCTGTGCTGCATGATGTCATGGTTGCAAAGGTGGACCTCGCCATGGATGTCGGGAGTGAAGTTGCGCATGATGCAGCCTATTGTGCACATTTTGAATCATAACTTGACATCCTGTGGCTGCACTAAAAGCATTATTCAACATGGTGGCGTTGCTGTCAGGGTTCCTCCAAGCCATAATCCATACGTAGTGGTCATCCACTGTAGTAGTAACTCTTGGGCGGCCTGAGCGAGGCATGTCATCAACAGTTTCTGTCTCTCAGTACGTCCTTCATGTCTGAACAACATAGATTCGGTTCACTCCGAGACGCTTGGACACTTCCCTTGTTGAGAGCCCTTCCTGGCATGAAGTAACAATGCAGACATGATCAAATTGTGGTACTGACCATCTAGGCATGGTTGAAATACAGACAACACGAGCCGTGTACCTCCTTCCTGGTGGAATGACTGGAACTGATCAGTTGTCGGACCCCCTCCGTCTTGAAGGCACTGCTTTTGCATAGTTGTTCATATCTTTGGGCAGGCTTAGTGACATCTCTGAACAGTCAAAGGGATTGTGTCTGTGATACAATATCCACAGTCAATGCCTGGGAACTGGGTTGATGGAAAACTTTTTTTGATGTGTGTAGTTAGGTAAGAAAATGAAAGGTGAAGAAAACTACAATGGAGTGAAGAAAGGAGCAGTTACTGTGAAGAAATGCTGAGATGTCAAAAATTAATGTAAATTAAGGCCAGGTGGGTGGTGAGAACCAAGGACATGTTGTAGTGCTAGTTCCCACCTGCAGGGTTCTGAGATACTAGTGTCTGGGGAGAGAATCCAGATGGTGCATGCAGTGAAACAGGCACCAAGATCATGATTGTCACATTGTAGTGCATGCTCTGCAACGAGACATTGTATGTTGCCTGTATACACCCTCTGCCTATGCCCCATTCATCCTAACTTATTATTTGGTGGTAGTCATGCCGATGTTAAAGGCCAAACAGTGTTTACGTAACAGCTGGTATATGATGTGTCATCTCACAGGTGGTTCTTTCTTTGATAGTATATGTTTCGCCACTTACAGGGCTGGTATAGGTTGTGGTAAGTCTCTGCATAAGGCAAGTCTTGCAGTGGGGATGGTCACAGAGGTAGGAGCCATATGGTAGCGAGATAGGTGCAGAACGGGCATAGGGTCTGACAAGAATATTGCAGAGATTAGGAGGGTGGCAAAAAGCTATCTGGGTGTGGTGAGCAAAATCTCGTACAGAATGGATCTCATTTCAGGGCATGATTTTAGGAAGTCATGGCCTTGTCGAAGAGGCTGATTAATACACTCCAGACCAGATAATACGGAGTGACCAGTGGTGTGATCTGAAGCTGTTTGTTGGAGGGATCAGCAGTACCAGGACTGGATGTGATGGCTCAGGAAATCTGCTATTGAATGAGGCCAGTGGGGTAATTACATCCAGTGAAGCTGAGGTGAGAATGGTGGTGTACTTCGGTAAATAATGTGCATCTGAACAAATACATATCAATAAACAATGGTGGGCAGTGGGCAAGTTTTTGTGTGTTTGTAATAATCCTAATAACTTTGTGTCATGAACACGCATGCAATTGCTTCAAAATAAAAATAACTTTTCACTATGGTATGTAATGTGTGGATCTCAAGACAATTTATTATCTTTAAATATATCTAAAAGCTTAACACTAACTAAACGGTCTTTTATTGGCAAATCTCTTAGACAAAATACAATTTGTTGAGTTTTACTCCAAATGAGCAAAAATCGATAAGTTTGAAACTGGACTGACACTTGTAATAGGGTGTCTTTAGCCATAGTTTGAAGATTATTTAAGGTTGAACTGACATTCAGAAAAGTTATATCATCAGTGTCGAGAATGGGGTGAATATTTATATAAAATGGCAAATCATTTATCATTAGGATAAATAACAAATGTCCCAGAACTTAACACACTTAAATTCACCTGTCTGGGCTCTCTCCTTTTCATTGCACCCAAGTTGTTAATGGCTATTAAGAAACAATTAAAAATTCTTACCAACTTTGTTATTTTTGATTCCATAATAAACCAATTTGTTGAGAACCAAACCACACTCTAGATGGTTGAAGGTCTTGCTACAGTTGCAAAAAGTAGCCTGAGTGAAGTTTTTCTCCTCATAAGCACTAAACATCTTTTTTGGCAAAGATTCAGTAGCATGAACAGTAGATTTGCCCTTCCTAAAGCCAAACTGTGCAGCAGAAAGACTGTTATTACATTCCAAATAATAACATAACAGGTAATAAATAATGGATTGTGGTACTTTAAATAAAACTGGTGTCAGAGATACTGGGTGATAACTACAGGGCAGTTTCCCTCTCCCTTCTTATAAATGGGCACAACTCTAGATAATTTTAACACCTCTGGAACTACACCTTCAGTTAAACATTTGTTAATACAGTAAGTAATGGGAAATACTATACAACTTTTTGTTAATAGAAATATCATATATATCTACAATATCAGAGAGCCTAAAGTTATTTCCTATATGTAAAACAACATCTGGCATTACATCTGAGGAAGAAAATGTATCTTTCAATGTATAGTTTACATTGTGACATTTTAAGAGAGCCAATAGTTTCATGACACCTAACAAGGCTTCCACAGATTTCACTAACAAACTGTATACATTCAAATTTTGATACTGGTACAGCCTCTGTGATGTAATCTGCCACCAAGGAAATGTGGGATTGTTTGTTGAAGATTGCAGTGCAGCAATCTTGTGTGAATATTGAGACTCCTGACTGTTAAAAAGCTGACTGTCAGAAAGGACCACGCTACACTAGAATGCCACAGTGGCTCTGCTGCCAGCGACACAATGTATGAGATACAATGGAGCTCTGCACCTGTCATCTAACTGAGTGTGGCAGTTCTGCCTGCAGAAGTGGTACTGTGATATTCTGCCTGCCAGTGGAATGCGTGGTGGTTTACTGTCAGCCCCCCACTAGTACGCCAGCAGAGCTGCCATGCAGTACATGCCACTCACCTCTTCAAATTCCACACAGATAGCTTTCACACCTGACCCTTTTATCTGCTGGATTCAAGTGAGACTGGCAATTTGGGTCAATTCATCTCAAGACTATTCCAACCACTAAAAGTAAATGAAAAAAAAAAAAAATAGAGAGTGAGAGTGAGTGAGAGAGAGAGAGAGAGAGAGAGAGAGAGAGAGAAGAAGAAGAAGAAGAAGAAGGTTTTGAGCTCGTGAGAGTAGCAAATGGATAAATGAAGACCAGTTCAAACAATTCCCCCCCCCCCAATCCACATTACAATCACATTTAAACTTCTTGTAATATATATCGGTTCGACAATATATCAACATTGAGATCCCTCAAGGAAGTGTACTGAGCCCAGTATTGTTTCTGGTATATATAAATGATTTCCCACAACATATCAGCCATGAAGAGAAGATATTATTTGCTGATGACAGCAACATATTAATCATCAGTAAGGCACCAGCACAAATGCTAGAAAATTCCACTGAAGTGCTGAGGGATGTCTACAAATGGTCTTAGAAAAACAAAGCAACCCTCAACATAAAGAAAACAAATACAATATGCTTTAGAATGAATGGCAAACAGAGTCCCTTAAATTTAAAACTAGATAACATCTCCATAGATGATGTCCCTACAACAACAGGGTTGCACACTGACAGCCAAATGAAGTAGAATGAACGTGCTACGAAACTCTCAAAAAAGATATCCACAAAATGTTATGCACTTAGACTCCTTGCATCTGCATTCAAAGATGAATTTCTGAGAACATTACACTTTAGTTACACACATTCAGTGATTAGTTGTGGTATAATTTTCTGGGGAAACAGTGCACAGAATTTACAAACAATATTTAAAATGCAAAAGGGAGCAGTAAGAATTATAACAAAAAGCAATAAGTGGACCCACTGCAGAGAACTTTTCAAAATGTTAGAAATACTAACTGTTCCCTGTGAATTTACGTTCCAAACCATAGAGAATATCAAGAAAAATATAGAAAATTAAAGCACAAATAGCAGTTCTTATAACTATAGTACAAGAACAAGTCACTATCTTCACCTAGACAGGAAAAATAAACATAAGACTCAAAATAGTTTCTTGTATGAGGGTGAAGAAATGTATAATAAACTGCCACAGAAAATAAAAGAAACAATTAACTTGCACTGCTTTAAGAAAAATCTTAAAATGTATTTGCAGGAACAGTATTTTTCCACTGTGAGTTAATTTGTTAGTAAAAATGATTGTAAGTAACTTTTGTTTCACAATGTTTAACTACATGTATGAAAAACTGTGTAAATATGAGAATGTACACAAACTGACAACACCCATACATTTTAAAATGTCTGCAGATGGCTAAATAAATAAATACTAATTACACATGTCACCAAAATTTTTTTTTCTGGCAAGATGATTTCCCTTAAAATAGTGTCATTTTTCTTTGATTCATCTTGGGAGGTACCCACTAACTTGTCAATTGAATGTACTGACATTTTCACAATACTGAAGAATTAACACTGTAATTTCTCGAATCCTTGTCCTGTGTGTGAAATAACATGTTTATTGCATGTTCAATAATGAAGGGATGTACCCCAAAACATCTCATTTTTCTGCATTCTCTTTTTCAAAACTACTTGTTCTTCTACATTAATTTTGATACTGAGTGCAGAAGAAATTCCTCTGTCATCTTATAGAGGCAGACCAGAGAGCTGCTGTGGCATCCCAATGCAATAAAGGCCCAAAATAGAATTGTGTTGCAATAGCCCAAAAATGTTGAAAACTGTGTGTTGCAAGGTATATTTTTTAACAAAAGGCACCCTACTCATTTAATAGCAAGACCAAGATGTTATGTTATGTTAACCGGGGACCTAGAAACGGCGGAGAGGCTCCATCCCCGTCGCAGCCGCAATGGTCCACAACCCCACAACAACCACCGCCCCACACCAAACCCAGGGTTATGTGCAGTTCAACCCCCGGTGGATCCCCCAGGGAACGCCTCACACCAGACAAGTGTAACCCCTATGTTTGCGTGGTCGAGTAATGGTGGTGTACGCATACATGGAGAATTTGTTTGCGCAGCAATCGCCGACATTGTGTAACTGAGGCGGAATAAGGGGAACCAGCCCGCATTCGCCGAGGCAGATGGAAATCTGCCTAAAAACCATCCATAGACTGGCCGGTTCAACGGTCCTCGGCACAAATGGGCCGGGTGGATTCGTGCCCGGGACCAGGCGCTCCTTCCCGCTCGGAAAGCTGAAGACCAAGATTCAATAATATAAAAAATGGGACAAACTGAAGGCAGATAACAAGACCAGGAATGTTACAAGTTTGTGTACAACATGTGTACTTATAGGCATGTGTAAGATTGAAACTCAAAATTTGTTATTATCTTTAAAATAATAAAATAAAAGGTAGACAAACTAGAGGACATAAAGATATAATAGGCAATGTTACAAGTCAGTTAAACTATGAGCTGGGTAACTAGAAAATGACAAAATTATAGGTACTATTTTATGAAGATAATTTATGTGGAAATTCCCAAAGCTCATAAAAATGTTTTGAGAAGGTTAAGTTTTACAAATCGAATAATTATCAAACTAACAACTTCTGGGTCAACGGAGGAGTCCGATCCTATCTGTCTCCTTTGACCCATGATGTAGGGGTGTTGTAGTGTGTGACCTCATTACTGTGCAGAGTTTAGTTTATGAGTTGGTTGTGTTTGTAGATGTCATCTTGTTGTGTTACGGTGCGGAGTTTAGTTTATGAGTTGGTTGTGTTTGTAGATGTCATCATGTTGCGTTTGATGGTGCCCTCTGGTGGTGGTGGTGGTGGTGTGTGTGTGTGTGTGTTTTGTATTGAGTTCAGTTGAGCTTTGGTGTTGGCAGAGTCTGTAACTGAAGGATTGAAATTGTTTTCAGTGAGATATCAATTAATTTTTTTGTGTATGTATTTGCATTTTTGATAGGTGTTATTGGTTTGCTGTTTGTGGTGCAGTAAGGAGTTTAATTTATTGTCTGGCTTCTGTTGTTATGTATGGATATGACAGTCAGGTTCAATAGTGCGAGGCTGCAGGTGGACATGGGGGAGGACATGATGTCCTTGATTAAGTTTCTGCAGATGTTTGGATTGATAGTAGAAATTGTCGGATGTAGTGTCTGCCAAGAAAATAAGAGGTTGGTGAGAGGTCCAGCATTTCGGACCAGGGATGGGTACATGTGGCGGTGTTGAAAGGACAACTTTTGCACTCCATTAGATGCGGTACCTGGTTCTAGAAATCTAGGTTGGCCAAGAGAGATTATTTTGATGACTTATTATTTTTGTTATAGGTCCTCTATTAATTTTTATGCGCATATGACTGGAGTGAGTGAGATGAAAGTGTTAGATTGGTTTTCTTTTTGCAGGGAAGTGTGTTCTGAGTATGTAAAGTATAGGGGGTAAGTTGGGTGGGCCAGGGGTGGTGGTTGAGATAGGTGAACAACAGTTAGGGAATAGAAAGTATGGGAGAGGTAAGTCTCTGGTAGGTTTATGAGTGTGGGGGACTGTTATTTCGAAGGGTGGGTAGGCTGATTGTGTTTTCAGCATTTTGGAGAGGAGTACTAACAGGGAATTGGTGGGGTTGATCGAAGAGTATATTGAGGAGGAGAGTACTGTCATTTCAGATGCCTTTTTGTCATACACTGGTTTGGGAAGAGGAATTATAATCATCTAGTTGTAAACCATAGTCTAGGGTTTAAAAATTACGAAACTGGTGCATGAACTAACACAATAGAAGGGTTTTTATTGGGGGGGAGGGGGGGCGGTTACATCAGTCATAGGGAAGGGGAAGAGACTCTCTTCTAACCTGCAATCTCATTTAGATGAGTATTGCTGGTGCAAGAGCGTCCCTGGGCATTATTGTATTTTTTGTGTTTTTCTGAGGGTGGTGAGTAAGAAGTTCTGGCCGAGGATGGTTAGTTGAGGGGTTTGGTATGTGTGTGTGTGTGGGGGGGGGAGGGGTAGGGAGGGGGGGTAATGGTTGTGGATATAGGTGGGTGGGTTGAAGGGGGGGGCTGTTTTACGATTATGTTGCAGAGAATCTTTCTTGTTGCAGTTGTTTTTTAATTGTAATGTGTGATTGAGTTTAGTTTATTTTGTCATTTTTATTTGTTTAAGGTCTTTCGTTTTCGGGTGAAGATTGAGGCCGGGGGGGCGGGGGGGGGGGGGGAAGGTGTTCAGGTTGTGGGTGGTTTGGAGGTTTATTGTTTGTTTGTGTTTTTCTTGTGTGTGTGTGTGAGATTGGTGTGGCTAACCTAATGTGTAGTGCCGGAATTTGTTGGTGGTAAGTAGTCGTTTTTTTGGCTCTGTTGGTCGCGAGTTGTGATGTTTTGTGGGGGTTTTAACGTATTGTGGGTTTGGTTTTACTTATTGCAGTTGTAGCTGTGTGTGTTTTGATATCGTCAGCTATGATTTACTCATGTAGTGTCTGATTCCAATTTTTGTTGTTTTAGGTTTTGGTATCGATTGTTGCGGTCCGATTTCAGTTTTTGTTGTAGGTTTTTTGTGGTATCGACACTTGCCGTTGAGCTATGTAGGTGAAGGGAAGTGACCGTATCGTGTGGATTTTTTTGGGTGTAGCAGAATGTGGGAATTCTGTGTTGTTTTTCGTCGTTTCCGTGTTTGTTGTCGTGTTTAAGTAGGCGCCATATTGGAGGCGCTGAGAATGGTCATTTCCGCCATATTGATGACAAGTGGCAAAGCAGACGGGTGGAATCGGACTCTTCTGTAACCCCGAAGTACTTTTTATGAAAGTGGGTATTTTTGGAATTAAATAAAATTAGGCTACGAAACTATGCACTGAATTTTGGAAATAATAACAAATTCAAATTTGAACATTTTGGAACACTTTTTTTTTTAATCGGAGTATGAAGAGCTCTTGGTAAAAAAAAAAAAGTAAAACATTTGTTGAAAAGAGAAGGATGAAGGCTTTCAGATGAAGTATATGAATTCAGAAAAATCAGAATACAGCTATTTGTTCACTGAAAATTTCACCTTCATATGATTTTTACTTATGAAAGATCACTAATATTTCTTTAAAGACAATACAATGAAATAATTATATAAATCTTTTCACTGATCAAGAAACTACACAGTGAATAATAAAATTTTGATAACCTATGCTTAAAAACGAATCTGAATATTTTGAGTAACTACTGTACGTGTACCACCTGTAGAAAGCATAAAAAAAGTAGCTGTTGGTGAGAAATACGTTCAACCAATGCATACCGCAGGAATTTTAACGCTCTAGAAGAAATGTCAAAATGCCTTTTATCGTGCGATGTAAGAGGAAAATGTTATAGGGAAAAAAAACTGATCACTGTACCAAAATTTATCTGATTTTCGATTACCCCCAAGTTAACACCGATTCCTAGAGATCGCAAATACGGAATCAATGTAACAAATGTTCTACATACAAAATTTCATAAAATATGAACTTTTTGCAACACACTCCTACATTAAATATACCACCCATTTAAACTTCCTCCACGTATTTCGATTACGTTATGACAGCGCGAGATCACTTAATATCCAAGTACTCCAAGAATTGGCCCTGATTTTCGATTACCCCCAAGTCTGCAGCGATTCCTAGAGATCGCAGACACAGAATCAACGTTATGACTGCGCGAGATCACTTAAGATCCGAGCCGTCCAAGAATTGGCTCTGGTTTTTGATAACCCGCTTTTTAGCACCTATTCCTTATGGTCGCAAAGGCATAATAAACGTAAGAGATGTTATTCTTTCATAGATATGAACTATTTACACCGCATTCCAACATCGCATATGTGAGCCATTTCCCCGTCTTCATCAGAATTCGAGTGTGTTGGGGACGCGCACTATCGCTTAACAATCTAGTGCTCTAAAATGTAAGTAACTCTGATAGCGCTACGAAGGCGCGGAATCACTGAGACCCGAACCTTCCAAAAATTAGCTACAATTGGTAGCAGAGCGTGGTTAATTAAAATTCCATTCAGCGATATAAATACGATACATAACAGGCAGGTGAAGTGAGTATGGAACAAATGCAAAGACGCTAAGACTTATAGCAACTTTGATAATAATAATAATAAGAAGAAGAATACACAAACATGTTTTTAATATAGCCTTGGCTACTGTTTCTTTTACATTTCTTTTCCATGACACTACAAAATACAAATCAAAATCATTTTAGGTTTCTGCTCTCTAACGGCTGAGTTTGTAACTAAAATTTCTTGATAGGGGATGTTCACAGATGGCAACATAGCAGAAGTCAGAAAACGCTCCCATGATCCTTTGCATAGACTTAATGACGGTGTAGGGCAGTTGTGTTTCGTCAGAGAATGAGTTTTGGGCGTGAAAATTTTGAAATATGATGGTGTGCTGCAACGAATTGTTGCACCAACTTGGCAAAAATTATCCGGCTGTTCTCTGTAATACAGCAAACAGTATGGGATCAAATGGGAAACCTACTACTCATTCGAAGTAGGAAAAAGTAAGGTAATTACGACACCGTAAATTTGTATAGAGTGTAAGTGCACACAGATTGTTTACGGGGAGTGTAGTGGGATGTGAAATTGAAGCGTCACCCATCCACCAGTGTCAGCCCAGTTTGCAGGTGAATATAAGTTTAATTTAGTTTTTGTTTATTATTTTTGTAATATTTGTAATGGTTGTGAACTGTCTAAAGTTTTTGTATTTATTTTTTATCTTTCATGTACGGAGAGGGCGGCGCAACGAACGGAGACAGCATCTTCACTGTCGGGACCAGAGAGAAAATTGCTGGCGACTATACGTCGCGGGTCGACAGCCAAAGAGCAACAGAAGATCCCGAAACCGAGTTGTTGCGTCGTTCTTCTAAAAAATGGAAAAATAAGAATTTGTAATGTTTGTACAACAATGACATCGTAGAAAGTTAATCATGTTGTAAATGTTCAATCCTATCTTGTCAAGGCTCAGGTTCACGTCTATATGTAGTATATAGGAAGATAATAAACTAGTGTATACTACAAAAGTTTAAATACGTGTTCCGAGAATTTATTTATGAAGAATTATGTTAAGGAAGAAGTGTTATTTGACAAGATTATTAATTTTTGACAAAGTTCATCGCGAGTTTGAATCTCGAAAGTTTATTCAATGTGGTTCTAATATTTATTAAATCAGATAACCTGCATTAATATAATTTCTGAGGAGAAACAAACGACATCTAAATTGAAAAAGTTTGCGCAAACCAATTGGACTGAGTGACGTAATTCTCCGCATACGACTCAAATGATGATGTTTTAATTACAGTTTCGTTCAAGAACCATTCAGAGACCACTTTAAAAGAATTTAAATAATTTTGAAGTGTTTTGTAACTGACGTAGGTGACGAAGTCTGCACATGGTCATACGTCATAAGGAAATCATTTATACAAAACTTACGTCGTTACACTACAGGAGCCGGAACGATGAAAATGACAAAATTAACGTTTTTTCGTTTTTTTTCATTATAAAATTATTTGGAGTTTTCGGAATGAAACAAATCAAGATTCACCCTTCTAAGTGAATTCTAAGTATGTTTTATATCGCTGCAAAGTTGACGCGTCGCTAAACGGCTGTAGCGACTTGGTGTGTCACCTCTGAGGCTCTGACGGCGCGAAAAACAAACACAGATTTTTCCACCTACCAAAAATCTCATCTTCAAAGTTAATACTCACAACGCCTTGAACTGGATGTTGTAACTTCTGTGAACTACGTCACTTCCCGTGTTTCGCTGTCGCTAGAGTCTAGTCAACTCATACGCGACTCAACTGCGCATGCACAAGTGCCGGCCCGCAGCTGCTCAAACGGATGTAATGTAAACAGCTGTCACGTCACGCTCATTGGAGGCAATTTCTTGTTAGGAAGCATTGCATAATCTTCCCAAAGCCTTTGACACACTTTGCTGTTGGCAAACGCTTGTATGGGCACTGTGTTTTATTGTTGTATATGGCGTATTTCCTTTGCGACTTAAGTTTTATTTTCGTTTTTTTTCCCTGTCGTTCACGTTTTGTTGCTGCATTATTATTATGCAGAAACGGGATACAGTGATATCCTTTGTTAGAGTATTGGTTCTTAACTTTAAAAATCACAAAAATTTAAGTGAAAACTAAAACAATGAAAAATTCCAGGAATTCTAAAAAATTGCCGGGTTTTTCCCGGTTTTCTCTCGGATGAAAAATTTCCCTGGTTTTTCCCAAATCTCCCGGTTGTCCCGGGTTGTATACACCCTGATCTTACTAAAAGTGGGAATTAATGATGTTGGTCTATAGTTGGAAACATCTTCCTTACTTCCCTTTTTATACACTGGTTTCACTACACTCATTTTTTGAACTGTTGGATACGTGTTTGCTCTAATGCTGCAATTAATCAGGTGAGTAAGAGGTTTAGAGATTTCTTTTAAGCACGCTTTAATAATAGCACTGGATACGCCATCCCATCCAGATGAAAAATTTGTCTTTACCATGTAAATTGCCCTGCAAGCCCCCTGCTCATTCACTTCCACAAATTCAAATTCGGTACACTGGGTGAGATGGCATTGGGTCTCTACCTGTGAATCTATAATATGGGTTGATTGTTCGCCAGAAATGTAGTGGTTATTAAAAATATTACATACAGTATCTGGTTTTTTTCTAATATTACCAGCATGTCTTACGCTGTGTGGTTCCATGTTCATCTTGTAGGGACCTTTTCGGTATTTATCAATCAGCTTCCAAGATGCTTTGCTTATGTTGTCAGACTGTTCTATTGTTTTGCTGTTAATCTGCTTCCTTAGGTTAACAGTTTCAGTTTTAAAAGTTTGTTTGGCCCTATTGTATTTTTCCTTGAAGACCTGCATAGTAGTAGATATAAAGCTGGTTTAGATCATGTACTTGCTGCCTGCGCCTTATCAGATTTTGTGGGAGTTTTAGTCTACGATTACTTCCATTTTGACAGTGTTTAACTACCTTCTGGATTTCTCTGACTGGACAACCTTATTCATAGGCCTAATGATGCAGTAGAGTTGAGTAGTATTCATTCCATTTCTCATCCGACCCTTTTACCTGGTACACCGAATCCCATTTCTCATTCGCTAGTTTGTCTTCAAGAGCGTTAATATTTGAGGTATTCAGCATTTGTTTCTGTAGCACAATTTTTGTTATTTTAGGCACAACTGAATTTATAGATTCTATAGTCTGACAGAAGTGATCACAATAAAAAAATCTAAGTTACTGTAATTTACCTTATCCATAACATCTTTATTGATTATAGCATAATCTATTCTAGTGGAACATGTGTCTGTTACTCTGGTGTCAGAGTTCACTACATTTACAAGATTGTATGAGGTTAGCACGTCACTGAGTTTCAAGTTTACTATACTATTTGAGTTTGCATCTATATTAAAGTCACCTAGTTTAGTAAGGTCATCAGAACTGGCCTGACGAACAACACTATTAAGTTTATCCATAAACATCATTACATCAGCATTTGGTGGCCTATATACTCCAATCACTTTATGTTTTGGTAACTTAGTTCATTACTGTAGAGTGCAATACCTGTCATTTAAATTGATCCTTCTTCAGTGTGGTGTTCAAGAAAGGAAATCTTTTTAGCTTCTATATCCTTGTTAACATAAATTGCCACACCGCCACCTTTTTGGTTTTGCCTACAATAACTATTTGCTAGTATGTAACCTTCTAATCTATAATATATTATTTTACTGTATTTTAGCCCATGTTCCGTTATTACTAGTACATGTGGAAAGTGTTCCTTTATGAATATTTGTAGTATGTCTAATTTGTTTCCGAGATATTGCACATTTAAGTGCATTAGCTTTAAGGTATTATTCCTTCTTGTTTATTTGCCATCTTGCACGAATCAAAATTATCTGAGTTACACTTTTTACGATATTTTGCATACACTGGTTTTTTAGAACTGTCCTGCAATGACTGATCACTTATTTCACAGCCTGGCTTTTCTTTTCTTGAACGGGACTCAGCCATATCCGAAATACATCTCTGAAAACTATTACTATGATCCTTTATTCTAAAAAAGTCTCTTGGTTGTAGTCCAGAGCAATTGGAGCTTTCTCCACACTGTCTTTCTCGCATAGTTTGCTTATGTGGGAAACTAGGTTGACCTTCCCTTTCCTGTTTAAGTGGAATCCGTGTTTTGTGTGTTCATCACGACTCATCTTACTTAAGTCTATCAGATGTACATGTAGTGTCGAATATCTTTGTTTACCCACGACCACAGTGGTAAATCATGTCGCCCGGGTACGTTTGTGATGACAATGTTCGATTTGGTAATATGTTACGGAAACATGGTAGGGTGTCTTGCTTTCGTTTTTGTATACGTCGTTGCCACCACCAAGAATCACAACGTGACCGTCTTTGTTCAACTGACTTGTTGCTGTTGTAATATTCTCCACCACTGCATTTAACATTGCACCAGGCTTGATTTTCGCTAAAACGGAAAGCTTTGAACTCACACTTTCGCGAAAACTTTTTGATAGATCTTTTCCATGACTGTCGGCATACGGAAGGAGCCCTTTGGTGCATCTTAAAGTTGGCACGTTCTTTTCTGGTTCTTTAGTGGGAGTTTTGTGATTATTTTCTGGTTCGTTTATGTCTGTTGTGTTACCACAGTCCGATATTAGTGCTGAGAATTTGTTTGATAATGGTATCACTGGGGCTGTACTTGCATGTAGTTCTTGCATGTTTGTTTTTTTCGGCACACACCATATTTTCCGCGCGGAATGACCTTTAACAACGGCCCTGTCATGATCAATTCCGATCCACTGCTTTATATTTCGTTTCCAGCTTTTGATATTTCCTCAGAAGTTCTTGATATTTTGTTATTGATTGACATTAAATCATCTGTTAACACGCTTATTATTTTTTCTTTTGTCTTTAGCGTGTTCATTATTTCGTTTTTCCATGGCACTTACAAAGCACTGTCGGCATGTCCAGACATGTTCGTCTTTTATATATTTCAAATTGACCTTGACACATTTATCATGGTACCAGTACTCGCAGTCGACACACAGGATACCTCATTTGACTTTCTTCACGCAAATTTTACAAACCTCACTATCACTTTTTAATGAAACTGAGACATCACTACACGAAAAATGTTCATTCGACGCCATCATGGATCCTGCTTAGTCAGCTGATATTTTGTTTAATGAAAAAGAGCAGTTCAAATATGCATTGACTAGGGAGAGGCAAATGTTTAATTTTTTAAAGAGGGGCTTGCATGTTACCCTTTACTTTTGTATGGGATTATTCTAACTGCTTTCTTGTAGTATAAATAATTTCACTGATTCAGTTCTATGACCCAAAAAATAATATCATAGCATGGTCCTGAATGGAAAAGAGCGTAATACATACTCACTGAGTGGAGCACAAAAGAAACTTTGTTTAGCCTGGAACTAATCATGTTGATGTGGTTTTTCCATGTGAATTTGTCAGTGATATGAATCCCTAAGAATATTGCCTCACGGACAATTTCTACGTTGCTTTTTGGCTGACGATAAGTGTGTTTGATCCAAGTCATGAGTCTAGTTAGACTGTATTTCTATTAATTGCTGACAGACGAGATTCGTCTGTATTTGGGATAAGGACATTAGTATCATCTGCAAAGAGAAATGTCTTGCTGGTCGGTAGGGTGGAGGGGAGATCAATTATACACTACTGGCCATTAAAATTGCTACACCAAGAAGAAATGCAGATGATAAACGGGTATTCATTGGACAAATATATTATACTAGAACTGACATGTGATTATATTTTCGCGCAATTTGGGTGCATAGATCCTGAGAACTCAGTACCCAGAACAACCACCTCTGGCCGAAATAAGGCCTTCATACGCCTGGACATTGAGTCAAACAGAGCTTGGATGGCGTGTACAGGTACAGATGACCATGTAGCTTCAACACAATACCACAGTTCATCAAGAATAGTGGCTGGCGTATTGTGATGAGCCAGTTGCTCGGCCACCATTGACCATACGTTTTCAATTGCTGAGAGATCTGGAGAATCTGCTGTCCAGGGCAGCAGTCGAATATTTTCTGTATCCAGAAAACCCTGTACAGGACCTGCAACATGCGGTCATGCATTATCCAGCTCTAATGTAGGGTTTCGCAGGGATCGAATGAAGGGTAGAGCCACGGGTCGTAACACATCTGAAATGTAACGTCCACTGTTCAAAGTGCCGTCAGTGTGAACAAGAGGTGACCGAGACGTGTAACCAATGGCACCCGATACCATCGTGCTGGGTGATACGCCAGTATGGCGATGACAAATACACGCTTCCAATGTGCGTTCACCGTGATGTCACCAAACACGGATGCAACAATCATGATGCTGTAAACAGAACCAGGATTCATCCGAAAAAATGACGTTTTGCCATTCGTGCACCCAGGCTCGCCGTTGAGTACACCATCGCAGGCACTCCTGTCTGTGATGCAGCGTCAAAGGTAACCGCAGCCATGGTCTCCGAGCTGTTAGTCCATGCTGCTGCAAATGTCGTCGAACTGTTCATGCAGATGGTTGTTGTCTTGCAAACGTCCCCATCTGTTGACTCAGGGATCGAGACGTGGCTGCACGATTTGTTACAGCCATGCGGATAAGATGCCTGTAATCTCGACTGCTAGTGATACGAGGCCATTGGGATCCAGCACGGCGTTCCGTATTACCCTCCTGAACCCACCGATTGCATATTTTGCTAACAGTCATTGGATCTCGACTAACGTGAGCAGCAATGTCGCGATACGATAAACCGCAATCGCGATAGGCTACAATCCGACCTTTATCAAAGTCGGAAACGTGATGGTACGCATTTCTCCTCCTTACAAGAGGCATCACAGCAACGTTTCACGGGGAAATGCCGGTCAACTGCTGTTTGTGTATGAGAAATCGGTTGGAAATTCTCCTCGTGTCAGCATGTTGTAGGTGTCGCCACTGGCGCCAACTATATGTGAATGCTCTGAAAAGCTAATCATTTGCATATCACAGCATCTTCTTCCTGTTGGTTAAATTTCGCGTCTGTAGCATGTCATGTTCGTGGTGTAGCAATTTTAATGGCCACTAGTGTATAAAGTGGAAGAAACAAGGGACCTAAAACTGAGCCCTGTGGCACACATTGTTTGAATGACTTGTGTAGACAAGCGCACCCCACTGAAGATTCCTTATTGATTTACTTTATTTATGTGAAAGTACTGTGCTCAGTCTTTGGCAGAATTGCTGAGCCAGCCATGGGCAGTTCTCCTTATCCCATAAGAATCCAACTTTTGCAAAACTATGCTGTGATGTACCATGTCAAAAGCCTTTGTGAGCTCAAAAATACACATATAGCTGGGCTTTTCTTGTCGACAACATGTAGAGTAGTATTGAGAAATTCATATATATTGCGTCAGCAGTGGTTTTATTTTCTCAGAAACCATACTGAGCGGAAGAAAGAATGCTATTTTTTCTCAGAATTTATTTCAATCTGGCAGCCATTTAATATTCAAATATTTTGATAAATACAGACAACGCTACCCTTGGACAGTAGTTGCTGGGACCTTCTTTAGATCCATTTTTGCTATTTTAAGTTTTCTTGGTAATATTACATCTAAAAATGAAACATTTATTACAAGAGACAGCAGCTGACTGGTAAGTTTGCTGCATCTCTGGAGAAGGAAGAAAGGATTCATGTCTTTTCCTGCATATGATTTTTCTTTATTTTTTCTGAATTATATTTTCTGTCTCTGCTCCCTATGTTGGTGATAAAAAAATCGTATTGATGAAGTTATTGAGAACTTTTGAAATGGTCAGTTTCCCTAAGGTAGGGATTATATTCCTGAGCTACTTGCCCTTGGTCAGTAATGAACATTGGATTTACTTAAAGTTTACTTTTATAAACACTATTCCTATTCCTACCTATTTTTGCATTAATTATTTGCCACATGCATTTGTTTTTATTATAGGAAGACTTTAGAAGAGCTTCATTTTGTAGGTTTTTTTTTGCGGCATTCGCCATATTTCTAAAATATCTATTGTATGCAGTGAAGTACTTGTCAAATTGTTCACTTAAGCCAAATTTAATCTTGCTGAGGGAGAAATGCTCTCTCTTCTTCTTCGTTGAGGTTATGATACCTGTTGTGATCCAGTTGGACGATGCTCTTTTGTTACATATATTTATTTCTGTTTCATTTTTAAAGTGAAATGGCAAGTGATAAACTAACAGAAAATGTTTAAAATTTTTAAAATCTTTCATCAACTGTTTGTGGGTGGTATACAGTCTCCCTGTTTTTGTCTGCATATGGTACAAAAGAAATTAAGGGCATTGCTTTGACAAAAACTTCTGAATTATACCATCATTTTTTTGGGTTGAGGTTTACTTTCCAGGAGGACTGGCTATATAAAGGCCAATTCATACTGGCCGTCAAGACACCATCATGCCACGGCACCATCACGTCAAGGTGTATTCACACTGTTCATCACATCACAATGCATATTGTCAAAGTCATGTGATCTCAACTTGCATGGTTGCCCTCAGCTGTTTTTCACGGGAATTGCGATTTTCGCTAGGTGATTTTCAACTGTTTCTACACACAGACTGCCCATATACAGTGTCGCAGCTTATATGTGTGGATGTTGGAGTCCTCATTTGTACAAAAATGAAATTTATTGGAGTCAAATGGTTTTGAGCTTACAGCGATAGCTTGTATATTAGAGAAGGAAGTCAGAAATGCAAAACAACCAAAAAAAGAGTATGGGTCCGAAAAATCTCCTTACGTGGTACCGAAATGGAATTCGACAATACAAGGAGCTTGAGGAAGAGGAATCTTCATTTTATATATTAGAAAGTCGAAACATTAGATTTTTCATTTGTTACATCAAATTACACCAATCGTTACTAAAAGGAATGCAGTGTTACTTGCTGCCATCACATCCCGTGAAAAACTGGTTAGTTAGAGGTTAAGTTCAGTTGCTAGTCCAGTGCAAATTTTTGTGCGATTGTCATATCTCCTCAGTACCTTTCCCGTCAGATTTATAGATTTTCTTTGCATCTTGTATTAGATTGGATTAGATTAGATTTGCTTTCATTCCAATTGATCCATAGTGAGGAGGTCCCCCAGGATGTAGAACATGTCAGAAAACCAATAATACATGACAAATATTTACTACTGAAACAAATAAGCTAATATACCTTCCACAGGTCCCAAGTGGAATGATCGTCATTTTTTTAAAGTAAATACTATATGTTAGAATCATTTTACATGCACTAATACACTGAACTTAAAATAAAAATGTTTTTTTTTATAAGGTAATAAACATGTAATAGAACTACTATACTACTTGTTTGCAATGAACACATTACTGCACTGAAATGGCGCAGAAGTTAGATTACACACACACACACACACACACTTATTTACAATAAACACATTACTGATATTGTGCAGAAGTTTTATAGATATATGACTTTATATATACATATACACAAATCAGTTGGTTCTACCGAGAAATTCATCAATTGAGTAGAAGGAGTTGTCCAGCAATAAATCCTTTAGGCTTCTCTTAAACTGCATTTCATTGGCTGTTAAGCTTTTTATGGCTGCTGGCAAGTTATTGAAAATGTGTGTTCCTGAATAATGCACACCTTTTTGTACAAGGGTAAGCGACTTTAAATCCTTGTGGAGACTATTCTTATTTCTAGTATTGATTCCATGAATTGAGCCGTTGCTTTGAAAAAGTGATATATTTTTAATGACAAATTTCATTAAGGAATAAATATATTGAGAAGCAGTAGTTAGTAGTAAATGGTCTCACTTTCAAGGCAGTTGACCACTTCAAGTACTTAGGGAGTCTTTTTAGCAGAGACAATAGAGCAGAAATAGAAATAGACGCCCGTCTAGCAGCAGCTAATAGAACTTTTTACAGTTGTATCAAAATTTTAAGGATGAGATCACTTAGTACTGAATTCAAAATCCGTTTTTATCAGTCAACTATTGTACCAGTAGCATTATATGGATGTGAAGCTATTACATTCAGGAAAAAAGATGAAGAAAAACTGTTGATATTTGAAAGAAAAATACTAAGAAAAATATTTGGACCAATCTTCGATGAAAATGTCATGGAGTGGAGGATAAGGAAAAATGAAGAACTACGGGAGCTGTACAAACATAGTACCATTGTGGAAATGTTAAAGAAGAGAAGACTGAACTGGGCTGGTCATGTAGCAAGGATGCCGGAGAACAGACTACCCAAAATAGCATCCACTAAGAAATTAGAAGGAAAGAGAAGAAGAGGAAGACCTCGAATTAGGTGGATGGAGAATATCCGGGAAGATGCAGCTAGGATGGGCATCAACTCTGATTGGACAACAATTTCCCTGGATAGAAATAATTGGAAGAGGCTCGTAGAGCAGGTGTATGGTCGATAAGGCCTTAGCCACGTGTAAAGTAAAGTAAGTTAGTATCCCTAGTTCCCTATTTGGCTTTTAAGAGTTCAGGTCCCTTATTTGTACTGGGATTAGCTAGTGATACCACGTAATGAAATCGGACACATCTGTAATGCCAAGTTTCATTGCTAGTCCAGTGCAAAGTTTTGTACAATAGTCGTATCTCCCTCAATACCTTTCCTGTCAAGATTTATAGATTTTCTTTACATCTTGTATTTGGATTTTAAGAGTTGAAGAGCCTTATTTGTACTGGAGTTTGCTAGTGAAACCACACAATCGAGAGAGCTACTGAACAATAAATAAGCCAGCTGCAAACACATATTTAAACAAACAACTTGCATTGTCTGAAGATTTGAGTCCATTTCACGCGCAAAAGCAGCTGAAGATCACGTTGCGAAAATCGCAAAAAAAAAAAACAGTTGATTGCAGCCATGCGATATGAGATCACGTGATTTATATTACCTGACGTCCCGGACAGTGTGAATACACCTTGGCGTGACAGTACCTTGACAGCTAGTGTGAATTGTCCTTAAAAAGTTCTGGAAGCGTAATTTTCGTTCAATATTTTTTGAAACATCAAAAAATATTTACATATATTTGATTACATTTTTGCAATAGCTGTTTAAAACTTCCTACTTCCCTTACTATACAGCTTACTTTCTTTGTTTTCTTTTCAGTGTTATCGAATGTTTTTCCTGATGTAATTGTACGCTCATTTCTATCAATGTTTTGTACAGTTTGAGCGAGACCACCTACCATATTGCTGTAGGAGTATCGAATGCTAAATTATATATAAAATGTAAGAAAAGAATTCGATCATCAGAGATACAGTTCATTAATCGAAACTAACGACATTTTATCGATACATTATAGTTTGTAGCAGACGCCAATTTGTGTATGTACTTTGTGTTTACGTCTTGCGTCTGTATGACAGATGATGCAGAACTGTTGAATGTTATTGCATAAATATTTTGTTTTAAGTCAAATATAATACACAGAAGATTATTCCGTATGAATAATTAACTTTCGTAAAATCAGTGTAACTCAGATAGGTGTGTGTGAATTTGCAGTCATGTCTTAAAAATAATGAAGCACATTAATTAGAAATTTGCAAACTATTAAAACTGCATCGTTATAAGATGTCATTTTTCACCCACGTGTAATTCCTGTTCCGTAAACAAAACTTCCGTCTGTTATATGTCATATGTCACGCTGGAAGGTGTACCGTGCCCCGTTATCTTAATTACCTACACAAAACATATTAATTATGATGCTCATTCTCCACTGCAATTGATCTTCTTGGGCATCGAAATGAGGTTAATGTAAAAATAATCAGAAATACCATTAATGTGATCTGATTTACAGAGTCTGTATCAGAGCCTACAAGTAAACACGTAATTAAATGAAAATTCCCTTTAAAAAAGGCGGCTGTGTTTGCAAATATTGCAAGTATTTTGAAATCAACTTCTGATTTCTTATTATTTACAAGAGTGCGCCGATAATTGTCAAATTGGAGCCTTGTGTGCCATTAGCAAAACTACTCAACTGGTTTAGAGTGCTTATTTGCAACATTACTTCAGGTCAATAGTGATATTGCTTCTTGAGTTAGGCTAAGCTCAATAATTTATTTCATTTTTGTGAGAATAGATACACATTTTAATTCTGTCCTGTCAACTGGACATGAAACACAAATATTAGCAAACTAAGAAGCCATGTGTATATATTCTCATACTTCTGCAAAATATCATGCACACATCTTTAATGAAAATATAAAAGCTCATACTATCTTCAAATGTTTCACAGATATACAAAATGGGCCAAAATAATGTGGATGATGATGCACCTGTCATCTATGGGCTAGAATTTCAGGTAAGTATGTTCTCAACTATGAAGTCTTTTAATTATAATAATTTTTCACTGTCTACTAGGCATAATGACAATTTAGTTTCTTTCTGGGCTGAAAATGGTTACATATAAGAAGAAGAGGAACTATGGCTCAAACTTACCACACACCGAATGGATATGCACCAAGTAGAACTGTTCATAATGGGCAGGACCCTCTATGGTGTACAGTCACTGTAAAGAAACTGCATAGTAGGTGTAAAGCAAAGCATAGGACTATAGATAGAAAAGTGCTGAATGAAATGCATTTGACTGTCGAGAGAGCCTTCAGTACTTACCATAGCTGAATATTGTCAAATCATCTTTTGCAAAACCCAAGGAAATCCTGGTTGTATGTAAAGCTGATGTGCTTAACTCTATTTTGAAAAGTCCCTTTACAAAGGAAAACCCAGGAGAACTGCCCCAAATTAATCCTCATAGCCCCTCTCAGGGGACACTGCCTTATTGTAGGCACCTTTAGTGCTGTGCGGGAGGGTTTGCGTGTTCCGATGAAGCCGAGAGCTGTGCCTGTGGTAGTGTAGCTACTGGCAGGGTCACCCAAGCCAGATTGGTCTCGACAGAGGAGACAGACGAAGTGTGTCCTGCAACATAGGACAGGGGGCACTCTATAGGTGTAGGGAAGCCAACCCTCCTAGGGGAGTGAACCCTAAAAAATCCAGGTCCTCCAAGATGGGGGTTGGGCGTTGGGCTAACCACCTCATCCCAGAAAAAAGAGCTTGTTACGGAACCAAAGGACAAAGAAAGCTGGATGGATGTAAAGGGTAAACAGCCTTGGCAATGGAAACAGCACATGAATTGGTATTTAGCAGCATGGAATGTGAGAGCACTGAACAAGCCTGGAGGACTACAGAACCTGAAAAAGGAAGCGAAGAAATATAATGTGACAATGGCCGCAGTATAAGAAGTGAAATGGAAAGAAAGTTAAATATTAGCATCTGAGACACACACGCTGTTTTACAGCTGTGGAAGTAGAGGATATGGAGACACGTGTTTTTGGTTGATAATTCTCAAAATGCTGCCACATTGAACTTTAAGCCTGTTAGTGAAAGAATCTGCGTATTACAAATGAAAGCCTGTTTCTTCAATATATCCTTCATATGTACACATGTACTAACAAAGATGCAGAGTTGGTGGAAAAAGATGTATTCTATGAGCAACTGGAGCAGGCTATAGCAAGGCTGGCAAATCATGATGTTAAGATGGTTATGGGGGACTTCAGTGCTCAAGAAGGAAAAGAAATTGCATGCAGGAAAACAGCTGGTAAGGAGAGTCTGCATGAAGTTTTTAATGATAATGGTATCAGACTAATTGATTTTGCGGTGAGCAATAACATGATTATTAAAAGCACATGGATGCAAAGGAAGGATATAAGGAAAGTTAAATGGAGCTCCCCAGATGAGATCACAAAAAATCAGATTGATCACATACTCATAGATAGACGACATGCTTCAGATATATTTGAGGTGGATAGCTGTCGTGGTGCAGATGGAGATAGTGATCATTATTTGGTAAGAATCAAATACAGACAGAGGATAACCAATTATAGACAGACCAAGAAAGCTATCACGCCAAGGTTTTATGATACCAAGTTAAAAAATGATGAAAATGCAGTACAACAGCATAAAACTATCTTGACAAATAGGCTTAATGAAGCCAAAGAGTGGGCAGGAGATGATATTGAAGAAAGATGGAAAATGGTTAAAGGAATAATACATGATACAGCTGAAACTGTACTGGGCAGAAAGAAGCAATTGAGAACCCAGAGCTGGTTTGATGAAGACTGTAGGTGGAAGATAGAAGAAAGAAATGAGGCAAGAAAAAGAATGGTGCAGAGGAAAACTAGAGGTACTGTAGAAGAATACCAGGAGAAGAGAAGGGAAGCAGACAAGGAATGTAGGAGGAAAAAGAGAGAATTTGAAAAACGGTGGATTGATGAGTTAGAAGAGAGAAATGCTGCTAAAGAGACAAGAAAATTCTATATGAGGGTTAAAGATATAAGGAAAGGATTCCAACCCAGAGCAGTTTCCTGTAAAGATAAGGAGGGAAATCTGATTGGAGGAAAATAGCAGATTTTAGACAGACGGGTGGAGTATTTTGGTGAACTACTGAATGCAGAATCAGAAAATGAAGGTGGGGTAGATGCCGGTACGAAAGAAGAGGTAGAGCAGGAAGTAAACAGAGATGAAGAGCACCAGGGATCAGTAGCAGAACCCACACTGAAAGAAGTTAAAGTTTGTATCAAGACTCTTTAAAACAATAAAGCTCTGGGAGAAGACAATATTACAGCAGAAATGATAAAATATGGTGGAGAAAAACTAGTAAAGGTTTTGCATGAGATTATAGTGGAAATATGGTGGAAAGAAAATATGCTGAAACAGTGGAGTACAGCAATACTCTGCCCTATACATAAGAAACATGATAAAACTTACTGCGGGAATTACAGAGGAATTGCACTACTCTGTATAGTATTAGGAAAAATCATGGCTGGGCAGTTAAGAACATACATAGAAGAGTATCTAGGAGACTACTAGTGTGGTTTTCAGAACTAATAGATCCACTACAGACCAGATTTTCACTATCAGACAGATTCTTGAGAAATGTTATGAGAACAACATGGATGTCCACCAGCTGTTCATTGACTTCAAACAAGCTTATGATAATATCAAAAAGGATCAACTTTGGAAGGAATTGCAAGAGGCAGGAGTCCCTAACAAACTGATAACATTGGTTCAAATGACTTACAGAAGAACAGTGTGCAAAGTAAAGACCGAGGGCACTTTATCAAAGGCATTTGAAGTTAACCAAGGACTGTGACAGGGTGATGTGCTCTCCACTATTCTGTTTAATGTCGCCTTGGAGAGTGTAATGCGAAAGACACAAAGCAACAACCCTGGGGGAACACTGTTTAATAGAGTGACTCAGGAGCTTGCATATGCGGATTATATTGATTTGTTATGCAGGAGGAAACAGGACCTGGAAGAAAAGCTTGAAAAAGTAGAAAGGTATGGTGTGGAGATGGGGCTGACCATTAATTGATCAAAGACCAAGTATGTGTTAACATCTAGGAAAAGATATAGTGAAGGAGAAAGAAAACTTTGAATGGAAAAGAAATGAATGCTGTGAGAGCTTTAAATATTTTGGGTCACTAGTAACTGAGAAAGGGGGCTATGCTCCAGACTGAATGCTGAAAGGCATAATCAGTTTTAAATGATGATGATGATGATGAGTAACTGAGAATAATGACATGAGAGAGGAAATACATGCAAGGATTGCAGTTGGTGACATCAGCTACTTTGCACTGGTTAAAGTGTTTACAGCAAGGAGCCTTACTAGGAATCTGAAGCTGACAGTGTAAAGTACAGTAGTTAGACCTGTGGTGATGTATGGTTCAGAGACGTGGACTATGACACAAAATGATGAGGTGTTGTTGCTGAGATGGAAAAGGAATATATGGGCCAGTGAATGATAGGGATTTTTGGAGAATCAGAAATAATGAGGAGATCAGAGAGTTGTACAACAAACCAAATATCGTGACTGAAATAAAGAGTAATAGACTACATTGGTTGGGACATGTAGAAAGAATGGTGGAGAACAGCACAGTCAAGAAAGTTTTCAAAGGAAAACCTGGTTGATGTCATGTAAGGGGCAGACCGAGGACCAGATGGCTAGACAACGTGGAAGAGGGCTTGAGAAGGGAGTGAGAAGATGGAGAGCCAAGGCAGAGAAGAGTGGGTGGAGGTTGTCTGGGAGGCCCAGGCCCTACAAGGGCTGTAGCGCCAAGTAGTAGTAGCAGTAACCATCATCCTCGTACCACTGAAAAGATGAATTAAATAAGCATTAGTGTTAGTAGTGTCGAAAAATTGTTAAAACTGGACAAAGCTTCAGAGCCCAATGAAATTCCTATCAGATTCTATATTGAATTTGTGGCTGGGTTCCCCTCTTCTAACTATAATCTATCGTAGATCCCTCAATGAAAAAACCGTGCCCTTTAGTTGGAAGAAAGCACAGGTAACACCCACCTATGAGAAGAATAGCAGATGTGATCCACAAAACTTCCGTCCAATATCTTTCACATGAGGTTGTTGTAGAGTCTTAGAACATATTCTAAACTCACAACATAATGAGGTACCTTGATCGGAACAACCAGCTGCATCCCAACCAGCATGGATTTTCTGAAAGCATTGATCATGTAAAATCCAACTCGCACTTTTATCACATGACATACTGACAATTTTCGATCAAGGCAGTTACATAGCTGTAGTGTTTCTTGATTTCCAAGAAGCTCTTGACTCAGTACTGCACCTACACTTATAGTCAAAAGTTTGATCTTATGGTGTATCAAATAAATTTGTAACTGGATTGAGGACTTTTTGGTAGGGAGGTCACAGCATGTTATCTTGGATGGAGAGTTGTCGTCAGCTGTAGAAGTAACTTCAGATTAGCCCGAGGGAAGTGTGTTGGGACCCTTGCTGTTCCTGTGGTATATTACTGACCTTGTGAATAATATTAATAGTAACCTCAGACTTTTTACAGATGGTGCAGTTATCTATAGTGAATTATAGTTATATACAGGATGTTACAAAAAGGTACGGCCAAACCTTTAGGAAACATTCCTCACACACAAAGAAAGAAAATATGTTATGTGGACATGTGTCCGGAAACGCTTACTTTCCATGTTAAAGCTCATTTTATCACTTCTCTTCAAATCACATTAATCATGGAATGGAAACACACAGCAACAGAATGTACCAGCGTGACTTCAAACACTTTGTTACAGGAAATGTTCAAAATGTCCCCCGTTAGCGAGGATACATGCATCCACCCTCCGTCGCATGGAATTCCTGATGCGCTGATGCAGCCCTGGAGAATGGCATATTGTATCACAGCCGTCCACAATACGAGCACGAAGAGTCTCTACATTTGGTACCGGGGTTGCGTAGACAAGAGCTTTCAAATGCCCCCATAAATGAAAGTCTAGAGGGTTGAGGTCAGGAGAGCATGGAGGCCGTGGAATTGGTCCACCTCTACCAATCCATCGGTCACCGAATCTGTTGTTGAGAAGCGTACGAACACTTCGGCTGAAATGTGCAGGAGCTCCATCGTGCATGAACCACATGTTGTGTCGTACTTGTAAAGGCACATGTTCCAGCAGCACAGGTAGAGTATCCCATATGAAATCATGATAACGTGCTCCATTGAGCGTAGGTGGAAGAACGTGGGGCCCAATCAAGACATCACCAACAATGCTTGCCCAAACGTTCACAGAAAATCTGTGTTGATGACGTGATTGCACAATTGCGTGCGGATTCTTGTCAGCCCACACATGTTGATTGTGAAAATTTACAATTTGATCACGTTGGAATGAAGCCTCATCCATAAAGAGAACATTTGCACTGAAATGAGGATTGACACATTGTTGGATGAACCATTCGCAGAAGTGTACCCGTGGAGGCCAATCAGCTGCTGATAGTTCCTGCACACGCTGTACATGGTATGGAAACAACTGGTTCTCCCGTAGCACTCTCCCTACAGTGACGTGGTCCACGTTACATGGTACAGCAGCAACTTCTCTGACCCTGACATTAGGGTTATCGTCAACTGCACGAAGAATTGCCTCGTCCATTGCAGGTGTCCTCGTTGTTCTAGGTCTTCCCTAGTCGCGAGGCATAGGCTGGAATGTTCCGTGCTCCCTAAGACGCCGATCAATTGCTTCGAACGTCTTCCTGTTGGGACACCTTCGTTCTGGAAATCTGTCTCGATACAAACTTACCGCGCCATGGCTATTGCCCCATGCTAATCCATACATCAAATGGGCATCTGCCAACTCCGCATTTGTAAACATTGCACTGACTGCAAAACCACATTCGTGATGAACACTAACCTGTTGATGCTACGTACTGATGTGCTTGATGCTAGTACTGTAGAGCAATGAGTCGCTTGTCAACACAAGCACCGAAGTCAACATTACCTTCCTTCAATTGGGCCAGCTGGCGGTGAATCGAGGAAGTACAGTACATACTGACGAAACTAAAATGAGCTCTAACATGGAAATTAAGCGTTTCCGGACACATGTCCACATAACATCTTTTCTTTATTTGTGTGTGAGGAATTTTTCCTGAAAGTTTGGCCGTACCTTTTTGTAACACCCTGTATAATGAAGTAGTGTCTGAAACAAGTTACACAAATATTCAGTCAGATTGTGATAAGATTTCAACGTGGTGCAGAGACTGGCAACTTTCTCTGAATGTTCAGAAATGTAAAATTGTGCACTTCACAAAATGAAAAAGCCTAGTATCCTATGACTCTAATATCAATGAGTCATTATTGGAATCGGCCAACTCATACAAATATGAAATGGAATGATCACATTGTCTTAATTGTGGGTAAAGCAGGTGGTAGACTTCAGTTTGTTGGTAGAATACTAGGGAAGTGCAATTAGTGTACAATGGAGGTTACTTGCAAATCACTCGTGTGACCCATTCTAGAATATTGCTCAAGTGTGTGGGACCCATACCAAATAGGACTAACAGGGGATGATAATAATAATAATAATAATAATAATAATAATAATAATAATGGTTTATTTGTTCATAAGAACTTTAACAGTCATGGACACAGTCAGTCAGTACATACATGAACAATAATAATAGTTTAGTAGTAGAAATAAAGTACATACAACATTAAAAATCCTTGATGGACTACAAACATTTAGCAATTAACAGCTACTTTAATTTTATTTTAAATATGTTTCCTTTTAATATTTTTATGGTATTTGGCAGTCTGTTGTAAATAAATCTTCCAGCAGAAAATGGATTATGATTGGTTGCTTGAAATATTCTCTACAGGATTGACGTTTACTAATATTCACTATTATCCTAATTGCACTCTTCTGGGCTCTAAAAGCCCTATCCATGTATACCGTTGGTGCCCCACCCAAAAACTCAATACCATATTGTAGGTGGAAGTGTATAATACCAAAATAGATTTGTCTTAAGACTGGTGATGCTATTATGCTAGAAAGGCGTTTTAGCAGGTAGGTATTACACAAGATTTTTTTACACATGTAGCTGATGTGCTCCTTCCATGTAAGATGTTCATCAACTATAATACCCAGGAATTTATGTTTATCAATTGTTTCAATTGATAACTCTGGCTCAGTATCCACTTGTCTTGATTTGTAATTTAGCATAAACTCTATTAGAATTGTCTTTTCCTTATTTAATGCCAATTTATTTTTAGTCATATATTCTGTGATGAGGCTAGTGTTCTTCATATTATTTTGCACTGCTAGCTGTTTTGTAGGGTCCCAGCTTATGAAGGAGGTGTCGTCGGCATAATTCACAAGATCTGCATTTTTTGGAATTATTATATCATTGATGTACACAATGAACAGAAAAGGCCCAATAATACTTCCCTGAGGGACTCCACCATTAAGAATTTTATAAGATGATTTTACTGTTTGTATAAGTCCCCCGGTTGTATGATACAACTTAACACAGAACATATGCAGAGAAGGGCAACACAAGTTGTCACAGGTTTATTTGAACCAAGGGGAAGAGTTACAGTGATGTTGAAGAAACTGTACTGACAGTGTCATGAAGATAGATATAAATTATTCCGAGAAAGTTTGCTACAAAGTTTAAAGAACCAGCTTTAAATGATGATTCTAATAATATACTACAACCCCCTATGTATTGCTCACATATTGATTGTGGGGACAAGATCAGAATAATCACAGCACATACAGAGGCATTCAAACAATCATTCTTCTCATGCTCCATACTTGAATAGAACGGGAAAAAATGCTATTAACTGGTACAATGGGACATATCATCCGTCTTGCATGTCACTGTGCTTTGAAGTTTGTGCATGTGGACATAATGAATTAGACATTGACTCATGTTTAACATATCTGTATGGTATTACAGGAGTCAGCAAAGAAGTAGAAAGTATTTAAATTACATAGAATGATAAAAAAGTTTGTTTTTCATGACGATTTTTTCGGCTTTATTTGTGCTTATTTTTATGTTTCCAGTTGTGCACTTGGCTGTATTAAAAATAATTTAATCCTTACGTGAAGTAATTTACATAAAGTTTGTGGGGTTAGTAAGCAACATGATGTCATGCCACTAGACTGATGGTATTATTAACATGGAGGAAATAAGCACCTTAAGAGAGAGGTAGTGGTCGAGGTCGTTAACAATGCAAAAACTTAAGCTACACAAAAATGAACAGGAGAGCCATGGGAACAAGAGCTTTTGATCGTTCATGTTCTTCTATCAGACCACAAGGAGAAAAATGAGGTTTTCATTGGAGATGTTAATGTAACTAAAGAATGCAAAAACTGTCCTGACATGTTCATTGGTTTTGCCAACTCTCAAACTGCCAGCTTCCAATCTGACCTGCAATGATTCTGTCTGTGACAAAAGTGCTTACGGTGAAGTCAATGGTCAAAGCGGAAAGGCAGGATCACAGTTGTTTTATATGCTTGTTATTTCCACTAGACCTAAATAGGTGTGATAGGCATACAATTCAAACCAGTCTCCTCCCCCCTGCCCTCCTCCAATGGATCAACGTTTCTGCTAGACCAGTGTAAGCACCATTTCTGCTAGACAAATGTAAGTCTAGTAGACAAAATGAGCTAAGCTAATAAGGGAACTAAAAGCATAGTAATTAAAACACACAAATGACATGATTATAACTGTAGCATACAAACAAAAACATCACAGTGGCATCTACATAATACAGATGTCCCACTTTTCAGAGTATTACCTGATCGTGGTAGTGTTCACTAGAAAATGTTTTTTTCATACACAGTAATTTACTTAATGGTGCTCATTGACTTGGTAGGTCATGTGCCGATTTCATTATTCTGCCTCCAGTAACAGTTATCTTCAGTGCCTTTCTGCCATAGGTCTTTTATGAATACATGCAGCCACCCACATGTGAGTAACATATCCTGCCCATCAAAATCTTCTTACTTTCAATTCCTGGACAGTAGGGTGTTGCATCATTTGAGATTGTTCCTGGCTCTTCTATTTCTTGAACCATGAGTGTCATATCAAATACCCTAGTGAGCTTTTCAATACATTACACTACAAAATTTTGTTATCAATTGACTTGTTAATCAAGTGATCAGATCAGTACAGTACAATAGTTGTGCATTATATGCTTTCACTTCATTTTCAATGAAAGTAGTGCATGAGGTCACAATCTGCCCCATCGTTCTCTATCTCCAGGTTTTAGTTGCAGCGACTGAGCCAGGAGCACTGTAGGATAGATGCCTCACTCTCTCCACCAGCTCTGCTTTAGGCTTTGCCAAGGCTGTGATACCATCTTCATATACTTATCTATAATAATCATATCATGAGTTGTCCATTTTCAGAGGAGCACCCATAAGAGGAAAGTGTTCTGTGTGCATGTGCAACATGAATAACAAAGTCCTAGTGGCAAACATCACGTGTCTTATTATTAGTTTGATAAATAGCCCAATATTTGTAGTTCAGGCTGTAGCATCAGAGCCAGCTGACATGTACACAAACTGTCATGATTCCTTGTGACATACATATAGTACAGGTTCCACCATTCAGACTGGCATCTTTCACATTTCTGTTTATTTCATGGAGGACTTTTCAAGCACTGTGTTGAATGGAAATGGTGAAATAGCATCACCTTGTCAGAAATCTGAGTTTATGTTAAACTTGTTGGATGTCTCAATGGTATTTTGCCTTAGCTCTTTATTTATTTAAATTGATCTGATTAGGGCCATCAGACCCTCTCTTACATCAGACCAGGGTTTCACATGTGCAAAACATCTTTTAGATCATAGTTACCTGAGAAATAACAATTTTAGTATGACAACTAGTCTGGGGCTGTAGTGTGAGTAAATTATACTGACTGTGAATGATTAAAGTTAATACTGGCACTACTTGTTGTACTACTGCAGTTGTCATCACTGATAGTGATAATAGTAATAATAAAAATAATGGCAATAATAAAGAGAGTAACAACAAATGTCATAGTAGCAGTTATAACAAGAATTTACAGGTGTACAAAATAGGTGTTCTCTAATATAGTGAGTTCTGGGGAAAAGGAAATTTAAGGAGACAGCACTCGTTAAGAATACTGTGAAATAAGGAAGATTACGTTGGAAAGAGGGATGTACAAGCATAACAAGTTCATATAGGGATAATGGTGATCCTTACTATTGCTTTAGTAACTATGTCATTAACCATTTTCTGAAGCTGGAGATGTTATTCAGTTCCCTAATATAATGTGGGAGGTTATTCCAGAGTCTGGTTCCTGCTATTGAGAAGGACATCAAGAAAATGACAGCTCTTACCTACAGCGCGCATCTATTACCATGCATATTTACTACTGTATTCTGAAATTGATGGCAAATGTATAATACGAATGCATGTTTGCTGCTACAAGAAGCTGAAAGAATAGTATATCTTGAAAGAAAGGGATAAAAAGGAAGTACAATACTAGTCATCAGCTTTGATCGCTGAAGTAGGAAACATGCAACATTGTAGATATGTGGCAACTAAAACATCATGTTAGTGTAACTCTTCAGGCTTTCCCGGTGATCTAATGACATCTTGGGTTGTCGGGTGTTCTGCCGGATATCAGCGTCGTACTTGCATGATACTTCGGTCACGTAGCTCATAACCTTCATCAGGTGCGACCTGAGACTGCTCCTTGAGTGGACCTGGTCCAGTATTTATGCCTATGGTTTTCCCCCTCCACCAACGGCTGCAGGTGCTTCCTCTGTGGTCTGCGCCCATTCCCTGCGACCTGCTGGAGCGTTGCTGCTTCGTTTTCTGTCCGCTGTGGTTCTAGGTGTTCCCTCTGCGGTCCGCGCCCACCAAACCCGCTCCTGGGGTTTCATCTACGGTCTGGGGTACCAATCGTTCCCCCTGCGGTCCGCGCCCACTCACCACGACCTGTTGGAGCGTTGCCGCTACGTTTTTCGTCCGCTGTGCTCTGGATGTTCCCTCTGCGGTACGCGCCCACCAGTCCCACTTCTGGGTGTACCATCTTCTGTCTGGTGCGCCTGGCAGTCCGTCAGGGGCTCATTTTCCATCTCCATGTCTCTGGTTCTTCTGTTTGTGTGAATGAAACCCCCCAGGAGCGGGTTTGGTGGGTGTGGACCGCAGAGGGAACACCTAGAACCGCAGCGGACGGAAAACGGAGCAGCAACGCTCCAGCAGGTCGCAGGGAATGGGCGCGGACCACAGACGAAGCGCCTGCACCTGTTGGTGGAGGGGGAAGGCCATAGGAATAAATACTGGACCAGGTCCACTCGAGGAGCAGTTTCAGTTCGCACCTGATGAAGGTTACGAGCTACGTGACCGAAATATTGTGCAAGTACGACACTGATATCCGGCAGAACATCCAACAACCCAAGATGTCATCATGTTAGTGGCTATTTTTTTAAATGGGCCAAGCTACAGATCAGTCTGTCACCCCAACCAGGGTTTTTTGTTGTTGTCACATTTTTTGACTTCACCAACTCACAATCAAACTATCACCTTCCAAACTATCCTAGATCTCTGGCTAAGCAACCAGGTCAGTCTGTCACCATAATTAGTTTTCTTCCTCTTTCATGTTCATTGGCTTCACCAAGACACAACCAAGTGTCACCTTCCCACTTAACTTTGACCTTGGGCTAAGCTACAGATCAGTCTGTCAAAAAACTAGGATTTTTGCTTTCACATTGGTTGGCGTCACCAAGCTAACAATCAACTAGTGAAAAATATATATCAAAAGGAAATGTCACAGCAACCATTAATATTATGTCACTGGTCAAAGCTGATGACTAGTATCGAACACTATGCTTGAGCCGAAGGAAGTTGACTGGTAGGAACATTGTGCAGTGAAAAGCACTTTGCTATAAAATAAAATTTTGCTACTTTCTTGGAAAACTGCCTACGTGTTTTTAATGAAACTTTCCCCCTTATTGTACATCATAGAAAAGTAGGAAATAAAGTAATGTGGATTACTGAAGGACTAAAAATCTCTAGTGCAAGAAAAATACGGCTACATAGGGAACTAAAACATAACAAAAGTTCTGATTTTTTACCTATGTAAAAGATTTTAAAAAAATGTTGTAATGGCAGCCAAAGAACTGGCAAATAATAGATTTATATTGGATAGTGAGAACAAATCAAAGGCATTAGGGTTGGCGATCAAAGCTGAAACAGGTGCCACAGGTAGAGGCCATGATACTTCTGAAATCAAGGTAGATACTTCAAAATGGAAAACCATTTCACATGGAGTACCTCAAGGTTCTGCCTTAGGTCCAATTCTGTTTCTGTTTTACATAAATGATCTGTCACTTAATATTGAGTGTCACTCAGTTTTATTTGCAGATGACACATCTTTAATAATTGAAAGTAACAGCACTGATCAAATTCCTCAAACTGTATTAAATACTTTAGAAAACATAGATACCTGGTTTGATTTAAATGGGTTAAAATTAAACATGGAAAGACTCAGTTAATGCAGTTTAAAACAAATCCAGCTAAATTAAATGATCTTCCGGTCGGTCACAGAAACCAGGATTTGCAGGAAGCTAGCCATGTGAAATTCCTAGGAATGCAACTAGATAAAAATCTATGATGGGGATCACATATACAGTACCTTGCAAATAAATTAAATAGCCTAGCATTTGCAAACAGGATGTTGTACAATGCTACCAGTATGGGCATAAGAAAAGTAGTATACCACAGATACTTTGAGTAATTAACAAGGTATGGAATTGTATTTTGGGGCAACTCAAATCATAAGTGTCGAATACTAAAACTTCAGAAAACCATCTTTAGAATTATGCACAATGTAGAGTGAAGAAAATCATGTCACCCACTCCTAAAAATCAAAGTATATTCAGTGTTCCCTCACTGCTGCGACAGCACCAGCAGCAGCGAGTACTGTTTGTATAAAGCGTTTATTTTGCATTTTGTTTACGACCTTCCACTAAGGAAGGGATTCTATTTGTGTTTATCTGCTCTGCATAGTAACTAACAGTTCTTGATAAAACTTTACGTAGTTTTCGTGTTAGATTTCTTAGTGTTTTCTTGATCGTTTAGAACAGAAAGTGCCCTAAAACCGTCTTTTGTTTGTTTCGCGGCCGTTAGCCACTAGTCACCTGAATCAGCAGTTGTCTTGTGACAGCCAGAGCGACAGCACCAGCAGCAGCGAGTACTGTTTGTATAAAGCGTTTATTTTGCATTTTGTTTACGACCTTCCACTAAGGAAGGGATTCTATTTGTGTTTATCTGCTCTGCATAGTAACTAACAGTTCTTGATAAAACTTTACGTAGTTTTCGTGTTAGATTTCTTAGTGTTTTCTTGATCGTTTAGAACAGAAAGCGCCCTAAAACCGTCTTTTGTTTGTTTCGCGGCCGTTAGCCACTAGTCACCTGAATCAGCAGTTGTCTTGTGACAGCCAGAGCGACAGCACCAGCAGCAGCGAGTACTGTTTGTATAAAGCGTTTTTGTACTTATTTGCTGCGCTTAGCTTTTAAATAGTTTTTCTGGGAAAACCTAGCGTAGTTTTCGCGTCTCGTATTTCAGTGAGTGTTTCTTGATTATCAGAGTAGCTCATCAGAAGATTATCTTGGGAATTTGTCACCGTATAGAGTAGGACAAACATAGTCATGTGTAGGGACTGTGGTTGTTGTGAGCGGACGCAAGGAGAATTGGCCACTCTTCGGGGGCAGGTGGAGGCTTTGTCTGTTAGGCTCATCGAGCTCGAGGCGCAGGCGTCGGCTCGTAGTGGCGTTGGGGCAACTGTGGTGAGACCTATGCCTACTTCGGTGGCCTTGGAATCACATGGAACCCCTGATGTCGCTGCGTCTTCCGGCAGTGAGCATCTTACCGGTCAGCCATCACTCCAGGGTGAATGGCAGACAGTGGTGGGCTCGCGCGTGCCTGGCCGAAAGGCGAAGGTGGGATCTGGCCGCGTGGCAGCTGCCTTACCCCTTTCCAACAGGTACGGGGTGCTTCCTAGTGGTGATGACATCGTTTCCGAGCCACCACAGGGTGCCTCGCCTGTTGGGCCAGTGGCCGATTCTCCGGCAAGGTCCCGACAGTCACAGAGGGCGGGCTTATTAGTTATAGGGAGCTCCAACGTTAGGCGGGTTATGGAGCCCCTCAGGAAAATAGCGGGTAGGTCGGGGAAGAATGCCAGTGTGCACTCGGTGTGCTTGCCGGGGGGTCTCGTCCGTAATGTGGAGGAGGCCCTTCCGGCAGCTATTGAACGCACTGGGTGTGACCGGCTGCAGATAATAGCACATGTCGGAACGAATGACGCCTGCCGCTTGGGTTCTGAGGCCATCCTTGGTTCCTTCCGGCGGCTGGCTGATTTGGTGAAGACAACCAGCATCGCACGCGGAGAGCAAGCTGAGCTTAATATCTGCAGCATAGTGCCCAGAGTCGATCGCGGTCCTCTGGTTTGGAGCCGTGTGGAGGGTCTAAACCAGAGGCTCAGACGACTCTGCGACTATAATGGTTGCAAATTCATCGACCTCCGTTATTGGGTGGAGAACTGTAGGGCCCCCCTAGACAGGTCAGGCGTGCACTACACACCGGAAGCAGCTACTAGGGTAGCAGAGTACGTGTGGCGTGCACACGGGGGTTTTTTAGGTTAGAGGGACCCCCCCTTGGGCGAAACGATAAAATACCTGACGGCTTACCAGAGAGGACATTATCATCGTTGATAAAGAATGTCCGTCCTCAGAGACCAAAAACAGGAAAAGTTAACGTAATATTGGTAAACTGCAGGAGTATCCAGGGCAAGGTTCCTGAATTAGTATCTCTTATTGAAGGAAATAGTGCGCATATAGTATTAGGAACGGAAAGTTGGTTAAAACCGGAAGTGAACAGTAACGAAATCCTAGACACAGAATGGAATATATACCGCAAGGATAGGATAAACGCCAATGGTGGAGGAGTATTTATAGCAGTAAAGAATTCAATAATATCCAGTGAAGTTATTAGCGAATGCGAATGTGAAATAATCTGGGTTAAGTTAAGTATCAAAGGTGGGTCAGATATGATAGTCGGATGCTTCTATAGACCACCTGCATCAGCAACCGTAGTAGTTGAGCGCCTCAGAGAGAACCTGCAGAACGTCGTGAAGAAGTTTCGTGATCATACTATTGTAATAGGGGGAGACTTCAATCTACCAGGTATAGAATGGGATAGTCACACAATCAGAACTGGAGCCAGAGACAGAGACTCTTGTGACATTATCCTGACTGCCTTGTCCGAGAATTACTTCGAGCAGATAGTTAGAGAACCAACTCGTGAAGCTAACGTTTTAGACCTCATAGCAACAAATAGACCGGAACTTTTCGACTCCGTGAATGTAGAAGAGGGTATCAGTGATCATAAGTCAGTGGTTGCATCAATGACTACAAGTGTAATAAGAAATGCCAAGAAAGGAAGGAAAATATATTTGCTTAACAAGAGTGATAGGGCACAAATCGCAGAATATCTGAGTGACCACCATCAAACGTTCATTTCTGAGGAAGAGGATGTGGAACAAAAATGGAAAAAATTCAGAAACATCGTCCAGTACGCCTTAGATGAGTTCGTACCGACTAAGGTCCAAAGCGAGGGGAAAGATCCACCGTGGTATAACAATCATGTACGAAAGGTACTACGGAAACAAAGAAAGCTTCATCGTAGGTTTAAGAGTAGTCGAATCATAGCTGATAAGGAAAAGCTGAACGAAGCGAAAAAGAGCGTAAAGAGAGCAATGAGAGAAGCATTCAACGAATTCGAACATAAAACATTGGCAAACAATCTAAACAAGAACCCTAAAAAGTTTTGGTCGTATGTAAAATCGGTAAGCGGATCTAAATCCCCTATTCAGTCACTCGTTGACCACGATGGCACCGAAACAGAGGACGACCGAAGAAAGGCAGAAATACTGAATTCAGTGTTCCGAAACTGTTTCACTGCGGAAAATCGTAACACGGTCCCTGACTTCAGCCGTCGCACGGACGCCAAAATGGAAAATATTGAAATAAACGATATCGGAATTGAAAAACAACTGCTATCACTTAGTAGCGGAAAAGCATCCGGACCAGACGAGATACCCTTAAGATTCTACAGTGATTATGCTAAAGAACTTGCCCCCTTTCTATCAGCAATTTATCGTAGATCGCTGGAAGAACGTAAAGTACCTAGCGACTGGAAGAAAGCGCAGGTCATTCCCATTTTCAAGAAGGGTCATAAATCAGATGCGAATAATTATAGGCCTATTTCGCTTACGTCAATCTGTTGTAGAATAATGGAACATGTTTTGTGTTCTCGTATTATGACGTTCTTAGATAATACAAATCTCCTTCATCATAACCAACATGGATTCCGCAAACAGAGATCATGTGAAACTCAGCTCGCCCTATTTGCCCAAGAAATTCACAGTGCCGTAGACACTGGCGAGCAGATTGATGCCGTATTCCTGGACTTCAGGAAGGCATTTGATACGGTTCCGCACTTACGTTTAGTGAAAAAAATACGAGCTTACGGAATATCGGACCAGGTTTGTGATTGGATTCAGGATTTCCTAGAAGAAAGAACACAAAATGTCATTCTTAACGGTTCAAAATCTGCAGATGTAGAGGTAATTTCGGGAGTACCGCAGGGAAGCGTGATAGGACCTTTATTGTTTACAATATACATAAATGACTTAGTTGACAACATCGGTAGCTCCGTGAGGCTATTTGCAGATGACACGGTTGTCTACAAGAAAGTAGCAACATCAGAAGACTCGTACGTACTCCAGGAGGACCTGCAGAGGATTAATGCATGGTGCGACAGCTGGCAGCTTTCCCTAAACGTAGATAAATGTAATATAATGCGCATACATAGGGGCAGAAATCCATTCCAGTACGATTATGCCATAGGTGGTAAATCATTGGAAGCGGTAACGACCGTAAAATACTTAGGAGTTACTATCCGGAGTGATCTGAAGTGGAATGATCACATAAAACAAATAGTGGGAAAAGCAGGCGCCAGGTTGAGATTCATAGGAAGAATTCTAAGAAAATGTGACTCATCGACGAAAGAAGTAGCTTACAAAACGCTTGTTCGTCCGATTCTTGAGTATTGCTCATCAGTATGGGACCCTTACCAGGTTGGATTAATAGAAGAGATAGACATGATCCAGCGAAAAGCAGCGCGATTCGTCATGGGGACATTTAGTCAGCGCGAGAGCGTTACGGAGATGCTGAACAAGCTCCAGTGGCGGACACTTCAAGAAAGGCGTTACGCAATACGGAGAGGTTTATTATCGAAATTACGAGAGAGCACATTCCGGGAAGAGATGGGCAACATATTACTACCGCCCACATATATCTCGCGTAATGATCACAACGAAAAGATCCGAGAAATTAGAGCAAATACGGAGACTTACAAGCAGTCTCTTTGGTGTAGCATATGTGCCAACTGAATGTTTTGGTACTGGGTTTCACGTTTCACTAGTGATGTAATGCATTTTGCATCAACTGCATCTAACCAACTGTACAAATGAATATGCAGTGCACCACATAGTACACTCAGTCAGAGTATGCAACAAAAACAGTGCCTGTGCATTACCGAGCAGTGCTATTGTCTCACAACCACCCTTTGCACTGAATCACAGGTATTTTGATGACATTGCTGACCATCTACACTACTTGAATTTGGAGAGTATTACTGGAAAGATTAACTGATATTTCATAAAAAGAATGCATTTCTAACAGGATGTAAAAGTATTACGAGGGTTGCCCAGAAAGTAGTGCACCGCATTTTTTTCGTCAACGATTCTTTATTGAACGTAATGAGAATTACACATATGGAAGAATGGAGTTTTATCTACACACCCTATTTTTCCACATAATCTCCATCCTGTTCTATGGCCTTCCACGAGCACAAAACAAGGGCGTGTATGCCCTGTTGGTACCAATCCTTGTCCTGCTGGCGGAGCCAGTGCTTCACTTTGTGAATCTCCTCCTCATAATCTTCAAATTGTCTTCCACGAATGGCATGCTTTAATGGCCCAAACAAGTGGAAGTCCGAGGGGGCTAGGTCAGGTGTGACAGCCATGAATGGTCTTCCCGACCACTGTAAATCGTGGAGCTCCGCCGAACCACCTTCTGATGACCTCACCCTCCGTGCCCAACAACTAACTGTACTTCTGTCGACAGCAGATGCTCCACAGACTGTGCACAAGCCTTTGTTAATATTCCTTTCTGCAGTGAGAAATTCAATGCCAACACGTTGCTTGTAACATACATCACCTACAGACACAATTTTGAAACAGTCCTGCAGCTACACTACTTGTCGGAAGTGCCAAAAATGTGGCATGCTCACTCAGGAGACTTCATATAATACATACGTAACATTTCGCATTCGTACCATCGTTTTCAGCTGAGAAAAAAAATTTCTGGGCAACCCTCATACTTTGCTGATATCAAGGTCAAAAGTATGAATAAATATCAGTGTTCAATATGACAAAAAGATGTAATGCTTGTTGACAGCAAAAAACTTTGATGAAATTAAGAAAGAGTTTCATCAAGTGTTTTGCTGTGAGTGTAGATTATATGCGACTAATGAAGAGTCAAAAAGAAAGACGAAAAATACTCGGGTAGTTTCAACATGTGCCTATAGAGAAGATGCTAAATTGAAAAGGGCAGTTTGAATGGTGAATGAAGAAGTACTTATAAGAATGGGAGAGCAAAGAAAACTGTTGGTAGTTATAAGAATGAGGAAACATCTTGGCTGGGACACAAATGTAAAGATTTGTATGCAGTGAAGAATCATTGATGGAAAGACTTCGGAGGGGGAGAGAGGGAGGGGGGGAGATTACAACAGATGTAGTTACCTGAAGATTAAGGAAGAGCCACAGGACAGAGGAAAGCAGAGACCATCCTCAAGATAGATACACCAAAGTTAAACATAAATTTAAGTCATGTTGTAATAGCTATTGTCGAAAATGAAATAAGATTCTGAATCCATATATAAGTAAACAGTCAACATATCCTAAACATAGTGCATGTTAACAGAAAATGGTATTACCACTATCTTTTGAGCTCTTGCTCTTTTTCTAGCAAAGGTACACACAATCTCACACACACAACCATGTAGACACCAAAACACACATTCCCATGGCTACAGCAGTACTGATTATCGATTACTGAGAGTAGTTGCTCGTGCTGATAGAGATGGGGAAGGAGAAGAGTTGTAAGCAAGCAGCAAGAAGGGATAGTGTGGGACAGGTCTTTGACGGGTGACTCGGCAGTTGCACAAGACAAAGGAGTACAGTCACTGAGTCATCTGTCGAAAGACTTCACTCGCCCTATCTTGCCACCCCTGCTGGTTAGCTGACCAGTCACTAATATCACATGTGCAAAATAAAGAAAATTAATTTGACCTAGTAAAAGCAATGTATTTTTCCTCATTTTTTTGGATAAAGAAAGGGGGAATATATGAGAGATACTTTTGAAAACACCTAGAAAATTAAAAATGGAATATTGTATATTGGCAAAGCAACAGGAGGAAAAGGGTAAATGAGTGACAATTAAATTCTGTGCATATTTATGTTCTACTTGCATATTCATGAGAGACTGTAACTGCTATGCTACTTGATGGTACAACTAAGATGTGGTAGATATTGTAAAGTTTGGTTTTACATAAGTAACTTTAGTGAATATGGGTAGGGTAATTAGGTAAGTGTCATATTATAAACTCAATGATCTGGGATTCAATTCCTAGTTAGTCCTAAGCTTTTGTCTGTCACTTATTTAATCTTTGCCAATAATTTGTTTAAGTGAAAATTTGCAAGTTTCACTGTGGTCCACAGTCCAATAAGAACTATAGGTCCCATGTAACTGGCAGAGGAAGTCAGTTCAAAGATCTGAAGAAATTATGAGCATACCATGGACCATTCTTAGTACATCACTGAGGTGTTCACAGCATATACGTCTCTCATTAATTTTGTACTAATTTTTATTTTCTTAGTTTTTGCCACTCAACCAGATTTTGGAGCATACTGATTATTCTGGAAATCTAATACACAATTTGGTGTGTTTTTTTTTACTTATTTTATTGTACCTCAATAACATACATAATTACATTCATTTCACATTGTAATTAATCAAATATGTATAATCACCATTGTATTTTGACTTCAGCTTCCCATGCATATGATTTACAATGCTTTGCCATTCAGCCTGTAGTTTCTTATTGGAGGAACCACAGAATAGACAATGTACAAACATAACATTTCAGAACCTGCGTATCTTACAGTGAAATGTTGGACACAGGAATATGATACAGATTAGAAAAATATATCAATTATGACAAACATCAAATTGTATTTCTGGATGCTTTTGTCAAGGCTGATAATATGACATGTTTTTGCTATTAAATTATACTACACAAGCATATATACACCGTTTTCCATTGCTGCAAGTGTGACGTTAGTTGAGATATGTTTTCATTAAGTGTTTTAGCAGTGAAGGTTAATATTTAAAAATATGAGTTGATACTCACTGGACAATGTGCACCACCACTTCTTGCTAAACACTAATATTCTTAAATCTTCATCCTTGTGTTTTTCATATTTCTTCCCATTTTCTGACACTGAAAAAAGAAATCTTTCAGGTAAAGTGCACTTACGGTGTATCAGGCTCTTCTGCCATGTGTTGTTATTGGTAATTGGTTTCCATCAGTCATAACCAATTGGATGATAGTATACAGTAGCCGGTGAGAATGATCGAATCTAGTGATTTCTTTCAGTGGAATATGCAAATTGTTTCATTTTCAATAAGGGAGTAGGAAAGAAAACTACATGTGCTGACAGAAAGACCGACCTGTAGCAGAGCCCAAGGCCTAGGTTAGGTTGGAAGTAAGATTAGGATTTAATGTCCCCTCGACAGTGAGGTCAATAGAAACAAGTGATAATTTAGTTGTGAGTTGGTGAAGCCAATGAATCTCAGCCCCAAAATACGATTGCTGTTGTAGATTACTGTTCAGCATAGCCCAAGATACCCGTCTGTCATGGCAATATCATACTTGTATCCCTTATTTCTGATTTCACTGAAAATTCCAATGACGTAGTTAAATTCTGATCTAATAGAACAAAATACCAGCCAACTTTGTTTACATACCTTAGAAAATTATGAACAAGCATTCTGAACGGCTAACTGACAGCCAACTCATGATTCGTTGTCTTCACTTTCCATTATTCATTGCACCAACAGTTACCAACAGCAGCACACAATGGAGAAGTCACAGTATATTGTAAGTGCACTGCTACAGTAATGCATCTGTGTTGTTACTGCCTGTCATTCCCGTTTTTTAAATTTCGCAGAAGTAGCTTGTATTTATTTAGTCAATAATAAATATATTACCTATTGTAGGCAAGAGCCCTGGCATCACAAGTTGCAGAATCAGATAATGTTAGATTTATGGTTGGTACTCAGTCAATCAAGTTTTCTCACAACCAAGTTCACATTATTGAAGTTAATGAAGAAAATGGTGCACTTTCAACAGAAGTATATCAACACGCAGAGGGTGAAGTGTGGTCTCTAACAGCTTCACCAGCTGATGCAAATGTAATTGCAACATGCTACAACACACTTAATGGTAATTCTACTCATATTTTTCCCATTGTGAATGCACCATTTTATGTTTAGTTATTCACTGAGTGCACTACCTTAAATTTTTCAGAAGACACATGCTGCATGCGGACTGCATTGTGGAAAATTCCTTTTAAAAATACATCAGCAACAGGTACTGGTGACCAGCTTGCTCCAGCACTCGAACTTCTGTGCAATTTTGATACAGAACAGTATGGGAAAGAAGTGAAAGTGACAGACTTCCATCCAACAGATGGCAAAAGAGCAGTTACAGTTGTGGACAATCAGTTTGTTGTTTGGGATATTGCAGAAAGTTCAAGTAAGGTATTCCTGATGTGTTTCACTTCTAAGTTTCAATTCTTTGAGCTCACTTTTTCTTGACAGATGCTCACATTTAAAAATTTTGACCTACACTGCAACCAGAGCAAACAGTGTTCAGTATTTTAAAATAGGCCCTGCCGGATTATAATTTGTTTAAAACTTACTACCCATCTTTCAGTACAAGCACAGGAAGACTTCACTGAATGACAAAGAAGTTACAATGATTGTTTGCTTGAGAAAATAATGTACAGAATTCTTAATTTCTGTTCTACAAATAATGTATTCAGAATGATGCCTAGAGATAATTATTTGGTGTTTATATTACATTTAAGATATGAGATGTAATCAAAAAGTAGCAGAAATTTTTGATTTCTTAAAGAATCTTTATTCATTTGGCAATATCAGCTTTGTTCCCTTCAAAGTAATCCACTTCAGATATAATACTCTTGTGCCAGCACTTTTTTTTCCAACCTTGGAAGCACTTCTGAAACTCACTTTTCATTGTGGTGTTCAGCTCCTTTAGCAATTCTGTTTTTAAATCGTCACTTTGGCAAAACAGTGTTCTTTTATGGTTCTCTTCGGCCTCAGGAGTCGAAAGAAGTCGCAGGGGCCATTTCTGGTGAATACGGTGGCTGAGGCAATGTAATGGTTTTGTTTTTTGCCAAAAAACCACAAACAGTTATTGAGGTGTGAGGGGGAGCATTATAATGATACAATTTCTTTGAGAGGTTTTGCCACAATTCCAGTAGTTTTCTTTTGATTGCATCATGGAAACTGCATAATTTCACTGTATGTCCAGAAGGCAGCAATCGATGCACTATCCTATTGTAATTGAAGACAACACTGTGAAGAACTTTCACATGCAATTGGAACTTTTAGAATTTTTTTTTTATCTTGTCTCTTCAGGCAGCTTCCACTGGGAAGATTAGGCCTTTGTTTCAGCATCATACCTTTATACCCATGTTTTGTCACCTGTTATAACCTCCTTTAGAAGTTCTGAGTCATTGTCAACTTCATTTAGCAATTCCTGAGTGATGTTTACATTATATTGTTTCTGGTAAAAATTTGAAATTTTTGAAAACATTGCTGCTACATATTTCGCGTCCAAAACATCTGAAAAAAATTACTTGGAATGAGCCAAAGGATATTCTGACATCATCAGCCACCTCTCTGATGGTGACACAGCAGTTTTCTAGAACCATTTCCTTTACTACTTCCACACTGTCATCAGTAACTGATGTGCTAGGGCATCTAGGGCAGTCATTGTCTTTGACACCTTCTGCAGCTGTCTTTAACATCTTCTCGACCCACTTTGAAACTTTTATACCTTTTGTAAACTCTTATCTTACTCACAGTATATTCACCAAAAGCCACAATCAACATTTTGAATGTGGTGTTATACTTTACTCACTTTTTTAACCAAAATTCAATGCAAATTCTATGATCCATCTTTTCTGAAAGGAAAAATTTGCTGAGCATTCTAAAACACTTATAACTTTTTAGACTATCAACAATAAACTAATTCAAAAGAGCTGAAAATGCAGACATACACTAAGAACAGATGTACCAAAAAATAAATAAATAAATTGAAAATTGGATGTATGCAAAATTAAGAAATTGCCGTTACTTTTTGATCACACCTTGTATATAAAACTGCACCTCAAGCCATAATAACATGACAAAGCAAAAACTATTAAATCCCAGAGAATTTCACATGTTCAGAACACCTTATTTCAGAAACTTCAGTAATTCTGGAAAAACTGAGTTTCTGTACAAATTTATACCAACATAAATGTGATGATGTATGTAAAGTGTCAAGCAATTCAAATCATTACAGACAGGCAACATACATGCATAAGAATTCTGTACAGGGTGTTCAGAAACTGTTCATTCAAATTGATACAGGAGGTAGGTTGGTTGGTTTGTAGATTAAAGGGACTAAACAGCAAGGTTATTAGTCCCTTTTTCCTTAGTCGCAGAGGTCTCTGATTAAAACTATACTCCAAAGGAACTCTATCACCTGAATACAGGGTAGAGAACAGCGAATTAAATGTACAGGGTGTTTGGAAATTCCCATTAGAAGCTTCTAGGATTTGTAGAGGGAAGTGCGCACATAATATCCTGAGTAGGAACTGTATCTGGAAGCATACTGTTTTCACACTACAGCCATTTGGAAACATGTTTTCTAGGTAGGTATTCAACAGGGAGTTACGCTGGAGGGCTGATTATATCAGATTGGCTGATGTGATTTGACATCTGTCCTACCTCTCTGACCTGGTTCAAGACTCATTCATATTTCTGTGAGTGTTAGAGCAACATGCTGACTACATGTATTCAGGCTACACCAATATGTTCCTTTTGAATGGTGAAGCTCATGGTAATGGAATAGCTGCTCATTGCCTTTATCAAGATTGTTCTTCACAACTCCCACCTCTATTGCATACCTTTTTTGCCACAGTTTTGCAACTGCTTCAAGAAAGGGTATTTTCACCATCAGCATGCACGACTGCGGTGCTCCAAGGAGACCTCGCACACCCAAATTGGAAGAGGCCGTACTGCATCACATTGAAGAGAACCCATCAATGAGTACACAAGCAATTTATTTGGTTATTAATCAGTGGAACTGTAAAGAAAGTGATGTAATGGGTCACACTTAATCAATTACTTGAAAAAGTGGTAGCATTACCAACATGTTTTGAAATGTTTTCCAGACATGGGTTCAAATTCAGAATATTGTCTACTCACTCCCTCTTACGAGTCCTAGAAGTTTGTAATCGGGATTTATGAACACTGTATTTTGATGAGGAACATATAGTCTCTGCAGTCAACTTGTAATATTAGGGAACATTTTGTTAGTGGTGATGATGTAAGCTATCATGTTGGTGTCGATTACAATTCACATGTTTTGTCACATGTAAATACATGAGGTAGTTGAGTCATTGTTAATCTGTCAGAAGGAATTCTCAGTGATAGACTGATTGGACCTTACATTCTTCCATTCTGCCTCATTGGATGGAGGTATTTCATCTTTGTGGTTGTTGTGTTGCCACTTCCAGCACAATGAGGTGAGGTGCCAGCCTATTTCAGCATTGAAGTGAGGGATCATTTGAGAGCCACCTTTGGGAATTGATGGATCAGTTGAGGTGGTTCTTTGGCCTGGCCACGCAGGTCACCTAACCTCACATGTCTGGATTACTTCCAGTGGGGGCATATGAAGCAGCTGTTGTATGAAACCAGTGTGAAAACAAAAGAAGACCTCATTTCTAGAACTGCCATCGCTGCTGGTACCATTGCGGACATGCCAGGAATTTTTGAACAGACACAACTGTCAATGATCCGATGACGTACTGCGTGCGTACAGGCTGATCGTCGAGTAGTTTCTGTGAATGCCACTGCTTAATTAGCATGCTAAACTACCTTCTATGTAAATCATCCCTAGCAACAGAAACTGCTGTCAGGAACTGTGTTTAGCATAACTAAATATATTTCTTTTGATGTTCTCTTCCTCTTGTATTAATTTTAACAAATAGTTTTGGAACACCCTGTATACTGTGTGTACAAAATATTTGTGCTGATTTTATAAAATCCATAACAACTAGCCTCTCAGTTGAGTTTGTTAACAAGCTTGTTGTAGCCTCTCCATGAAACAAATCTACTTTGGAAAATTAAAATATTATGTATAGTAAACAAGAAAAATGGCAGCATCAGTCATAAGAGGTTTGAAATCATCTGATACAGCAAATTGATTTCAGTCACCATCTTCAGTGCAAATATTGAAGTCTTGAAGACTCACGTAATAAAAACACACATTACAACTACTTCAACATAGCATCAATACAGAAGAACATAGCAACTAATCAATAATTTTTTCTTAAACTCTAGGATTCCCAATGGAATCCAACTTCAAGAAGTAAAATATTTTGTTCGCTTCCCTGTATGTATTAGGTTAGTGTAGGTTTTTGCACTAAGGAGTGTGAGAGATTTTCCATTCTGCTCAGAGAGATTAAAATCTTAATTTCCTATTTGCATACAGATGGTGTCAGTCGGCATGCTGGAAGGTAAGGGCCAGCCTCGTTTCACCACTGGTAAATGGAATCCTCATCACAACTGCACACAATTTGTGACAGCGAATGACAGCCACATTCGTAGCTGGGATCTCCGTGCAGGTCTGCAGCAGGTTTGGACCATTGAGGGGGCTCATAGCCAACTTATCAGGTATCTCTCTCTCTCTCTCTCTCTCTCTCTCTCTCTCTCTCTCTCTCTCTCTCTCTGTGTGTGTGTGTGTGTGTGTGTGTGTGTGTGTGTGTGTGTGTGTGTGTGTGTGGTGGGGGGGGGGGGCATGTTACTAGAAAATGTAATGTTCTCTTCCCATCCCTTATTCCTACAAAATATAATCTTAATCATCATTATAATCACTGTGTGTATACTACATAGAGAGAAAAATGTAGATTAAGAAATACAGTTGAGACTGAGAGTAAGGTGTGCCTATAAGTATGTTCTTATGGTAGCAGAATAAAGAAAGAAAGAAAGACCAGCCATCTGTCAGAATATAAATGTAATTAAAAAAAACTATGTTTCTTAGGGACCTAGACTTCAATCCAAACAAGCAGTATTACCTGGCAACGTGTGGTGATGATGGGTGCAGCAAATTTTGGGATGTCCGAAACACAACTGAACCTGTTATTTCTCGCTCAGATCACTCGCACTGGTAAGCATTAATCTGAGGTACATGATCATTTATTTCATAATTATAATAAATATCAAGGTATGACTGTCACAGTTGCAATTATTTTATCTAATAGGCAGATAAAATGACAAAAGTGGATGTGGATATTACTTTTGTGTGCCCTCTCTAGTATAATAATAAAATAGCATCATGTATGCAGGAAACAAATTTTATTTACTTGTACATTCCAATTCAAGTGTAACAGCAACCCATAAAAGAAATTTGCAGCAAATGATTTCATATGTTTTAATAGTTAGTGACAGATACAACTTATTTCTTCAGGGTGTGGAGTATAAGATACAATCATTTCCACGATCAGCTTGTGCTGACATCAAGCAGTGATTCTCGTGTCATTTTGACAAGTGTTGCATCAATCTCTTCTGAACCTTTTGGTCACTTGCCAGATGAGGAAGAAGCTGAAAATGCACACCGTGAAAAGTAAGTGCTTGTCTCTGTAGAGTGATTTTCATTTATCACCATAATTCTTGCCTTTTGGATAGTTTGAAATTATACTGCCAGTTCCAAAACATGTGATACTACACATATAGCTTAATTCAAGTTATCAGTGCAAAAAGGAGATGACAATATGTTGAGTTTATAATAACTTGTATGATTTAGCTTACAGCACTAAAGGTTACCTATAGGGAATGAGAATGGAAACAGCAAAACAATAGTATTTTTCTTGTGTTAAATCAACTGCCAGTCATGTAAACAAAGTATTGAGAGGTTTGCTTTTGTCTACTATGGAGTCTTGTATCATTGCTTTATTTACTGCTGCAACTGTGAGACGGGGAATAGTGATCAAGGCCTGCACATGAATAGGAGCAGGAAGAACAGAATAGCTGGGAGTGGAAGGCAAATTGAATTGTTTTTACGAGAAAGAGGCATATTTTTAAGCTAGACATGTTACAGTCAGTCTAGAAAGAAATTAGCACATTAGGCTCACAAAATACCTAACAGTTCTCAGGAAACTAAAACTAGTTTGTGCATTAAAACACAAGGGGACAGAAGAACAAAATAGGAGAAGTTAGGGTAAAGTGGCAAGTCTAAGGGAAAATGAATTTTCACCAATCCTTTATTATTGATAGAAACTTGCTTTTTACACATTTTGAATCTACATATTATAAGACATCACACCAAATATTTGTAAGTATACAAACAGAAATTTACACGACTTGTATGCATTTTTCTCAAGGTTTATGTAGTGCCAGCTCCCCTTATCTGCCTCCACAGCTGAGTGATCAGCATGGCTGAATGACATGTGAGTGGTCCAACTTCAGTGCCTTGCCTATTTGGAGGTTTTCCCTGCTCGGGGGTTATATGTTGTGTTGTTCTCAACATTATTTCATCATCACTGACATGCAAGATGCTGAAATGGCATCAAATAAAAAGGGGCAGGTGGCAGAACTCTCTAAAAGGGGACTCCCGGCCATATATGCCGTATGCACATTTCATTCAACAGGATAAAGTGGGCAGTGCCTGGTCTTTTTTTTGTATAAGTTACTGATATAAAACAAATGTGAAATTACCATGTTTATTTAACAACAGATTACTTTTAATGGAATAATAATGAAGATTAAGAAGTCAATTGAAATTTGAATTTCCATACATTTTAGTCACAAATTCTCAACCAGCGAAAATTGTTGTTTATTCTCAATGAGACAATAAATTCACACTCAAATCATCATCGTCTTCAAACCCAGCACACTGTTTGTGAGCCCAGCGTTTACAGCTACAACGCCTGATCCAATTTTCATTTTCTTTAAATCTTAAAAATTATTTTCTTTAAATCTTAAAAATTCTTCATTGCAATAGAAACACTCTGTGACATTATATCCATCATTGGTAGCTACTTCTCTGTTTCCTCTCTGTAAAATATTTCATTTTAATAGTTTTTGGCTCCATGTTGTCTTCTTAATTTTATTTTGTGGTGCCTTAAATTCAGTACCGGCATTATGGCCTGTTTTCTTCAAGCTCCCATTTCGGTTTTCATTAAAAATTCTCCTCCTTTACTTTTTCTCGGGCAACACAGCTTTATATAGACTTAACTAATTATTGTTGTTCTTCCTTTTTGTAGATACGTCTAGCTATGTGTCAAATTCTGTGCCTCAGACGAAGGTTTTATATCCTTTGGGCATATGTGGAACTCTCCAGTTGGATGTTTCAGTGTTTGGACACTGAGGGGAACATGTACTTGAAAACTGCATATCATTTGAATATTGATGAGACTTTCTTCAGTGGTCAGATGATGAGAGGAACGTTTCCGTGAAGAAGACTTAGCACTTAAAATCTCTGAACCTGAAGTTTGAAAAGGGTTCATCAGCTGGGTGCTAAATGGGACTGTAATTTGAAGAAGGCACAACATTTGGGTGCTGAGAGGAGCCACTGATTGGAGAAATAATGTCATTTATCTCAGAAGCAGCAAAGTCTTCCCTAGTAAACATGTTAGGTTCTAGAGGAAAAATTCCACACTTTTGAAATCCATTCATTGCTGTCATTGTCCCCCAAGAGAGCACTTACTGAAACTTTGTAACAATTCTTCCCAGATCTTTGTGAACAAACTTTTCACACTCATGTGTAGAAAGCTTCAAAATGTGCCATGTCCGAAGATTGTAGCTTGCAGCTTAAAAGTATGGGGATCAGCACATAACACTTGCATGATTTCCTCTGGCCTTATCAATGAAGTTTATGTTCTTAATATGGGTGAGTGTGCCATCAAACATATGTAGAACTGAAGCTTGAGCAGTTGGTTTTGCATGTTTCAAAAAGTATGTAAACCATTCCATAAAACAGCCACTAGGGTGGCGTGCAAAGTCAGTTCTGTGGGAGCCCCATCTCTAAGCTCATTTTTCTTTTCTTTTTTTAAATTTTTTTTTCCTAGAGAATATTAGGAAAGTGGCAATGAAATTTCCTCCTGTGGATATACATACCATAATGGGAGGATTGATGGTATTGCCTTCAGCTGTGTGCTTAAATTTCTATATTCAAAAGTGATCGGCTTTGGTGATACATTGCACCATCATCAGGCCTACGTACATCAATGTCATAACAACATTCATCATCCAAGAAACACAAAACACAAATGTTACAATAAATGCTACCAAATTACTCTTTCCTTAATGATACCTCCAATCACTTAAAGTTCATAATCAAAAACAAAGATTCCATGACTTACCAAACGGGAAAGCGCTGGTACATAGACACCATAAAAAAACACACAAACGCACACACAAAATTTCAAGCTTTCGCAACCAACAGTTGCTTCGTCAGGAAAGAGGGAAGGAGAGGGAAAGATGGAAAAAAAATTAGGGAGCGCCGTGGTCCCATGGTTAGCGTGAGCAGCTGCGGAACGTGAGGTCCTTGGTTCAAGTCTTCCTTCGAGTGTCATATATTTTTCCCATGTGGGATGTTTCTTTCTATTTTATTCATAAAGTTCATAATCAATTAGACACAAAAAATTGAACATAAACCAAATTTGTTTTGTCCAGTAATAAAATTAACTGTAAATTTCAAATTACTACAAAACAGTTCTGTTGCTTAATAAGAGTAGCCAGCTTCGGCGACTTGCACGTAGATGGGGATGAAATGATGACGATTAGGACAACACAACACCCAGTCTCTGAGCGGAGAAAATCTCCAACCTAGCCGGGAATCGAATCCTTGCCCTTAGGATTGACAGTGTGTCGCGCTGACCACTCAGCTGCCATGGGTGGTGAGTAGATCAACCTGTGAGAGTAGCAACTCACATGTATTTATTACATTAGTCAACCAACCTGAACATGAAAAAAGTATGTCACCATTGATATATGGCACCTTTGCAATCATAAGTTAATCCAAAATGTGTTGACTGTCTGTGATATTCCACTATTTGTGTCTAATACATGTAAAATGTAAGAAAGTGGTATTAAGTAACAGCAAGGTTAAACATGTAACCCCAACAACAGCAACACAGTATAAGAAACTCTTAAAGGCTGCCTTCTAGTTGATAACAAATCACACACAGTCTCTGTCCAACACTGAACTGAAGTTAACATTCACCAAAAAATAAGATCATAAAACAAAATCCCTCTATATGCACCCTTATAATACCATCAGTGAGTCATGGCAAATACAGCTCTCTACATGATATGGACAGTGCTTACGAAAGGTAAATTCGAGTCTTATATGAAGCTGTGTGTTGCCTCACTAAACAAGATACCATTGGTATCCAGACACTCAGTGCAAAAGTAGTTGTTATGTGGCACCAGCATAGCAACACATAACCACTCTCCATATACTGTGAAAGTGGATAGCAATCCTTTTACCACTGAATTAATGTCACTGACTTGGTGTCTTCCTCTGACTGGAAATACACTCCTGGAAATGGAAAAAAGAACACATTGACACCGGTGTGTCAGACCCACCATACTTGCTCCGGACACTGCGAGAGGGCTGTACAAGCAATGATCACACGCACGGCACAGCGGACACACCAGGAACCGCGGTGTTGGCCGTCGAATGGCGCTAGCTGCGCAGCATTTGTGCACCGCCGCCGTTAGTGTCAGCCAGTTTGCCGTGGCATACGGAGCTCCATCGCAGTCTTTAACACTGGTAGCATGCCGCGACAGCGTGGACGTGAACCGTATGTGCAGTTGACGGACTTTGAGCAAGGGCGTTTAGTGGGCATGCGGAAGGCCGGGTGGACGTACCGCCGAATTGCTCAACACGTGGGGCGTGAGGTCTCCACAGTACATCGATGTTGTCGCCAGTGGTCAGCGGAAGGTGCACGTGCCCGTCGACCTGGGACCAGACCGCAGCGACGCACGGATGCACGCCAAGACCGTAGGATCCTACGCAGTGCCGTAGGGGACCGCACCGCCACTTCCCAGCAAATTAGGGACACTGTTGCTCCTGGGGTATCGGCGAGGACCATTCGCAACCGTCTCCATGAAGCTGGGCTACGGTCCCGCACACCGTTAGGCCGTCTTCCGCTCACGCCCCAACATCGTGCAGCCCGCCTCCAGTGGTGTCGCGACAGGCGTGAGTGGAGGGACGAATGGAGACGTGTCGTCTTCAGCGATGAGAGTCGCTTCTGCCTTGGTGCCAATGATGGTCGTATGCGTGTTTGGCGCCGTGCAGGTGAGCGCCACAATCAGGACTGCATACGACCGAGGCACACAGGGCCAACACCCGGCATCATGGTGTGGGGAGCGATCTCCTACACTGGCCGTACATCACTGGTGATCGTCGAGGGGACACTGAATAGTGCACGGTACATCCAAACCGTCATCGAACCCATCGTTCTACCATTCCTAGACCGGCAAGGGAACTTGCTGTTCCAACAGGACAATGCACGTCCGCATGTATCCCGTGCCGCCCAACGTGCTCTAGAAGGTGTAAGTCAACTACCCTGGCCAGCAAGATCTCCGGATCTGTCCCCCATTGAGCATGTTTGGGACTGGATGAAGCGTCGTCTCACGCGGTCTGCACGTCCAGCACGAACGCTGGTCCAACTGAGGCGCCAGGTGGAAATGGCATGGCAAGCCGTTCCACAGGACTACATCCAGCATCTCTACGATCGTCTCCATGGGAGAATAGCAGCCTGCATTGCTGCGAAAGGTGGATATACACTGTACTAGTGCCGACATTGTGCATGCTCTGTTGCCTGTGTCTATGTGCCTGTGGTTCTGTCAGTGTGATCATGTGATGTATCTGACCCCAGGAATGTGTCAATAAAGTTTCCCCTTCCTGGGACAATGAATTCATGGTGTTCTTATTTCAATTTCCAGGAGTGTACATTGCTGTTCTTGGACTTAACTGTCAAAAGACCAGTTTCATCCACATCATAAATGCAATGAGCAAGTTGAAATTGTTCTTATTGCACTGTTTTCAGAGTATAGGAAAGTTTGTATACATTGACCTAGTTAGTGACATGTGCTGCAGCCTTTGAATTAGATTCGGGTTGCTAATCTAATATTATGATGCTGTTCTCTAAAGTATGCAACACAGTCTTTTGCCTGCCACCTCAGACTCGTAGTTAAGATGATGCAGTGTTTTACTCCATTCTGCCAACTAGAATGCTAATCTTTGCCGGTTGCTTTTAATTATTCATTATAATTAAGGATTTCTCATCCTTCATTGAACACACTCCTTTAATGTTCCTTAATATTTTTACCACCTACTGCATCTCCATTTTTTTCCTATAACTCCTCTTTTTCAGCATATAATGTGGAACATTACACTGCTTTGCTGCACTAGAAAAGGGCATCTTATCATTTTTTATCACCTCTATCACATTTTCTGTCCCTACAGGGTCTCATTTTTGTTTCTTGGATCTCTGGATGTACTTTCTAAGCAACATGATGCCTTTGCATCTCAAATAATAGCAAGGGGCTACAGCTGTCCAGTTGCAAACAGATATTTTGTTAGACCAAATATAACATGACAGTTTTAGATAATATAAATCAATTCAAAATTCCTATAAAAAGACCGATGATAGCTTTGTATAAGAGCTAGTTAAATGAAAATGAGACAGATGGAAAAAAAGTACAAATGTTAATACGTTTATCCCACTGTGAGACCACACAGTCAGTGACATCATGCAAAAATGTTTGCTTATGGAGCCATGATTGTACCCAGCCATGCGCAACTTCATCCAAAGCAAATTGACTGTCACGAATGTCTTTCTCCAGGCCTCCAAAAATATGGAAGGCCATCTTGTCTCACGGTGGGATAAGTATATTAACAGTTATGGCAATTACTTTTGAAATAATAAACAGTTTACTCTCTTTTTTTACCATCTGACTGTTTTTATTACATTGCTCCTCATATATAAAGGGATTTAGAAGTCAATATGTAGTACTAAGCTTGACATATGGAATTTACTAATTCTCATTGAGGTAAATAGATTAAAAATGAACTGTCAGGAAAGGTGGCCACAGAAACAACAAGGAACTGCATTTCTAGGCCAAAAGACATCATTTAAACTTTGATATTAGGTATTGTGCACACAAGTGAGGTAACAAGAATAATGTGTGTCACTTACCTTACATTAGATGACGAAAATCAGAAATTTTTTTATTGAAAAATAGAGGAGCTTACGTCCTTTGCCAAATTCACTGACAATGTTGATGTCTATTAGAATTGGTTTGACCGCTCCGCAGTAGGCAGCAACACTGTTCATGGCAAAAAATCTGCAGTGGTCATTTGTGCTGCCATGGCTACTTTTCCCTTCTTTCCTCTACATGAGTTTCTTATATGTTTAGAAAACTTCCCTATGAAGAAATAGATATTGCGTGTGTCAGTGTGAACTCCATCTAAGTACGAGGAAAGAGAATTAAATATAAATAGTTATATGGTAATGCCACTTCATGTAGTGATCTAGAGAGAATTTCTGTCAAGTGGCAATTGACACTAAACAAAGAAAAGTGCGAGGTCATCCACATAGGTACTAAAAGAAATCTGATCAATTTTGGGTATACGATAAATTGCACAAATCCAAGGGCTGTCAATTCGACTAAATACCTAGGAATTACAAACAACTCAAATTAGAAAGATCACATAGATAATATTGTGGGGAAGGCGAAACAAAGACTTCATTACACTTGTCCGTCCTCTGCTGGAATATTGCTGCACGGTATGGGATTCTTACCAGGTAGGACTGACGGAGGACATAGCAAAAGTGCAAATAAGGGCAGCTCGTTTCATGTTATCATGCAATAGGGGTGAGAGTGTCACTGATATGATATGCGAGTTGGGGTGGTAGTCACTGAAACAAAGGCAGTTATCTTTATGGTGAGATCTATTTATGAAATTTCAATCACCAACTTTCTCTTCTGAATGCAAAAATATTTTGTTGACATCCACCTGCCTAGGGAGAAATGATCATTATAATAAAATTAGAGAAATCAGAGCTCGAACGGAAAGATTTAGGTGTTCCTTTTTACCATACGCCACTCGAGAATGGAATGGTAGAGAAGTAGTACGAAAATGGTTTGATGAACCCTCTGCCAGGCACTTAAGTGTGAATTGCAGAGTAACCGTGTAGATGTAGATGTAATGAAGGGAAAAAAGAAGTGTTTGGTACCAGGCATCAACTTTGTCCCATAAGGTAATAATATTATGGCATGCAACATCATGTATGGGTGGTGTATTTGAAAGATGGCCTGTGAAAAGAGGGTGTTTTGAAACAGGCCTGTTGCTTGAGTGGCACTCTCTTGCCTTAAATTTTGATGCAGTGTAAGTTGTTGGGTGTGTTGATATTTATCAAGGTTTGTTTGTGTGTTTTGTCACAAAATGCACGTGACAGTAAAATTTAAAAACCATATATGTTTGGAAGTGATTTGTGACATGCCTTGCAACATACTTTTCCATAAAGGTATGATGTGTTGGTGGAATATGTTTAATGTAACAGATGTGGAAAAGCTGTAAAAACTGTTAGAGTGCATCCTTCCCACATCAAAAATGGCTTTATGTGGTGCTGTCAGGGTGATAAATTGTGGTGTTGAATTCAGCAGTGTGTGGAATTGATCAGATCGCTTATTTACTTACTGGTTTTATTAAATTTTACCAAGTGAACACACAACACTGCAACACACAAATATGAATCATCGAAAGGTCTCATCATAACCACCTAATTGTGAGAACAAATGGGCAATTTTACCGAAGTCAGAGCAAAAAGTTTCAAGCAAACAGCCTGGATTTTGATATATTTTGCATCAATATTTTGTCAGTCTTTTCTTTATTGTACAGGTACTTGTACTCTTGACTCCAGTTCCATTTTCTTCATTTCTGTTTTCATCTTCTCCCTTTTCTTGACATGTTGGTCAATAACATTTATTTAGCCTCTTTTCAAGATCCGTATAGGTTGCTGAGATTACAAATTGCTTCAAACCAAATGAGGGAAAACCAGCACATAGCATAGTTATTTCAAGACTCCTTTTCTTTTGATACTATTTTCATTTTGTCAAAATAAATTACTTGTGCATTGGTTACACTCATAGGCCAAAGGTGCACATTTTTTGCAGCGTTGTGTGAAGTAGCCAGCTTATCCACAATACTCATAGATCCCATAAGCTTTGTCTGTTACGTATGTTAACACTAGATAAAAACAAGAGATTGACACTAGATAAAAACAAGAGATTGAATGAAGACTTTCAGTTCAGTAACATCTGTTGGTTTTATGTCTTTTCTATGCAGAGATGAAACCTTGATGCTCTCAGTATATCTGTACAGAAATATAATGGACAAAATTTCGTCACCTGGGAGGCAAATGCAGTATTCCAAAGGTGTGCTTACTGCTGTAGCCACACATATAAGTCCAGGTAACTTTTAAATAATATTATGAGCCCTGAGTTGTTTTCTCTGTGAAGGTGGAATGTTATTCCATTTTGTACTGTAGTCTTCTTGTGAAAATCAATTTATTTTCCAAGATCACTATGTTAACGCAGTTACTGGATAATTGTGTTAACATAGCAATCTTCGTAAATAAATTGGCTATAATAAGAAGACTACAGTGCAAATTTATAGATCACCACCTGCACAGAATGATCATGTCAGATAACCACTATTTCATTTTGTCTCTCTGTTCCATACAATATACACTGAAGAGCCAAAGATATTGGTACACCTGCCTAATATTGTGTAGGGCCACCACGAGCACACAGAAGTGCAGCAACACAAAATGTCATTGACTCAACTAATGTCTTAAGTTGTGCTAGAGGGAACTGACACCATGAATCCTGCAGGGCTGTCCATAAATCCATAAGAGTACGATGGGGTGGAGAACTCTTCTCAACAGCATGTTGCAAGGCATCCCAGATATGCTCAGGAACGTTCATGAGCCTTTCTGTAGCAATTCTGGATTAGTGGGGTGTCACATTGTCCTGCTGGAATTGCCAAAGTCCATCGGAATGCACAGTGGACATGAATGGATGCAGATGATTAGACAGGATGCTTACGTATGTGTCACCTGTCAGAGTCATACCTAGACTTATCAGGGGTCCCACATCACTCCTACTGCACACACCCCACGCTATTACAGAGCCTCCACCAGCTTGAACAGTCACCTGCTGTCATGTGGGGTCCATGGATTCATGAGGTAGTCTCCATACCCATACCTGTCCATCCGCTTGATACTGTTTGAAACAAGACTCGTCCGACCAGACAACATGTTTATAGTCATCAACAGTCCAATGTCAGTGCTGACATAGGCGTAAAGCTTTGTGTCGTGCAGTCATCAAGGGTACACGAATGGGCTCTCAGCTTCGAAAGCTCATATCGATTATGTTTCATCGAATGGTTTGGACGCTGATGCTTGTTGATGGCCCAGCATTCAAATCCGCAGCAATTGCACTTCTATCACCTTGAACAATTCTCTTCAGTTGTCATTGGTCCAGTTCTTGCAGGCTCTTTTTCCAACTGCAATGATGTCAGAGATTTGATGCTTTACTGGATTGCTAATATTCATGGTACACTCATGAAATGGTCGTACGGGAAAATCCCCACTTCATCGCTACCTCAGAGATGCTGTGCGCCGACTATAACATCACATTCAATCTTGATAACCTGTCAGTGTACCATCAGTAACCAATCTCACAACTTGTTGTCTTGTATAGATGTTGCCGACTGCCGTGCCGTATCTGCCTGCTGAATTTCAACTTTGTCATCACAATCTGTGTTCACTTCATATTCGAAATCCTCTTGAACTTCATTTCTAACCTTTTCAGGCAATATTGTCTGGATTTCTTTAACATGTTTTGGGTTGAGATTCTGCAATTACTATAGCCAGCCATGATTACGTATTTACCCAAATATAAGATGAGATTTTTTCCCAAATTCATCATTCAAAAAATATGTGGTCGTGTTAGATTCACAGATTAAACTACTGCAACTGAGGTAAACATTTTTTTAAAAATTGTTTAATGGATGAATATACAGGTTGTCTTACACTTACAGATGAAGCTTTGGCTGTTTAAAGTTTTTGTAGAAATTTATTTTGACAAATTCCGAATGGTAGGTTGCTCATAGCTATACTGCAAAAAATACTGGAGAAACTATGAACTGGCCACTAAAACAATGTCATGTTCTGCTTAAAAACTGACAATTTTGTGGAACACAGGAGAATTTTTTTGTATTGGAGCAGATGTTCAATAAAACGTTCTCCTACGTGTATGGATGCCGTGTACTTACAGTTATGGCACTTTTTAAATAAAGGTAATATTCAAAGGCGAAAATCATCCTTCAAAAACCGTTACTTGATTCTGAGCCCAAGTCAATATTTTATTTGGTTATGAAAAACAGTAATGATTTACCAAGTGGATTGCAAATGAAACATTTAGTCGCTATTCATTTCTTAGAAACGGGAAAAACGTTACCAGCTTTAGAACAAGATGGTGACATTCAGATGAAATGAGAAAGAAAATGAATCCAGAATTAAATGTCTAACAAACGAAATAAATCACATTACACTGACTGCATTGTTATCGCAAGAATAAATTACGCGGAAAGACCTGTTGTGGAGATAGTACCTAGATCACGGGAGGAGTGAAAGTTTGAATTGGACTGAATCATGAATGCGACCTTTTATTTATGTATTAGCTTTTGTTGTTACATGTGAGCTGCAGCCTAGAAGATATTGCCACCTGTGTTTCACTGTTGCTCAAGCACATGGCTGGAGGGGGAACAGTGACACTAGCTTGGTTATGAAGTGAAAACTATGATGGGTGCCAGGAAGGGAGTGTTGAGCAGGCAGCAAATTTCGTTGTGCTGGCAACCATGGGAAACTACACTGCATGCTTTGACTTTTTATGAACCACGGATTCGAATTGAATTGGTACGGTAAAGGTATAGATCGGAACTAGTGCTGTACTTAAATGTTTTGTGCAGCAATGTTGTTGATGCTCACCTTGGGGTATGACAGGAATGACTGGGGATAAGTCAGCTGCTGGTTCTATGCAGCCAATGAGTTGTAACATTCTCATGTCAGTATCAAAGTGAAATCTGATATATATTCAGATAAAAACAGCTGTTTTCTCAGGTACCACTGTAACCACAACCTTAGAAATCATTGCATATTCGGGACAAACAAAGATATAAGTTTCACAGCTGTCCTGTTCGGGTGGTGTGGTGATTAAAAATAGTGATACCCCACGCGACTGGCTAACTAAACAAAAAAGGCACCAAAGATAAAAAAATTACTGTAAACTTTTTGTTTATTTCGCCTTGTACTATCAAAATGTAGACAGTCAATAAAAATTTGTTATTTTGATTAGTCAGAATATGTTAAAAATAATTTTTTCTCAAGGAGCCTCTTAAAAAATGGGGGTCATCTTATACTCGGATAAATATGATACAGACAAACTAAAATAACGACAAACAGATGCAGTCCACCAATTTGATATTTAGGCAGCAGTAACAAGTGAGTAAACAACCCAAATTAAAGTAGCTTTGTACCACTTACAAACTTGACAACCAAATAAATATCCTGTAAAAATAAAACAGAAATGGGGGCAGTGCAGTCAGAAAATATCTCAACAACAGGGCAGTCTTTCCATCTTTGACGCGAGTCTTCACTCAGCAATGTCTCCAATTCTGCATCTTCGAAAACATTCTCTTGTCCACCACTTTGCCGGTCTATGGTGTTAAAATTACCGTTCTTGAAATGTTGAAACCACTCATGACATGTTCTTTCACTAATAGCGTCCTTACCACATGTACTTGAGAGCATTCGATGAGGCTCAAGCGCTGTTTTCTTCATATTGAAACAAAACAGTAACACCTCCTGCAAATGACAAGAATTAGGCCCATAAACTGACATTTTCAATCAAGAACAACTTTATGATGCAGACACAAATTGACTAATGTTTGAATGAGGTTATGTTGACCGAGGTCCAAGCTAACTGTCTGATGTCTGCGATCTGTTTCTTTCCACTGCTGCTCACCATTGTCGCCACTTATCAGAAAACGGCAGAAGCAAAGTTGTACACCTTGTAGAATGGCACTGGTTCATGTTTGACACCTATGACCATTTCAGGGTTCTTCAGATGCACTGATGCAGGTATCGGCAAAAGGAAGTAAGAAGAAGGGTGAGCACAAGCCTCTCGTGCCACCCATGCTTGAGATACTGCACAGGTTGAGACCTAGGAAGTGAGAAGGAATATGTTGTGAGTTGTGGCATTACGGTTAACAAGGGTAGAATGTATTGATAGATTAGATTGTAACATTACTTAAGGTGTTTTGTTTGTATGGTTATTGACGGACAGCGTGTGATTGCTGCACAGCGAGATTTCATTGTTAAACAGGCTGTAGAGAATAAGCTTTTCTTTGCTGTAATTGTTATTGACCATTCACACAATGAGTCACTTCTGGAGTTGGGACTCATCAGAGAGGGAAAAAACGAAATCTTCCACTGTACTAACACATAGCAACAGTAGAAGTAATGACAGAATAAGCACGACTCTACGTGCTAGTTCAGTTCGCAATTAAAAATAATCATACATGGTTTATGTGTTTCACCAATCGCCTTACCCAGTAAGGTGGGGAACCTTAGAGAAATACATGTAGGCGAGAACAGCAGAAATATTGCTGATATTGGAAGATGAGGGTAGGCACACAATAATGATAGCAGAGGAACTCCAGCACTGTTAGAGGGAACGGAGTACGATATGCCAGACCCAGGTGTCCAGACTGGCTTGGAGGCATGCAAGATTCAGTAGTTTCTAGGCAAAATGGACAATCAGAGGTGCCCGTGCGCCTGCTGAAACAGCAACTCTACTTCCAACAGGCATGGCTGCACTGGATCTGCTCCGTGTACAACATCTTAGTGTTGGTAGCGAAGTGCAACTACAGTAGTGCTAGCCAAACAAACAGCTACGGGTGCTCCCAGCACAAAATGTGACCTACTTCAATGATTCACTGGAACCACACCTCACACTCTCCCTGAACCAACTAATAGCAACCCAGGACAGGTGTACTGCAGCAAACAGATGCTTCAGCTTGTGCAGTAGTAAGCAGCATTGTACGATCATTACCATGAGCATCACAGTGTCTGGCACCTAGTCGCTCTGTTCTGTGCAGCCTTCATCTACCTAAGGCAGAGAGCAGCCAACACGTGGCACCCCTCCACCTGTTAAATTGGATCATTACATTGGATCACTAGTAGTGCATAAAGCACAATGAAGTAGGGAATGAAAGAGTTAAAGATTGGTTATTTTGTGTGAGTATTTAATGTAAATAAGGGTAAGTAAATGTTAAGTAGTTGTGAGCAAGACTGGGAAATTAACACTATCCTGTTAGTTGTAGTGAAGATTTTAGAGAGATTACTAACTGTATGTAAATAAAAAAACCAGTGGGCCAGAATTGTAGATTAAGTTCACAGCCACTGAAACCTGTGCTTCAAGCTGACTAGTACATAAGGAGAAGCGGGATATATTGTATACTGCCGTTCGTGAATGTTTAGTCTTCTTGCAGATCTATCAAAGGCAGCGACATGGAGGCTGGAAGAGGGGAGGTATGTAGTGCAGCCACTATATCTTTGTCACTACTATGAGAATTTCAGTTCTGCCACAGCAATTGTGGGAAGCCTTAGAAGCCAGCGGGAGCCAAAACACAGTCAGGTCAACTGGCCTTTTTACAATTTGCAAGTTGGGCCAAGGCAAGCATCACAGTACCAACACAGTGAAAAGACGGCTACTTTTGGACCAGCTGGCCAGTTTCCACACCTTCAAGCACAACTGATTTCTTATACCATATATGGTATAAATATCTGTCATTTCTAGCCAAAGGGATTCCAGCTTGGCAGCACAGGACAGGAGTTCGGCCCAGTCTTGGGCCATTTAGATTTAGGTTTTCTTTGGTTTCCCACAATCATTTAAGACAAATGCTCAGAAGTTTCTTTTGGAAATGACAAGTCCAACTTCCTTTTCCATCCTTTCCCAGTCTTAGCAAGTACTCTATAGCTAATGATCTTGTTAGTCATTAGATATTAAACCATAATCTCCTTCCTTTGACCCTGGGTCAGTGGCTTATTGTGACCAATCATCATAATTATGCCATATGAGCATGCCTCCAGGATCAACTTGAATATTCAGTGACATGCTTTCCTTGTATTTTTCAAACAAATCACTGGAGGTTCTCCCTTTGAGACTAACACTCCCAGTGGAATTTATATGATAGGAGACTGTGGCATAACTTGCCGTGGCAATAAATGACTGAAATCAGTGGGGATGAAATAGAGTGACATGACTTGAAATCTGTTCAGAGATTCTGAACCTGCAGTGTAAATATATGTACAGTCAAATGAAAGGACCTAAGCACACTTTTAGGACTGACCCACGCTTTCAATGTAATTTTATCTTTCATTCTGTTTCTGTGAACAAACGTGAAGAATAGAGGAATGGTTATAATGAGAGGACTATGGGTTACCAAGCCGTGGGGATATACACTGTTGGCCATAAAAATTGAAAAATTGCAATACTGGAAGGGAAACAAAATAACAAAATTTTACTTTGTGCATGTCAGCACAGTAGGAGAAATACATGAATAAATTTTGTACATAATTTGGGGGGTAAACAGAGCTGCCAGATCTGGGAGCAACAATGTCTCTAACTCAGTTGGGTATTGATTCAAACTAAGCTTTAATGATAGATAAAGTACATCATTCCATGCTGCTTCGATCTGTTCCAGAGTTCATCAGGTGTAGTGGTTGGCAAGTGGAGGCACACCAGTCTCTCGACAACCTGTCACCAAATGTTTTCAATGAGTGAGATAGATCCTGTAAACAATACTTGCTGGGCACCAGTTGAACATCCTCTATACTGAAGTTAATCAGGACAGCATGCACAAGATATGAGCATGCATTACCTTATCAAAAGATTATGTCATGTAGACCTCAGAAATAGGTCTTACCATGTAAGAAATGAAATGGCTGCTGTACAAATTATTAGCTGTGTGAACTAACAGTGATCATATTATGTACTCACTGACACCCACTGTCATACTGAGCAAAGTGGCACGGTGGTTAGCACAATGGATATGCATTCAGGGCAATGGTTCAAATCTTTGTCCAGCCATTCAATTTTAGGTTATCTGTGATTTTCTTAAACCAATCTAGGCAAACACTGGGGTGGTAAATCTGAAAGGGCATGGTCAGTTTCCTTCCCTGTCCTTGAAAAATTCTGAGCTTGTGTTCTGTCTCCAATGACCTTAGAGTCACCATGATGTTAAACCTTAATCTTCATTCCTCCTCTTATCATCACATTGGGCTTTGGGCCTGGATGATGATGATGATGATGATGATGATGATGATGATGATGGTGGTGAATGCAGTCTGGCAATGTTCTTTTTTCTTGGAACTTCCACATAAGGGATAGTCCATTATGATGCTGTACACAATACTGGAAGTTTTCTGAAGAGACAGCACAGGTCCAGTGTTGTCTTTGGATGCAGGACAACGTGCACGTCACTTTTGTTGATGTGTCAAGAGATTCTGGAACAGTGGTTGCCATGGTGCTCTAGATGTTGTTGCTCTATTGTGTATGCTTGTCTTGCTGCAAACAAGCCTACTCCCTTACTTGAGATATGTATACTATGTGGCTGTTCAATCCTACTCAGCTGACCAGACAGCACAACTGCCCTGTCGGGTGCTAGTCATGTGTGGCCTTTTGAGATGTGACATGATGTTCAGTATGGCCCCCTGAAGCTGTCAGTTTCATATTAGCACAAAAGTCATGGGAACAAGAGTGACATAAGCAGCATTATCATGAAATGATGAACTGCAGTCTGAATAGGATACAATCTTCTCACAAACAACATTCAAATACAATTTCTCAATGAGTAACGCATTGCATAATGTTTTCTTACATACAGAATGTATATTCTACTTCTTGTAGTTGCACTGAAATGCTAGAAATTTGCGTATTTGAGCCTTTGTGGTGATGCAACGTCAAAGGCTAATAGTGTACATCAACTGTATTAAAATCATTGAAGAGGGTTAAATGGAATCAGTAATATAATAGGTGACATTTATCATGTATGTTTAACGGACAATGGTTTTGTCCTATTAAAATGTTTCATTTGTTGACTTTGTGGCAGATTTTTCATTACTCTCAATTACTAGGGGCTTCTTACTTTTTATTTTGTCCAGCCTGATGGATGTGGAGCCAGAGTACAGCTTAAGAGAGGCTATATGGATGTGTCAGCTCCTATATTACAAAGACAATAACCACTGACTGTGGGTAAAAATCTCTTACATTATTTAGGGAATGATGTGAGGTATGTCATATTGATTGTACACTGATAATCCAAAACATTATGACCACTGCCCACCACGACGATGGATATCACCTGGTGGCATTGCGGGCAAGTAACATGGTAACAAAAGTATGTAAGCAGAAAAGACGGGTGGGGAGGGGGGGGGGGAGATCCCTCTAGTGAAGATATGGACTGTAGATGGGGAAATCCACTGAGATAAGTGACTTTGACAAAGGGCAGATTATTATTACTATTACTACTACTACTTCCTTTCTGAGCCAATGAAAGTGTATTTCAAAAAATGCAAATCTGGTTGAATGTTCACATGCAACTGTCATGAGCATCTACGGAAAGAGGTAGGATAGTGAAATTACCACTAGGCATTAAATGGTTGGACATCCATGACTCTTCATAGAATGTGGTGTTTGGAGGTTTGTCTGGCTCTGTAAAGTAGGCTAGATGGTGATCTGTGGCACCTCTGCCAAAAGAGCACAATGCTGGTGCATGCACAAGTGTTTCTGAGCACACTATTCATCGTAGATTGTTGAACATGGAGCTCCACAGCAGACCACCCATTCATGTTCACATGTTGACCCTCGCCAGTTATGATTTCATGGGCACAGGATCATCGGTATTCAACTGTCGACCAATGGAAAATTGTTGCTTTTCACGTGAATCACATTTTTGCTAGATTGGGTCAATTGTTGTCCCCACAAACACAATGAATGGCTGAAATGTGCAGCACACTTGCATGGGACTTGTGGTGGTTATCAAAGACATGTCGACAGCTGCAAACCACCTGCATCCCTTCATGCTTGATGTCATCTTTCAGCAGTATAATTGTCTGTGCCTCGGAGCCAGAACCATGCTACAGTGGTTCGAGGAGCATTATAGTGAACTCACATTGATGGTCAGCAACCAAATTTGCCTGATGTAAATCCCATGGAACCCATCTGCCTCACTATCGGCACCCTCACCATGTATACAAATCAGTGGCCCATCATTTATGGGAATTAAATGACCAGTGCGTAGACATCTACAGCCACACACCTTTGCAAACCTACCAACAAACTTTTGAATCCCTGATATGCAGAATCAGTGATGTATTTCATTCCGAAGTTGGACATGCAAGCTATTAAGCTCGGTCATAATGTTTTGGCTCATCCTTGTATACCCGTATGGCATGGGTAAGCCAAGATCCTCCCCCACATCCATTCCTCATGTTTTTTGTTAGGAACAAATTCTAATTATGGCTTGGCCATGGAGATGTTTTTGGATTGTCTTAACTGGTTGTGCAACTACTGGGGACTGAATTCTAGTCTGCACAAACTTTCATTTTTCACAATACAATCAGCACTACTAAAAGAATTTCAACTAATGTTATTCCCATTAAATTCATCAAATTTAATTTAATTTTAATTTCACTGCTTTCCAAAATATTGCATCCCTTCAGATCACAATCTGGAGTTTATACTCAAAAAAATGTAACTAAAGCAACTATCTGTAAGATCTAAACTTCTCGGTAGCAGACAAATCTTTTATTTAGGGACTGCCACAGACCTTTATCTGTTGTTGTTGTGGTCTTCAGTCCTGAGACTGGTTTGATGCAGCTCTCCATGCTACTCTATCCTGTGCAAGCTTCATCATCTCCCAGTACCTATTGCAACCTACATCCTTCTGAATCTGCTTAGTGTATTCATCTCTTGGTCTCCCTCTACGATTTTTACCCTCTACGCTGCCCTCCAATACTAAATTGGTGATCCCTTGATGCCTCAGAACATGTCCTACCAACCGATCCCTTCTTCTGGTCAAGTTGTGCCACAAACTTCTCTTCTCCCCAATCCTATTCAATACTTCCTCATTAGTTATGTGATCTACACATCTAATCTTCAGCATTCTTCTGTAGCACCACATTTCAAAAGCTTCTATTCTCTTCTTGTCCAAACTATTTGTTGTCCATGTTTCACTTCCATACATGGCTACATTCCGTACAAATACTTTCAGAAACGACTTCCTGACACTTAAATCTATACTCGATGTAAACAAATTTCTCTTCTTCAGAAACGCTTTCCTTGCCATTGCCAGTCTACATTTTATATCCTCTCTACTTCGACCATCATCAGTTATTTTGCTCCCCAAATAGCAAAACTCCTTTACTACTTTAAGTGTCTCATTTCCTAATCTAATTCCCTCAGCATCACCCGACATTCCATTATCCTCGTTTTGCTTTTGTTGATATTCATCTTATATCCTCCTTTCAAGACACTGTCCATTCCATTCAACTGCTCTTCCAAGTCCTTTGCTGTCTCTGACAGAATTACAATGTCATCGGCGAACCTCAAAGTTTTTATTTCTTCTCCATGGATTTTAATACCTACTCCGAATTTTTCTTTTGTTTCCTTTACTGCTTGCTCAATATACAGATTGAATAACATCGGGGAGAGGCTACAACCCTGTCTTACTCCCTTCCCAACCACTGCTTCCCTTTCATGTCCCTCGACTCTTATAACTGCCATCTGGTTTTTGTACAAATTGTGAATAGCCTTTCGCTTCCTGTATTTTACCCCTGCCACCTTTAGAATTTGAAAGAGAGTATTCCAGTCAACATTGTCAAAAGCTTTCTCTAAGTCTACAAATGCTAGAAATGTAGGTTTGCCTTTCCTTAATCTTTCTTCTAAGATAAGTCGTAAGGTAAGTATTGCCTCACGTGTTCCAGTATTTCTACGGAATCGAAACTGATCTTCCCAGAGGTTGGCTTCTACTAGTTTTTCCATTCGTCTGTAAAGAATACGTGTTAGTATTTTGCAGCTGTGGCTTATTAAACTGATTGTTCGGTAATTTTCATATCTGTCAACACCTGCTTTCTTTGGGATTGGAATTATTATATTCTTCTTGAAGTCTGAGGGTATTTCGCCTGTTTCATACATCTTGCTCACCAGAAGGTAGAGTTTTGTCAGGACTAGCTCTCCCAAGGCCGTCAGTAGTTCCAATGGAATGTTGTCTACTCCGGGGGGCCTTGTTTCGACTCAGGTCTTTCTGTGCTCTGTCAAACTCTTCACGCAGTAACATATCTCCCATTTCATCTTCATCTACATCCTCTTCCATTTCCATAATATTGTCCTCAAGTACATCACCCTTTTATAGATCCTCTATATACTCGTTCCATCTTTCTGCTTTCCCTTCTTTGCTTAGAACTGGGTTTCCATCTGAGCTCTTGATATTCATGCAAGTGGTTCTCCTTTCTCCAAAGGTCTCTTTAATTTTCCTGTAGGCAGTATCTATCTTACCCCTAGTGAGATAAGCCTCTACATCCTTACATTTGTGCTCTAGCCATCCCTGCTTAGACACTTTGCACTTCCTGTCGATCTCATTGTTGAGACATTTGTATTCCTTTTTGCCTGCTTCATTTACTGCGTTTTTATATTTTCTCCTTTCATCAATTAAATTCAATATTTCTTCTGTTACCCAAGGATTTCTACTAGCCCTCGTCTTTTTACCTACTTGATCCTCTGCTGCCTTCACTACTTCATCCCTCAAAGCTACCCATTCTTGTTCTACTGTATTTCTTTCCCCCATTCCTGTCAATTGTTCCCTTATGCTCTCGCTGAAACTCTGTACAACCTCTGGTTCTTTCAGTTTATCCAGGTCCCAGCTCCTTAAATTCCCACCTTTTTGCAGTTTTTTCAGTTTTAATCTACAGGTCATTACCAATAGATTGTGGTCAGAGTCCACATCTGCCCCTGGAAATATCTTACAATTTAAAACCTGATTCCTAACTCTCTGTCTTACCATTATATAATCTATCTGATACCTTTGAGTATCTCCAGGGTTCTTCCATGTATACAACCTTCTTTCATGATTCTTAAACCAAGTGTTAGCTATGATTAAGTTGTGCTCTGTGCAAAATTCTACCAGGTGGCTTCCTCTTTCATTTCTTAGCCCCAATCCATATTCACCTACTATGTTTCCTTCTCTCCCTTTTCCTACTGACGAATTCCAGTCACCCATGACTATTAAATTTTCGTCTCCCTTCACTACCTGAATAATTTCTTTTATCTCATCATACATTTCATCAATTTCTTCGTCATCTGCAGAGCTAGTTGGCATATAAACTTGTACTACTGTAGTAGGCGTGGGCTTCGTGTCAATTAAATACATTTTTAGCATAGTTTTTCGAACCACATAATTATGAACATGTCTTACTTCTAGCAAGTCCAACACATGAAGTACAATTAAATGTCTATAATCAATTGTTCATTTTTCTTTAACAATAATCACAGACACTAAAACAGCAAGGAGTACTACATGATTACTTCTTGGTCTTCCAATGCAACTTCCGTGGCGTGAGCGGCTAACACTTGTCGATGCTCGTGACTCCTTTCCAGCCTGCACACACAAACATGTGTCATGCAATATGTAAATTCTCTCACACTTAAAGTATCGTGTGCTTGAGACGGTAGAAGGATGAGTGATTCTGGAATTTATGTGGAAATTCTCAAGGCACTACAAACACACAACCGTAAGCTGTCTGGACGTGAGTCACAGGAGGACCAATTAAGTGCTGTGGAGTGTTACAGATGGAAAACAAAAAAAGATTTGGATGTGGACACTTCTCAGGAACAGACAACTCTTATGTAGGGACTGCCATAGACCTTTGTCGCAGCACTCATAGTGCAGTATTCCAATAAAAGAGACTATGCCGATATTTTTAAGTTACCTGATGGAACTCCATTTGGTACACCTATCAGCTGAGGTAAATTTATTACAGAAGCTCACTGTTCTCTTCAAAAATATTATTCCCGATTGCGCCCCCCCCCCCCTCCCCCCACATGCACACATGTATTTAGTTAAAGGTTCAAATCAGTGGAACTTATCATTAATTAACATCTGCACATGGTGGCATCTTGGCCGTTTAACGTTTACAATGGTAAAGAATAAAACAATTTTACAGGTTGGAAGATGGTGTGCTGGCAACGTATGATGAACATGAAGATTCAGTGTACAGAGTTGAGTGGTCAGCGGCAGATCCATGGACATTTGCATCACTCAGTTATGATGGGCGGCTTGTGATCAGTAAGGTACCTCGCAGTGTTAAATATAAGATATTGCTGTAGTTTTCTGTGACAGTAACTGTTCAATGTTATTTGTTAATGTAAGAAAAATAAAGAGTTATCATTAAAAATGAAATGATTTTTATTGATCATCCAAATAAAAGGTTATGAAGTACAAATCCAATGAACAAAAACCTTGGAAACAATCATCAGTGTGTTAAAAAAATGTAACAAAGATCAATATGTAATGAGTTGTTAGATACCTTATGAAAATACTACTAATCCAAAAACTGCAATATTTTTTTAATTAATATTTTTCTTATGGTGTTTTTGCCCACAGTATAATGCTGAGCCAGAGCATAAGTAGGTATAAAAGGTGTTTCAGGTGCTCAGGATGATTAAAAAACAGCAGCAGTAGCACCAGATAATTTATGATTTCCCATCCAGAGAATAGTAAGAGTATCAGGGAACTGACAGTATGTAAACATCTATCAATCTCTTCCATCTTTAATGCCTACAAAAAAGGAAAAATTATTTTTTTCTGGATATGAATGCTTCTGAACATATTCCTTGTCATCTCAGATATTAAAAACTACCACTTTGTAGTGTGCAAAAATTCCATGATCTCAAATGGACATTTGTCCAAGTTTCCCATATAAAGGTTGACCAACATGTTGCTAGGTGTGCAACATTCCAGCTAAATTGCTCCAATTTTTCACATGAAGTTTGATCAATATGTATCTGAATCTATAAATAACAAAAAGCAACTTTTAGGGGATATTAAGTACATTATTTCTTTGTTACTGTTTAACACTGGATATTACATATTAATAACTTTCCTTTTTTGAGGAGGGGTGGGGGCCATGAACCTGCCTAATATATAATTTTAAATATCCGATAGAAAAGGATGGATTGAAGTGTAATCTTCAGTTTCACTGCACACATCATCATATTCAGTTTTTGATTGATTGTAAGGCAACACAAGTATCCAATCTGCAACTAACCTGAAACATAATATTACTTCTCTCAGGTTCCACTCTGTTTGTCACCTACGCTCCACAATAATAACTACCACATCTGCTTTTGTTGCATGCGGCTGGCTGCTGCATACATGCTACGTGTGACAGGAGACCCTTTTTATTATTATTTTGAGCTTTTCCTCATTACAGAGGCTTATCTCCAACATAATAATTTACTCGGAAATTATAATACAAAGAATAAACCTTCTTAAACTATATTTTCAAAATATTCCTCCACGTGTTTCGATCTTGTGTGTCCTCTTCCTCTATGCCCATTCTCCTAATTGTGTGCTGTACACTTTGGAGCCAGGTGGTCATAGGTCATCCTCTTCGTCTTCTCTCCTCCGGTTCCCACTCCAGTATCAATTTTGGTATTCTGTCTTTCTCCATTCGTCATACATGCTCGTACCACTGTAATTTCTTCCTATCCATTATGTCATATTTCCATTCTCCTTATTATTTCGGTGTTCCTTATTTTGTCGATCTTCTACAGTAGTCCATCTCTAGAGCTTGTAATTTTTTAATGTGCTTCAGGTTAATTGTCCAGGTCTCCGTAAGACTGAGTTAAGCATTCTAATGACCTTCTGTCCGCTACTAATTCTTTTATTGATTTCTGACTCTGATTTTCCCTCAATTTCTAAAATGGATCCCAAATAACAGAAAGTGTTTATCTTTTTGATTTTCTTTCCTTCAATGTATAGCTCATCTAAATCATTAGTCAAGTATTCTGTTTTTTTGGTAATTAATCTTCAAACCCCAAGTTTTTTTATGCTACTGCTAACTGATTGCACATATAGTTAGCATCCTCCCCATCTTGTGCTATGACTACTTGATCATCAGCAAACAATAAATTATGTAGGTAAACTTCATCTCTCATTTCTAATCCCATACTATTACATTTACGAGACCATGTTCTAAGGTGAATATTTATATAGGTTTTAGATAATGATGCTGACATGGGACAGCCCTGTAAAAGGCCTTTGCTTGTTCTAAATTTCTGAGAAAGTTTATTACCAACTTTCACTTGGCAAATGTTATCTTTATACATCTGTTGTATTATTTTAATCAAGGAAGGCTTTGTGTTTGCCATATGTAGTGCTCTCCAAAGTAATTTTCTTGGAACAGTATCATACACTTTTTCTACATCTATGAAAATTAATCCTATGTTTCTCCAAAATCTGTCGTAATGTGAAAATGTGGTCTACACTTGATCTCCCAGCCGTGAATCCACATTGTTCTTCTTGGGTTCTAAGATTTTTTTTCCAGTTTGTTTTTAATAACTTTCGCGAAAATTCTCATTAATGTGTTTGTAACACAAAATCCTTGATAGTTTGAACAAATTTTGCGATCCCCTTTCTTAAATATGGTATTAATGTAACCTAGCTTAATCTCGTTGGGTATCGAATCTCCATGCATCATTTTGTTGAAGAGCTGTGTTATCAGTTTCACAATTTTGTCACCACCATATTTCAGGCACTCCAGATTGATATTGCCTGGTCCTGGTGATTTAGCATTCTTTCCTGTTCTCAACACCTGAAGTACTTCACTTTCTAAATTCTGGATCTCATAATCTTCATGTCCTTTTTCTTCCACTGTTCCTTCTTGTAGATATTCTTCCTTCTCCTCATTTAATAATTTTTGGAAATACTCTTCCCATTCCTTTTGTGTTATCAGTTGGAAATTGGTTTTGCTTTCCCGAATCCTAATTTGCTATTCACTTTGGCAAAAAAAATGAAGCATGGGAAAGAACATGTGCCATCCTTATTTATTCATCACTTCATTCTTCTTTTCCTTGTATATTGATCTTATTTCGTCTGATTTATCATTGAACCACTGAAGGGACGCATTTCGTTTTTCTCTAACAAGGGCCTCTATTTCCTCTTACCACCACTCTGCTGCACAGTTATGGTTGCTACCTTTTTTACCCAACACCTCTGTTGCTATGATTTTCACATTAGTTTTTACACAGTCATATATTTCCTCTGTACTGTATTATAAATAATTTATTATTTGTCACGTAAGTTATTTCTAATAAGCATAACATACACACTTAAAAAGAAAGTAAATAACTCTCATACATTAAACAAGGAGATGCTGAAACTGCCTCCCTTTGGTGTTCAAGCATTTCTTATACCTGCTTAGGAAATCACTCGTTACTTTCTGCAATTCCCTCTGAAATGGCAGCAATATCTTGACAAAAGATAGTTTCAACTTCATCTAAAGTGTGTGGCTTTGCTTTGTACACTCTCTCATTTAACATTACATAAATAGATCTTTTTCCTTTGACAGACACTCACTTCACTTTGATACTTGCATTGAACCACGTGCAGGCTGCGGGTTGGACACCCCTGCTGTAGAGGCTGAGCATCTTTAGGCAAGATGATAATCCTACCAATGGGTTGTAGGATGTGGTTAATTTTGCCTGTACTTCCACTCTGGAGTTGAACAATGGAAAATCCAGGATGGAATGTACCAATGTCATGTAGAGGAAGGCGAATGACGAAAACTAACTTCACTTAATGAAGGTTTATTCAGCACTTGCACATACAAGAGCATGGAGCGAACTGCCTCCAGCCAGGAATGTACTCGAACCAAATATAGAAATTAAAATTTTTCAGTTCAGGCGAGTTTTGAACTCGCGATCCTCCATACAACACTCTAGTATCATAACCACTACACTACGGCGACTGCGCCACTCATCTTCATCTGCGAAATTGCTCCCTCCTTAAGAGAACAGCGTCTTGGTGTTACGTCCTCCTAGTCCGGGAATGAGTCATTGGTCCTGCATACTCCAACTCCCGATGCCTGATGTTTGCCGTGGCGGTGATCTTCTTAGAACTTCCCTTGCCACTACATTCTTAGTTACTTTTCCGCTTGTTGCCTGTCGCTGGAGCTTCGAATTTACCCTGGGTTGCAGGATCCTTATAGGGTTTCATTCAAAGGACGTGGACCATATCTCTGATCTTTCGTCATCTTGTGTCGGGATCGAAATCTTCAACCTCATAAGTAACATCAGACAACTGTCTTACAACCTTATAAGGTCCAAGTAGTGCCTGAGGAGCTTCTTAGAGAGACCAACCTTCCGAACAGGGGTGAAGATCCAAACGAGGTCACCAGGCTGGCAGACAACAGGGCGATGGCTCGTGTCATACCTTCGGCGATCGTTTTCTTGAGCCTGCAGTGTGCGGAGTCAAGCTAACTGCCGAGCTTCCTCAGCTCTGGTTAACACCTGTCCGATGTAGTCGTCATCCACGTCATCAGGATGTAACGGAAACACAGTGTCCATCGTCGTAGTCGCCTGACGCCCATGCACCAGGGAAAATGGCGTAAATCCTGTGGTGTCTTGTTTGGCGGTGTTGTAGGCAAATGTCACATAAGGTAGCACCTCATTCCAGTTGCTCTGCTCAACATTGACAGCATGTCGGTCAAGATCTTATTACGCATACAGTAAGCCTGTTAGTTTGCAGATGGTAGGCAGTCGTCATGTGATGAGTAATGTTGCACCAACGGTTTATCTGTCAAGACATTCTATTGAAAAACTTTCCATCGATCTGTAATTAATGACCTTGGGGCACCGTGTTTTAATACAATGTCTTCTATGATGAATTTGGCTACCTCTATTGCTTCGGCTGTTTTTACGGCTTTTGTAATGGCATAGCGCATCAGATAATCAGAGCAAACAATAATCCATCTATTGCCACTAGCAGACATTGGAAATTGTCCAAGGAGGTCAATCCCAACACGCTGGAAAGGCGTTTTGGTATGAGTTGGCCAGGTGGTTTCTGAGGAACTGCCTTTCTCCTCCGGCACTCTCAACAGTGCGACACATAGTGACGGACACTCCTAAATAAACCTGGCCACAAAAATCTCTTGTGGATTCTATCGTACGTCTTAATAAATCATAAATGTCTGGCCTCAGGTGTGTAATGGAATTTCTGTAGAACATCTAAGCGCATGTGTTTAGGAATCACTGGTAGCCACCTCTTTCCAAACAGATCAAAGTTTTTCTTGCAAAGTAATCCAGTAACTACCTAAAATTGTCCTTTCACATCCTCTGACCGATTTAAGGCAAGCATAATTTGAGATATCTTGGCGTCCTCCTCCTGCTCATCAGAGAGATCCTGGAGTGCAGCAAGACAGTCACCATCTTCATCAAAGTTTTGATGGTCTTGCAGAGGTTTTCTTGGGAGACAGTCGGCATCTTTGTGTTTTCTTCCGCTTTTGTAGACTATGGTAATGTCATACTCTTGAAGACGTAGTGCCCACCTCGTGAGTCGTCCTGTTGGATCCTTAAGACCTGTCAACCAACAAAGTGAATGATAATCTGTAAGAACTGTGAATGGCCTTCCATAGAGATACTGTGGAAATTTGCACATGGCTTAGATCACAGCAAGACATTCTCTTTCTGTAGCTGAGTAGTTTCTCTCAGGTTTTGTAAGTGTCCTAGAAGCATAGGCTATAACCTTCTCTTTTCCATCCAAAATCTGCACCAGAACAGCACCGATCCCATACCCACTGGCATCTGTGTGTAGTTCTGTAGGTGCTCTTTCATCATACAGACCAAGTACAGGGTCAGTCTTCAGAGCTATTCGCAGCACATTGAAAGAATCTTGTTGAGCACCACCCCAGATAAATTAAGCATCGGCTTTTAACAACTCTTGGAGTGGCCTGGCTTTGATACAAAAGTCTTTGCTAAAACGATGGTAATAAGAACACAATCTGAGGAAGCTTCTCACATCTCTAATACTTTTAGGAATAGGAAATTCCCTTATAGCTCTCACCTTTTCTGGGTCTGGCCGCACACCTTCATTGACACAAGGTGCCCCAGTATATTGATTTCTTTTGCTCCAAAGATACACTTTCTTGGATTAAGTTTCAGTCTGGCTTGTTGGAGACAGTTAAGAACAGCCCTCAGTCTTTTTGTGTGTTCATCAAATGTATCTGAGAACACTGTAATGTCATTTAAATAACAAAGACACATCGTCCACTTCAGGTGCCTTAGAAGATTATCTATCATTCGTTCAAAAGTTGCTAGTGCATTACACAAACCAAACGGCATTACCTTGAACTCATACAGGCCCTCAAGGGTGATGAATGCAGTTTTCTCACAATCAGCCTCATCTACTTCGATTTGCCAGTATCCCGAGTACATGTCCAAGGTTGAGAAAACCTTAGCCCGCTTCAGACAATCTAGTGTATCGTCAATTCGTGGAAGAGGGTAAACATCCTTTTAAGCTTCCTGTAATCAACACAAAAGCGCCAACTGCCATCCTTCTTCCTGACGAGAACCACTGGTGACGATCATGGGCTCTGCAAAGGCTGAATGATGTCATTCTTCATCATTTTCTCTACCTCGTCACAAATTATTCGATGTTCCGTTGCTGAAACATGGTATGCTCTCTGGCTTATTGGTTGGTGGTATCCGATGCTTCACCGTCGATTTGTCTAATTTGCTCTTCACCTGTGGATTAGAGCATTCAGAGAACTCTTGAAGAATGGCAAGTAACTTCTTCTGTTGTTCCTTAGTGAGATCTGGTGATAGTCAAGCAAGAAGATCTTGTCTCATAGTGGTAGCGCTAATTTCACCCACAGACTCGGCATGGGTGGTTTCTATTACGCTCAGCTGTTCTGCAATTAACGGCTCAGCTTTTGCTACGCACATGCATCTTGGAAGAATCTGGGATTCTCAGCGACAGTTAACTGTCCACAAGTCACCAAATCCATTCTTAAACGAGATGACAGAGGCTGGGATGACCAAGTTATTCTTCAGTGGTATGCTTCTCTTACATTCCACTGCAAGACCAATGGGTTGATGCATGGCATGACACATGACAGCTACCTTTCTAGCGCTGACTGCAGGAATGATCACTTCATTCAGCACACATAGTCTCCACACACATGGATGTGTATTTTCCTGTCCACAGTATCTCACCTCATCTAGCACAATCTTTGAGCGGCCGTTCGCCAGGTGCCAGTCTTTCAATTTGATGCCACTTCAGCGACCCGCATTCAACGAAGATGATGATGAAGACAGCACAACACCCAGTCCCTGGGTGGAGAAAATTCCCCGATCCAGCCAGGAATCGAACCCGGGCCCAGAGGAGTGACAATCCATCACGCTGACCATTCAGCTACCAGGGGCGGAGATTTTTAGGATAAGGACACTCTTTGATACCACTCATTTTCTTAGGATTCGGCATAATACCGTCCAGCGTAATTATATGTCCTAGGAACTTCAGTTGACTTCTGGCGAATCTAGATTTCATTAAATTTACTGTTACTCCATACTCTAAGAATTTAGCAAATACTTTTTCAAGCAGATCGAGATGCTCCTCCCATGTTTTGGTACCGATCAATAAGTCGTCCACATACAAGGTAACTCTATCAAGCAAATACAGTGTCTAGCGCTGATATAAATACACCTCCACTAATATTTAGTCCAAATGGCATAACAGTGAACTGGCAACTTCTGCCCATAAAAATAAAAGCAGTATACTTTCGAGATTCAATAGAGATTTTCATTTGCCACTATGAACTTCTCATACCAAGGGATGTCAGGAAGCGGGCACCACAGCTTCTGAATTAACTCATCCAAATTCTCAGGTCTTGTCTGTACCAGTGTGATTATCTTGTTTATCTCTCTTGTGTCTAGAACTAATCTGACGTCACCATTCGCTTTTAGGACCTTCAAAAGAGGGCTACAATATTCAGAAGGAGAGAGCTCTATAATTCCCCACTCTAAAATTTTGTTAATTTTTTTTTCTTGACTGCCTCTCTCTTTGACTATAGAGCAAAATACGAAGTGCAATAAAAAGATTTGTGTGGATACGTCTTAATGTCGTATTCAAAACCTTTGATTGTTCTGGGACGTTTGCTAAATACGGGCAGATAATTATTTAACAAGCAACACATTTCTTCTCGTTGATTTCCACACAGGTATTCAGATTCAGAGATTTTCTCCTGAAGTGTAACTTTACTTATTTCTTCTCCAGTATATTCAATATAGAAAATATCACCAACTAAAATTACAGTCAATACCAATAAAGCTATCCATTAACTTCATGCAATACTGATATGGGACTATTTTGCCATTGATCATAGAGGCTATCAAAACATCGCCTTCGGAGTCCAAGGTACATGTTCCTTCTTTTAAATTGATGACTGCTCCTGCATTACACAAAAAATGTAGACCCCAAACACATGGTACAGTCATTTTTGGAACAACCAATAAGGTACTTTCTATTGAAGCCCCCCCCCCCCCCCCCCCCCCCCCCGCATTATAATGTTGACTCGTGCCTGCTTTGAGACCTTTTTGCAGTTTTGGACTAAATACTCCCTATACAATACATCCAGTAACAGGAAATGTGCTCCCCGACTAATTTGTTTAAAACAATCCTGCATCATTACGCTAATAGCTGCTCCAGTATCAATCAAAATTTCAACATAGATACCATTTATTACTGCTTGAACTACTGCCTGCAAAATTCATCCACACTTACTCGAAATGTAAGGTGTTTCTTCAATCAGTTCCTCCCTTAGACCCAAATCATCATCATACCTCAGTACATTCTACTTTAAAATGATGCCTGTCCTCCTCACCCTCTCCAATCATCCTAGGAAGGCTTTCGGTGACCGGTTCTAGTTTAATCATTTGGTAGATGTCTTATTCGGTGGTTTGTGTACTTCAATATGTACAGTATGGTCGGAATTTGGAAGTTGTTCCCTTCACGACTTTATTGCTCCGTTACCAAGTGGTATCGGTCCTCGTGATGGTTGTGCTTGTTGAGCTACATTTGCATCTACCCTTTTAACTTCAGGTGTTGAAGGATCTTTCCACAGTTGTATATTATCAGGATTGTCTTCTGGGTATACATCATGTCTGTGAGAATTACCATACTGATTATTCAAATCATTCTGTCTGAGTTTGCGATTTGGTTTTCCTGTACTAATCTGATTCACCTGATTATTATTATTTCCATAGGTTTCTTTAGTATAATAGGTGCTACGTTTCTGTTGCTGAATGAATGTATGTGATGTATTCTATACTCCAAATGAATAGGTCAATATTGGTATAGCATAAGTATTTATAGCTTTTGTCTTGTTTCTTGCTGTCAATTCTGTTTTCAGTATTTTTGTTAGTCTTTGTCTATATTTTTCTTTTAGTTCTTCTTTAATATTTGTACTATCTATTCCTATTTTTTGCCTGTATCCTAGATATTTATAGGCATCTGTTTTTTCCATCGTTTCTATGCAGTCGCTGTGGTTATCCAATAAGTAATCTTCTTGTTTAGTCTGTTTTCCCTTGACTATGCTATTTTTCTTACATTTATCTGTTCCGAAAGCCATATTTATATCTTTGCTGAATACTTCTGTTATCTTTAGTAATTGGCTGAGTTGCTGATTTGTTGCTGCCAGTAGTTTTAGATCATCCATGTACAGCAAATGTGTGATTTTGTGTTGGTATGTTCCAGTAATATTATATCCATAATTTGTATGATTTAGCATGTTGGATAGTGGGTTCAGAGCAAGGCAGAACCAGAAAGGACTTAATGAGTCTCCTTGGTATATTCCACACTTAATCTGTATTGGCTGTGACGTGATATTATTTGAATTTGTTTGGATATTAAGTGTGGTTTTCCAATTTTTCATTACTATGTTTAGGAACTGTATCAATTTAGGATCTACTTTGTATATTTCCAGTATCTGTAGTAACCATGAGTGGGGTACACTATCAAAAGCTTTTTGGTAATCAATGTATGCGTAGTGTAGCGACCTTTGTTTAGTTTTAGCTTGATATCTCACTATTATTATTATTATTATTATTAATAATAATATTACGTTGTGAGTTAGACATTTGATTATTATACCATACTTAGGCATCTTCTAGCATCATATCGATCAAATCGACCACAGACAGGAACTGTTCCACGTCATAGTCAGGGACATTTATAAGTTTCTCATGTATATGAATAGGTAATCTTCCTTTCAAAATATTTATCACTTCTCTATTGGAAACAGGATCATTCCAGTACCTCATTTTATTAATGTATTTCTTGAAATACTGTCTTAATGAACCTTGTTTACTATTATAAAATTCCAGTTGATACACCACCTTTCGTAGCCTCTCTTTTTTGCTACTCGACCAGTATTTCACTAAGAAAAGTTGTTCAAACTCTGCGCATGTATTGCAATTCTCACTTGCTTCTGTAGCCCACAGTGATGGTTCACCTGTGACCTTGGACACAATAAATTGAAGTCTATCATGTTCAGACCAACTGTGAGGAAAAATTGCTTAAAATTGTTGGCGAAAATTTTTTATGGTTATCATCTTTTGCAGTCAAAGAGGTAGGAAACTGTCTGCTTTTGAATATGCTTGTCTCAACCATTAAAGATGACAAGTACCTGCTTTGGACAAAAGTGTCATTTTCATTTCCATAACAGTCACAAAATTTATCGGGTGTATTACATTTTACTTCACTACAGGATTTATTACTCCTAAGCCTGTCTTCGGAATAGTTGTCGTTAATCAATACATTTCGTGAAGATTTTTGTTCTAATTCTGACAATTTACAATTCTTCAGTTACTTTATCTTTAACAGCCTGAAACTCACTAGTAAGTAACTTGATACGTTCATCATTTGCCATCTGTTTTTCCTTAACTACCCCAGCTTGTTTCAACTTGAGAGTGGTACTGACTTTCTCTTCGATTTCCTTATTTTTAACTTCCATCCACTCAGAAAGATCATCATTTAATTTTTTAGTTTGGTCCCTTAAATATTTATCTATGCCCATGCAAGTGTTTATTTCGAATTCTGGCATCTTTTTAGACAGATCCTCAATTTGCACATTAGCCTTCAAGTAACTACTTTCACAGTTACAGATTTTATCTGACAAATCACTATGCCCTTTAGAAATAGTTTCGCATTTATTCTCCATCCCATTAATTTTACCCATAAATTCGGTGTGTAGATTACTCATATCCATAGAAACTTTTATTTCTAATTCACTAAATTTAGTATTTCATGGTTCATTCCCACTCTACTTTTAAGTTCTCGTATTTCTCATTTAATAGTCTATTATCGTATTTAAGTGACTCGAACTTGTTGTCAAATTTTTCATTGAGTAAACCCATTTAGGGGTTGAATTTTTCAGTTTGGGGATCAAACTTAGTATCAAACTTATCATTTAAACATGGCATATTCTCAGTTAACTGACGCTGCACACTCGCCATGAATTTAATAACATCTTTCAGCTCTGTAACATTTGATGTAAGACTCACACTTTCCTTTTTAACTTCGGTATTTATAGATTCCTGTAGATTACTATTTCTACTTGTACTCAGGTCTGCTTCTACTGTCACCTCCACATCAATGATATTACTATCACTTAAATTATGTGATTACTTTTGGTACACTTTCACCAAGGTTTTCTTGACTCAAATTATGCGATTGCGGGTCTATAATTGGTTCCCTAGTTACCTCCTCATGAAGATTATATCCACTTTCACTTCCCTCACCTGTCACTTACAAACTCTGGGTTGCATTATCTCGCGCTCTCCTTGTTTGGGTATACATTTTTCCTAATACATTTATACACAGTTACACTACTGGCCATTAAAATTGCTACACCACGAAGATAACATGCTACAGATGCGAAATTTAACCGACAGGAAGAAGATGCTGTGATATGCAAATGATTAGTTTTTCAGAGCATTCACACAAGGTTGGCGCAAGTGGTGACACCTACAATGTGCTGACATGAGGAATGTTTCCAACCGACTTCTCATACACAAACAGCAGTTGACCGGCGTTGCCTGGTGAAATGTTGTTGTGATGCCTCGTGCAAGGAGGAGAAATGCGTACCATCATGTTTCCAACTTTGATAAAGGTCAGATTGTAGCCTATCGCGATTGCGGTTTATCATATCGCGACATTGCTGCTCGTGTTGGTCAAGATCCACTGACTGTTGGCAGAATATGGAATCAGTGAGTTCAGGAGGGTAATATGGAACAACATGCTGGATCCCAAAGACCTCGTATCACTAGCAGTCGAGATGACAAGCATCTTATCCGCATGGCTGTAATGGATCGTGCAACCACGTCTTGATCCCTGAGTCAACAGGTGGGGGTGTTTGCAAGACAACAACCATCTGCACGAACAATTCGAAGATGTTTGCAGCAACATGGACTATCAGCTCGGAGACCATGGCAGCGGTTACCATTGACGCTGCATCACAGACAGGAGCGCCTGCGATGGTGTACACAACGACGAACCTGGGTACACAAATGGCAAAACGTTGTTTTTTCAGATGAATCCAGGTTCTGTTTACAGCATCATGGTGGTCACATCCGTGTTAGGCAACATCGGAGTGAACGCACATTGGAAAAGTGTATTCGTCATTGCCATACTGGCGTTATCACTCGGTGTGATGGTATGGGGTGCCATTGCTTATGCATCTCGGTCACCTACATCTACATCTACATTTATACTCCGCAAGCCACCCAAAGGTGTGTGGCGGAGGGCATTTTACGTGCCACTGTCATTACCTCCCTTTCCTGTTCCAGTCGCGTATGGTTCACGGGAAGAACGACTGTCTGAAAGCCTCCGTGCGCGCTCTAATCTCTCTAATTTTACATTAGTGATCTCCTCGGGAGGTATAAGTAGGGGGAAGCAATATATTCGATACCTCATCCAGAAACGCACCCTCTCGAAACCTGGCGAGCAATCTACACCGCGATGCAGAGCGCCTCTCTTGCAGAGTCTGCCACATGAGTTTATTAAACATCTCCGTAACGCTATCACGGTTACCAAATAACCCTGTGACGAAACGCGCCGCTCTTCTTTGGATCTTCTCTATCTCCTCCGTCAAACCGATCTGGTACGGATCCCACACTGATGAGCAATACTCAAGTATAGGTCGAACGAGAGTTTTGTAAGCCACCTCCTTTGTTGATGGACTACATTTTCTAAGCACTCTCCCAATGAATTTCAACCTGGTACCCGCCTTACCAACAATTAATTTTATATGATCATTCCATTTCAAATCGTTCCGCACGCATACTCCCAGATATTTTACAGAAGTAACTGCTACCAGTGTTTGTTCCGCTATCATATAATCATGCAATAAAGGATCCTTCTTTCTATGTATTCGCAATACATTACATTTGTCTATGTTAAGGGACAGTTGCCACTCCCTGCACCAGGTGCCTATCCGCTGCAGATCTTCCTGCATTTTGTTACAATTTTCTAATGCTGCAACTTCTCTGTATACTACAGCATCATCCGCGAAAAGCCGCATGGAACTTCCGACACTATCTACTAGGTCATTTATATATATTGTGAAAAGCAATGGTCCCATAACACTCCCCTGTGGCACGCCAGAGGTTACTTTAACGTCTGTAGACGTCTCTGCATTGATAACAATATGCTGTGTTCTGTTTGCTAAAAACTCTTCAATCCAGCCACACAGCTGGTCTGATATTCCGTAGGCTCTTACTTTGTTTATCAGGCGACAGTGCGGAACTGTATCGAATGCCTTCCGGAAGTCAAGAAAAATAGCATCTACCTGGGAGCCTGTATCTAGTATTTTCTGGGTCTCATGAACAAATAAAGCGAGTTGGGTTTCACACGATCGCTGTTTCCGGAATCCATGTTGATTCCTACATAGTAGATTCTTGGTTTCCAAAAACGGCATGATACTCGAGCAAAAAACATGTTCTAAAATTCTACAACAGATCGACGTCAGAGATATAGGTCTATAGTTTTGTGCAACTGCTCGACGACCCTTCTTGAAGACTGGGACTACCTGTGCTCTTTTCCAATCATTTGGAACCCTCCGTTCCTCTAGAGACTTGCGGTACACGGCTGTTAGAAGGGGGGCAAGTTCTTTCGCGTACTCTGTGTAGAATCGAATTGGTATCCCGTCAGGTCCAGTGGACTTTCCTCTATTGAGTGATTCCAGTTGCTTTTCTATTCCTTGGACACTTATTTTGATGTCAGCCATTTTTTCGTTTGTGCGAGGATTTAGAGAAGGAATTGCAGTGCGGTCTTCCTCTGTGAACAGCTTTGGAAAAAGGTGTTTAGTATTTCAGCTTTACGCGCGTCATCCTCTGTTTCAATGCCATTATCATCCCGGAGTGTCTGGATATGCTGTTTCGAGCCACTTACTGATTTAACGTAAGACCAGAACTTCCTAGGATTTTCTGTCAAGTCGGTACATAGAATTTTACTTTCGAATTCACTGAACGCTTCACGCATAGCCCTCCTTACGCTAACTTTGACATCGTTTAGCTTCTGTTTGTCTGAGAGGTTTTGGCTGTGTTTGAACTTGGAGTGAAGCTCTCTTTGCTTTCGCAGTAGTTTCCTAACTTTGTTGTTGTACCACGGTGGGTTTTTCCCGTCCCTCACAGTTTTACTCGGCACGTACCTGTCTAAAACGCATTTTACGATTGCCTTGAACTTTTTCCATAAACACTCAACATTGTCAGTGTCGGAACAGAAATTTTCGTTTTGATCTGTTAGGTAGTCTGAAATCTGCCTTCTATTACTCTTACTAAACAGATAAACCTTCCTCCCTTTTTTTATATTCCTATTAACTTCCATATTCAGGGATGCTGCAACGGCCTTATGATCACTGATTCCCTGTTCTGCACTTAAAGAGTCGAAAAGTTCGGGTCTGTTTGTTATCAGTAGGTCCAAGATGTTATCTCCACGAGTCGGTTCTCTGTTTCATTGCTCGAGGTAATTTTCGGATAGTGCACTCAGTATAATGTCACTCGATGCTCTGTCCCTACCACCCGTCCTAAACATCTGAGTGTCCCAGTCTATATCTGGTAAATTGAAATCTCCACCTAAGACTATAACATGCTGAGAAAATTTATGTGAAATGTATTCCAAATTTTCTCTCAGTTGTTCTGCCACTAATGCTGCTGAGTCGGGAGGTCGGTCAAAGGAGCCAATTATTAACCTAGCTCGGTTGTTGAGTGTAGCCTCCACCCATAATAATTCACAGGAACTATCCACTTCTACTTCACTACAGGATAAACTACTACTAACAGCAATGAACACTCCACCACCGGTTGCATGCAATCTATCCTTTCTAAACACCGTCTGTACCTTTGTAAAAATTTCGGCAGAATTTATCTCTGGCTTAAGCCAGCTTTCTGTACCTATAATGATTTCAGCTTCGGTGCTTTCTATCAGCGCTTGAAGTTCTGGTACTTTACCAATGCAGCTTCGACAGTTGACAATTACAATTCCGATTGCTGCTTGGTCCCCGCATGTCCTGACTTTGTCCCGCACCCGTTGAGGCTGTTGCCCTTTCTGTACTTGCCCAAGGCCATCTAACCTAAAAAACCGCCCAGCCCACGCCACACAACCCCTGCTACCCGTGTAGCCGCTTGTTGCGTGTAGTGGACTCCTGACCTATCCAGCGGAACCCGAAACCCCACCACCCTATGGCGCAAGTCGAGGAATCTGCAGCCCACACGGTCGCAGAACCGTCTCAGCCTCTGATTCAGACCCTCCACTCGGCTCTGTACCAAAGGTCCGCAGTCAATCCTGTCGACGATGCTGCAGATGGTGAGTTCTGCTTTCATCCCTCTAGCGAGACTGGCAGTCTTCACCAAATCAGATAGCCGCCGGAAGCCAGAGAGGATTTCCTCCGATCCATAGCGACACACATCATTGGTGCCGACATGAGCGACCACCTGCAGATGGGTGCACCCTGTACCCTTCATGGCATCCGGAAGGACCCTTTCCACATCTGGAATGACTCCCCCCGGTATGCACACGGAGTGCACATCTTGTTCACATTGACGGCACTTTGAACAGTGGACATTACATTTCAGATGTGTTACGACCCAAGACTCTACCCTTCATTCGATCCCTGTGAAACCCCATTTCAGCAGGATAATGCATGACTGCATGTTGCAGGTCCTGTATGGGCCTTTCTGATTCAGAAAATGTTCGACTGCTGCCCTGGCCAGCACATTCTCCAGATCTCTCACCAATGGTGGCCGAGCAACTGGCTCGTCACAATACGCCAGTCACTACTCTTGATGAACTGTGGCATTGTGTTGAAGCTGCATAGGCAGCTGTACCTGTACACGCCATCCAAGCTCTGTTGGACACAATGCCCAGGCATATCAAGGCCGTTATTACAGCCAGAGGTGGTTGTTTTGGGTACTGATTTCTCAGGATCTATGCACCCAAATTGCGTGAAAATGTAATCACATGTCAGTTCTAGTATAATATATTTGTCCAATGAATACCCGTTTATCATCTGCATTTCTTCTTGGTGTAGCAATTTTAATGGCCAGTAGTGTAAAATATCAATATCAACTCAAAATATACTTTCACCAACATAGAACTGGTCTTTTATACTAAGGCTATCCTACTCATAACTGTGAGTATCTCACTTTAGCTGTGAGTACTTATCCTTTCCAATGGGTCGAAGTTCGTGCCTTGGGCCTGAAGTTGTTAGTATATCCTTTTCAAGCCCCAAGTTGCGGCACCAAATATACTGATGCCTCTTCTTTAGTCTTTTTCTTCTTCTTGTTTATCCCAGCTTCTTGTTAAGAGACACTATACAACAAGTTCCATAGTAGTGTAGGACAATCAATGAAGTTACACAACAGTTAAATTATTTAATTTTGAAACTGCTGTTTTATTGGCACTTATGGAAAGAAAAACACTCTCATGCGGTCAGCAAACTTTGTGTAATATTTTGTGTGTGTAATGGGCCTTAATACGTCGCAAATCGTTCTAATAAATTAATTAAGCTGCTTTACAGTGTTGCTAGGCAACGTAATCAACAAGGTGATACGTGACTCAATTAAAACTGGAACTCGATATTTTGAATAAACTTTCAGTTCTTTATTCTTGTCCCAACATTAATTTCCAACTTTGTGCATTAAGTCCAAATGCATTTGCAACTAATGTACATGAGCTCGATCACGCATTGCCATGTAACGTATTTCAAATTGAGTGCGTAGGTTTCAGTTTTCCCTAATGGGCTAAATGACTCTTTTGTAATAACGTGATGTGTCTATCTCATGTAAATTTTAAATGAAACTGGATTAACTCTCCACTCGGGTCAAGATCACAAAAAAAAAAAAAAAAAAAAAAATTCCACCACATAGGTCACCGAACTGTACACGCGCACTTTTAGCACTCTAAGTGATAACTTGTCTCAGAGTAAAAGCCACACATAAATCCACACTTTTTGTTTAAGCATATGAAATTCAAAACACATTTATATTAAACAAATAAATTATGGCATGTAATTACTAATTAAACACTTCCGATTCTGAATAAACTTCAAGAACTCGTATTTCATAATCAACAAAATTTAATCGCCTGAGAGAAATTATTAGTTTGCTAAAACGGATTCAGATTACAGTCAACTCGCATCTCAATGATGATGTCATGAATCGACACTTGCTTAGAATGAATGAAATACCTGTACTGAAAATACTGTCCATCGAGTAATTTACTGACTTTTATAACAAATTTGGTACCCCTTGCATCACTACACTTCCATGTTAAAGCGATTGCATAGGCTTTTTCCCTAGATAATTTTGTTAACAATGTGAATAAATTCTCTCTCTCTCTATTCATTTAGTCGGTTCCGACTCTTCGTGACCCCATGAACCAAATCACGCCACTTTTTCCTGTCTTGCACTTTCTCCCGTAGACCTTCCAGGTTGGAACACATTGCTTCTGTGATGCCATCGATCCATCTCATCCTCTGATGTCCTCTTCTTCTAGTTCCTTCAATCTTCCCCAGTATTAATGTTTTTTCCAGTGAGGCATGTCTTCGCATTGTGTGTCCAAAGTAGGTCAGCTTTTGTTTTAACATTAGACCTTCCAGGGAGAAATCTGGTTTTATTTGCTCCAATATTGATCTGTTGGTTCTCTTTGCAGTCCATGGAACTCTAAGAAGTTTCCTCCAACACCACAATTCGAAGGAGTCAATTCTACGCCATTCAGCCTTTCTAATGGTCCAGGTCTCACATCCATACATCACAACTGGAAAGACCATAGCCCTCACAATACGGATCTTTGTTGCTAGTGTTATATCTCTGGACCTTATAACCTTGTCAAGGTTTGACATCGCCTGTCTACCGAGCAACAGCCATCTCCGGATTTCATGGCTGCAGTCGCCGTCAGCAGAGATCTGGGAACCGAGATAACTGAATGTGGTCACTACCTCCATGGTTTCTACAGCTATATTCCACGAATTGGTAGGTGTAGTTGCCATAATTTTCGTTTTCTTCACATTCAGCATAAGACCGGCCTTTTCACTTTCGTCTTTCACCTTCAGTAAGAGTGTTCTCAATTCTTCTTCACTTTCTGCCAACAGGATCGTATCACCCGCGTACCTGAGGTTGTTTACATTTATTCCAGCTAATTTAATTCCTGTTAGCTGGAATAAATTATAATTATGTTATTACTATGTAAAAAGGCACTGGAGACCATGCATTCCTTACACAAAAAATATTCTGTAAATATTCCCCAACAACCTTCAAAATTTTGTTGTTTCAACTTCATATTCAACATCGTTCTTAGTAGCTTCATTCTTGTTTGGCAGGCGAGAAGTAAATGCTCATCTTTTGTGGTACAGGGGTCAGATTTTTAAGATTAACAGGCTTACATCAATTTGGACATAGGTCCAAGTACACCTTATTTGTTGATGAAATGTGAGGTTTTAATGTTAACAAATACTGGATTACAAAATGATTGCTTATTTTTCTAAGCTATTTAAAAATTACTCAAAAACAGTGTACATGGCTCATTTAAAATGAAACAGTTTTCATGTACACTGGGCAACACAATTAGAGGGCCACTTTTTTGAGACCCCATCATTTTCTTCCACTGTTACACAGTGGCTCAAAGGTGCCTACAACCTTCCTCTGTAATGGTGCAAAAGTGTGGCACCCTGTGACATCACCCTTGGGCTCAGTGATGCTTCAGACAGCACAATGTCAACACATACAGAAAATCAGCCAGAGCTCAGAAGCTTGAGATGGAATGTGGGTTAAAGATGTCACATTGGCACCAAATTCACCACAACTCTGCCCAATGCCATTATATATGTGTCCCACAATGGGAAGATCATCACACTCTCACTTACACACATCTCATCCCTTCTCTTTTTTCCCCTGCGATGGAGGTCAGAACCGTGACACCTAGTGTCGAAATCATGGGGTTTTTTCGTGTGCGGCAGAGCAAATCATAACAGACACACCACCACTTTGAATCGACATGAAAAAGACTCTGGAGGTGGCACAGAGGATGTCCATGAGACCACAATTCACGGTTAGAACCGACAGTCTGCAGTGTGATTTCTAGCACAACAATGTGCTTGACTGTCTTAGTCAATGCTGATACCCCTCTGCTACTGTACAATTCAACCCTTCTCTAAGGACATTGTGCGGCTGCAGTTCCATTGAACGTGACTGACCTCTTAGGAGTGGAGTGCAACTGCAATTTTTCTGTCCAAACTCATTCAATACACAGAAGAGTGCGGCATTGAGACGCAAGTGAATAAAAGAGCAAAGGGTCCCTCTAAGACCACAACCCCCCCCCCCCTCCCTAAATGTTTGGGAACACCCTCACAACCACCCATGCACCTGTAATGGACAGCTGAAAAATGCTCCTGTACAGAGACATGCATACACTTATGACTCCATGCTGGCAGGATAAGCAATCCTAACAAAACAACCTCAGCTGAGTTGTCACCACACCACTGCATTACTGCCTGCAGGCCACATGGGAAATCTGCAGGGTGCCAAAAGTGTTGCCTATCCCACTGTTGCACAGTCATTGGTCTCTGTACGAGGACATTTTGAAACTGCTGAACAAAATTCCATGGCTCAAACTTACGGGTTTCTTAGTTTTATTCCTGTAAGCGTCAATGTTGAACCCCATCCCCATTGTGATCTCGCCAAAGGATTATGTGAAACAGGAGGACTGGAAAAGCATAAACACTCTTTGGTGCTTCGTATAACATTCAAATTTTGTCCAATGGTTTTGAATGTTCCTTTGTGGTTCCGTCTAGTATATAAAAATAAAAACTGCGGTCACACTTCTGTCCCAAAGAGATCAAGTCACATTCATGTCCTTGGGGGGCGGGGGGGGGGGGGGGGGGGCCAACGTGTCTAAGGTTGTCAAGAACATCATTCTGTTACACATTACACTGGAAACTGTCAGTTTCAAACACAAAATGAGTGTAAATGAATGACCCACAGAAAGTGGCGACTTCATTGATGACAACTGTGCCATCTCCTAAGGCCATTACACAGTGATTCTGAGTGTGTTTGGAATGTTTTCCTTGGCAACCCATACGAAAACTGTGAGATTTTAACACAGGGTATTGTGGTTCCATCACAGAGGTGTCAAGAGAAGGGGTGAGAGGTGAGTAAGGGGGAGTGTGACGATCTTTCCATCAAGTGACACATAGGCGGTGGGCTTGGGCAGAGCTGCAGCAAAAATTTGGTGCCATTGTCACACCATTAACCCACATTACACCTCATATGAACTTCTGAGCTTTGGTCTTTCTTCCATGCATGTCAACACCTTGCTGTCTGAAGCATTGCTGTGCCCAAGGGTGATGTTGCAGGGCACCACACTATTGCATCATTACTAAACTTCATGAAATGATAGGATCCCAAACTTTTCCTGCGCAGTGCATTTAGCAACCAATGTTAATGATTATTTGCAGTCTAGCAAAAACGTGCAGTGATGTTCCTCATATTAACAGTACAGATAGTTTGATAATCTACGCTATTATGTACACAGCCTGACAAAAAAAGTGAAGCACCCAGAAGCAGAGGAGGAGATGAAATAAACTTCACAGGTTGAGAGGGTATGTGATACTATTTTAGTGGTTACAAGTGCCAGTCAAATTTACAAAGAACTTAACTGTATGAGCCCACTTACCAATATGAATTAGATCCTCTCTGGCCTCAACTTCACAGGTTGAGAGGGTATGTGATGCTATTTTAGTGATTACAAGTGCCAGTCAAATTTACGAAGAACTTAACTGTATGAGCCCACTTACCAATATGAATTAGATCCTCTCTGGCCTCGGCGCATGCATTGATTCAGTTGGGAAGGGTACCATGAAGGCATTGCATCTGCTCCTGAGGTAAGCTGGCCCACAGCTGTATCCTAGATACTGGCACTGGAATGGAGTTGACATCCAAGCTGGTCCCACACACGTTCTATTAGGGACAGATCTGGAAATCTTGCTGGCCTCAACATCACACAGACCATTCATAGAAAACATACCACGTGTGGACAGCACTGTCTGTTGAAAAATGGCAGTACGATACTGTTGCATGAAAGGTAACAGATGAGGACGCAGGATGTCCATGATGTAATGGTGTGCTGTCAGAGTTTCCTCAATCACTACCAACTGTGACCTGAAGTCATAACCAATGGCTCCCTACACAATGACACCAGGAGTAAAACTGCTGTGCCTCTCCAAAACATTCTAAGAAAATGAGCTCTCCCCATGGCTGCCGCCATACTCTGTGACGACGGTTGTCCGATGTAGTGCAGAACCGTGATTCATCACTGAACACACTGGCACCATTCATCAGTAGTCCATGCTTCCCAGTCACAGCATCACTCCAAACACAGCCATTTGTGTTGTGGTGTTCAAGGCAGCCTACACACATAACACTAATTCCATAGTCTGGCTGCTGCTAGTCTCCAACCAACTGTGTGGGATGACACAGAATGCTGCAAACACTTCATTACTTATTCTTGGATGGCAGGTACAAATGTGAAGGGGTTATAAGGTACTTGGAGCACAATATGGCAAACCTCCCATGTATCTGTCACACATAGTGAAGCAGAACAATTGTTGTTGGGTATGTCTACTCTCATGTTCCCATGCAATCCAATTTCAGTCCACTGTCATATCTGAGTTCCTCACCAATTTGGATATCACAAGATTCAACCAGCCAGCCAAATGGAGACCCACAATGAAGTCACTTTCAAACCCTATGAGATGCTGATAATGCTTTCTCACACGAGTATGTTGCAATTCTGTGTCCTTCATAGTGATCACTTAACATCAGACATTGCTCACACCTCTTATTTACTCTACTAGGCCTTATAACAACACTAAACATGAACAACACTAATGCACTTTGGTGGATGTTCTATGTGTCACAAAGAATCGCAACTCTATAATCATTCACACACCTGGCTATTGTGTGTAAGCATATGAAGTTACATTGATATCTGATCATATCTTATAGGTGTTTCACTTTTTTGCCATGCAGTGTATTAACGTGCTACATTTGTCACTGCACAACTATGCTACAAACTGCCATTAAGATATCACGGTTAGCAAAACACACACAAATTTTGATGTCCAAGTCTGGGTTCTTCTATCGATCAGCAGCAGAGTGGTGCAATTTAAATTTGCAATCCATGTTCCTTGTGTTATTCTTGGAATTACAATATGCAGCTTTGATTTCTTAATTTCTTCTTGCATAATTTATCCATTATATTTGTTTACCAAGTAATAAACAGTTGCAGGATTTAGTATGCCCTGAAGTTTTGTAACTGAAAAATTTTAACTGTAATATAATCAAGTAGATGATATGAATATAATAGAGGGAAACATTCCACATGGGAAAAATATATCTAAAAACAAAGATAATGTGACTTACCAAACGAAAGTGCTGGCACGTCGATAGACACACAAACAAACACAAATATACGCACAAAATTCTAGCTTTGGCAACCAACGGTTGCTTCATCAGGAAAGAGGGAAGGAGAGGGAAAGACGAAAGGATGTGGGTTTTAAAGGAGAGGGTAAGGAGTCATTCCAGTCCTGGGAGCGGAAAGACTTACCTTAGGGGGGAAAAAAGGACGGGTATACACTCGCGCACACACACACACACACACACACACATCCATCCACACATATACAGACACAAGCAGACTAAGGCCTTTTAATATGTCTGCTTGTGTCTGTGTGTGTGTGTGTGTGTGTGTGTGTGTGTGTGTGTATACCCGTCCTTTTTTCCCCCTAAGGTAAGTCTTTCCGCTCCCGGGATTGGAATGACTCCTTACCCTCTCCTTTAAAACACACATCCTTTCATCTTTCCCTCTCCTTCCCTCTTTCCTGACGAAGCAACCGTTGGTTGCGAAAACTAGAATTTTGTGTGTATATTTGTGTTTGTTTGTGTGTCTATCGACGTGCCAGCACTTTCGTTTGGTAAGTCACATCATCTTTGTTTTTAGATATATAACCAAGTAGGTTAGGCAAAACTGTCTATCATCATATGACAGGAGAAATGACAGCATTTTTAACACTGGCGGTAATTAGCAACTTACCTATACTTTTGAGAGGCACAACCAATGTTCTGGGACTTCCAAATGATTATATCTCTTATTTGGGGATGAGCCTGGGACCTCATAAGGCAGATGCCATGAACCATCATGATGATGCTGAGCAAATGGGTGGAATGGCAATGGCTCCTGCATAAAAAGTTATACATGCATTATTTTTTAAATAATTAAGAATTTCTGTCCCATCATAATAAAATTAGGAATTATCACATAAATACACTGATAAGACAAAACATTATGACTACCTGATCGACAATGTGTCAGTTCACCTTTTGAATGCAATACAGACACAATTATGTCTGGCCAGGATTTGATAAGTACTTGATAGGTTTCCAGAGGCACTGCAACAGACGTTGATGCGCAGGTCACAATTCTCATAAATTACATGTTGATGGTTTGTGGACTTGGAGCTAGTGCCTGATGGAGTCCCAGATGTATTCAACCAGATTCTGACATGCCTCCTCCTCCATCATTGTCTCCTATCGTCTGCACTTCAGGTGGGTCTCTCTCATCCTTCCTTTTTAACATTCCCTGGCCTTTTCCTCTTTTCTTCCTGACAAAGGAACTGTTCATTCTGAAAGGTAGGTAATGTGCCCTTTTACTTTTACACAGGGTGATTTTTCCTCCGTGTACAAACTCTTGGTATTGATCGATGACAGGATACAGAACAAAAAAAGGTGTAATGAACTTATGTCCAGAAATGCATGGTTTCCATGCTAGAGACCATTTATTCGATCGTACGTTGTTACAGAAACTGTGGTCCAATAAGCACTGTACCATGCAGCCGTAGTTGCAGAATGCATGGTTTCCTCCTAGAGGGTGGTATTATTCCTTATATGTCCTGCCACAGTAATTGGTAATGTTACGTCCGATTCACTTTTCTTGCTGACTCACCTTGTAGTGGATATGATACAGTGTTGTACACAATGGTCCTGTATTCAAATTTATAGCTTGCCGACATGGTGTTTACTTATGGAAAGGCAAATGGAAACGGGCGGCAGGCAGGTTGTATCAGGAGACCTATCCCCACCGACAACCACCACAGCATTCAATGTTTGCAACAGTGTTTCACCATTTGTCTGAGACAGGGTCATTTCAGGAAGCAAGAAATCGTCAAGGATCTACCCGAAATGTTCAGACACCAGACTTGGAGGAAAATATGACTAACACTGTGGAAGGTAGTTGGCCTGACAGTACAGGGTAAGCCAACTATTACTACCCTTATCACTTACAGTGTGTGTGGGGCTTACTAGCCACAGACTTTCCATATCTGGAGCAGTTTTGTCACTGGGTTTCTTCACCCGGTAACCATGACTCTGGGATTTGTGTCATCCATCCTATTCACAGATGAGGCCATCTTAATGCGGAGTGGTATCTTCAACTTTCATAACAGTCATCTGTGGGATAGTATGCAGAACTCTCATCATATGGTGACAGCAAATCATCAGCATCGGTGCATCCTAAATGTGTGGGCTGGGATAATTGGCAACCGTATCTTGGGATCAGTCTTCCTTCCATGTCGCCTAACAGGCCGGAACTATCGATGTTTCTTGTGGGTGACTCTGCCTCTCCTGCTGGAAAAAGGGCCACTGATGATTTGAATGGTTATGTGGCTGCTACATGATGGTGTTCCACCTCACTTCGCTGTTAATGTCCGGATGCATCTGAATTGTGTCTTCCCTGGCCAAAAAATCAGATGAGGAGTTCCAGTGCATGGCCTGCTCATTCACCAGTTCTCACCCCTTGCTATTTCTGGTTAATGGGCCGTCTCAAAAGCATCGTGCATGCAGAACCCATTCCAGATGCGGAGACACTGGAGCAGCGTACTGATGCTGCCTTTGACACTGTTTGATGCAGCTTGGCCAATGTGAACATATGAGACAGAACATGTTACGGTGCATAAACGCATGCATTAAGGCACATGGAAATCATTTCCACATTTCCAACACATACTGTAACTGTGGTTGCATGGTACAGCACATATTAGACCACAGTCTGTAACAATGAATGGCTGATGAATAAATGGTGCTGCCTCTGGATCACAGGGTCCCAGGTTCGATTCCCAGCTGGGTTGGGGATTTTCTCTGCCCAGGAACTGGATGTTTGTGTTGTACTCGTCATCATCATCATCATTCGTGACTAGATTGGATTGTGTAAAAATTGGGACTTTGTATGGGCGCTGATGAGCACCTATCTGAGCGCCCCACAAACCAATCATCATCATTGTCATTGAATAAACTGTCTCTAGCATGGAAATCATGCATCTGCGGACATAAGTTCATTAGACCTTTTTTTGTTCTGTATCCCCTCATTGATCAATCCCTAGAGTTTGTACACAGTGGAAAAACATCACCCAGTATATGTCTATCATCAGTACTACACACTTTTGTCTCATGAAGGTAAGTAATGGCCAGAAATTGGTCTCATAACATATTATAAATATATTGCAGTTCTCAGCCAGATTGTTACCTTTTCTTTTTCATCACTAAAATTGCTTTTACCTATGTAAATAAAAAAGTGACTTAGACAGCGTTTGTTTACCCATATACTGGAGGTGGTCAAGGTGCTTGTGGAAATTCTCTCTTATGTAGTGAAAAAAGATTACATTTAATTCAAATTTTACATGTTCTTAGTTTAATATCTGTCACATTGCTGGTTTAGTGGGTGTTAGATTATGAATGCACAGATTTACAAGTCCAGCACAGACATTCTCTAGGATTTTTTCTGGCATTTATTGTGTCCTTCACATCTGGCAATGTGAACATGGAAAATTTCCAGTCATATTATAATTGGGAGGCTACCTTAAATGGTAAGTCTCCCTACAAGTAGCTGGATGAGACAGTTTATAGGCTGTAGAGAGTAAAAAAAATGCTGCACTATTCAGTATACCGTTAAGAGATGCTACAATTTGCAGCTAAAGCTTTTGTTGCCCCACAACATATCCAGCTCTGGCTGGATCTGCTTCTGAAGTATTGCTTATAATAAGAATGCAGTTGATTTACCCAGAGGAAAGTCAGTCTAAGGATCCATTGATGTTGCACTCACCAAGAAGTAACAAGCATGGAGTGTAACAAAGAGGTGAAGCCAAAGTAATCTGAGGGGCCACCCCTCCTAAGGCCTCTCCAGATATCAAGGGAGATAAGTTTCTTGAAACAGGGACTGTTTATGCTCTACCCCGAGAGGATCCTTGATTCCATCAAATGCCAATACTGTAAGCAGTATCATACTGATACTGATTGATTCGCTAATTCTACAGCTGGAAGTGGCCCATATTAGCTTAATCCCACAAGCTCTGCAAATTCTACTCCAGCAACATGAATGAAGTCAGTGTCGTTCCAAACAGTGTCAGCAGAGAGGCCACATAGAGAACGAGAAAGCACCACCACATACCATCTTATGGGTGTTACACTACAAAACCATTACTATTGATGAAACCCAGTAGAATGATAGCAACTTGCTGAGCTCCCAAAGCCTTTCTCAAGATCCAAACTCACATTGTGTGGAAAGTCCCATAAATATTCCAAGCATAATCAACTTACGTGCCAACCTCTTTACCAAGTGGCCTAATATACACCATGGAAAGGGTTATGGAAGCCCATCATTCATAACTAGGGACATAAAAATGTAGCATGTATTTTTGGAAAATTCACATTTACTTTGGGGGAAATTCACGTCTAATTTTTTCTGTGTTTGTAAATGATTAGATGCAAAAATTTAAAAATTTGAACTGCAATGTACCTGAAACTGAAGCCTTAGTGCTTTGAAAAAGTTTTTTTTATAAAAAAATAAGTAAGTAAATAAAAGAGAGATTGGGGATGTTTTTGACGAAAATCTTTGCTTTTGCAAAAACTTCAACAGTATTTTTCCAAAATGTTCCTTGCTTGTTTTCTCTTTTTAGCTCTACTTAAGCTTTTAATAAATGATTGTTTCTGTTGAAATGCAGCAGTATTTTCCCACCTGTGAACAGAGTGCTTCTCTGATTTAAGGTATTCCTCGGCATTATTTTTCTTCTCCCATTCAATTCGATAGTTAAAAAAATCTGCAGAATATAAATTTCAAACTTTCATCGGCATTCATCCCATGCAACTCATACTTGACAATGCTACAGACAAAAGCAACAACATACTTAGCACAGAAGTAGAACCGAAAATAACTCTATTCACACATTAGGGGAAGACTTTCGTTATACTCAAAATACATTAACAGGTTTGGTTTTTTGATCACTATGGTGCAGATGGTGGACATAATAAACTGGCAGTTGGCTGCCAATGTAGGCAAACTAGAATTCTGACCGCTAGAGGAGTGAGTGAAACAAGTCCCACCTCTCCCTCACAGGACAGCCAACCGACACCACTATTTTGTGTTTCTGCTAAAGCAGAACTGACCTACTGTCACAGAGATTGCAGATCCCTTCTGGTATTTTCAGGGTTGTAACCATATTCCATGATGGAGCAGGGTTAGGCTTATCACTCATTTCAAAATGAGGGAAGACAACAATGCCAAAACCACAGTTCAAAACACCCGATGCTGCCTTAAACAGCCATGTTAGAATGTCCACAATTAGCTAGCAGACAAACTTCGTTCTAAGATGCTAGGTTCAAAATGTGAGACATATGTTGCAATAAGCGGCATGCATCTCATACAGACCTTTCAACCACCCACAGTCGACATGGCACCAGAGCATCGAGTGCGCTGATACAGTGTTTCATCCGTACACTTTTTGTTTTGTAAAAAAATACTTATGCACATTATTTTTCCAAACTGGGCTCTACCAGAGCAATATCAAAACCATTTTTTTATATTTATAAGCAGAAAATAAAACAATATTATGAGAAGGAAAGTTGCCACTCACCATATAGCATGGATGCTGAGTCGCAGATAGGCACAACAAAAAGATTTTCACACTTAAAGCTTTCGGCTAACTGCCTTTGACAACAATGGACACACATACGCACACATACACACACAAGCAAATGCAACTCACACACACACACACACACACACACACACACACACACACACACACCTGCAGTCTCAGGCTGGGAGAAATGTCCTGCCCACTATCCTTCCCACCTATCCCACAGTGGTATTCCACCGTCCACCAAACCTGAACAACATACTCGTCCATCCTTACACACCCCTGCTCCCAATCCCTTACCTCATGGCTCATACCCCTGTAACAGACCTAGATGCAAGACCTGTCCCATACATCCTCCCACTACCACATACGCTAGTCCGGTCACTAACATCACCTATCCTATCAAAGGCAGCGCTACCTGCGAAACCAGTCATGTGGTCTACAAGCTAAGCTGTAACCACTGTGCTGCATTCTGTAGGCATGACAACCAACAAGCTGTCTGTCTGCATGAATGGCAACCTACAAACTGTGGCCAAGAAACAAGGTGAACCACCCTGTTGCTGAACACGATATCCTTCATGCTTCACAGCCTGTGCGATATGGATCCTTCCCAGCAACACCAGCTTTTCTGAAATGCACAGGTGGGAACTTTTCCTGTAACACATCCTGTGTTCCCATAATCCTCCTGGCCTCATCCTTTGTTAGTCACTGTCCTCACCCATCCATTCCATTCCCTTCCCTGCTCCCATTCCAGCACTACACGGCCGTAATTCCACCACCACACCCAGTCTTTTTATTTTATTTTATTATTTTTTATTTATTTCTCTCTATTTCTCTCCTTTTCCGTTACTCCCTCCCCTCCTCCTCCCGCCTGCCACTCAACCGGCAGAACTTCACTGTCTGCCATCCCCACCATACTATCCCTTCCCCTCCCTGCCCCAGCCTCCTCCTTTCCCCCACCCAGTCGCCACTCCCATCATGCACTGCGCGCGCTTGTGTCTATTGTTGACAAAAGCCATTGGCTGAAAGCTTTAAGTGTGAAAATCTTTTTGTTGTGCCTATCTGTGACTCAGCATCTCCGCTATATGGTGAGTGGCAACTTTCCTTCTCATAATATTGTTACATTGCATCCTGGATTTTGCATTGTTTGCAGAAAATAAAATCTATTTCAAACTGTCTCTGGTAAAATAATTCATTTGGATACAGTTTTCTATGAAATAGCAGGTATTAGGTAATTTTGCATCTTGAGACCGAATTCTCATCTACATTCAGATTTATCACAAAATGCTAATTTTTCAGGTGCCTATTGATAAGGAAGTTGTGGCTGTCTTCAGGCCAATGTGTTTAGCTCATATAGGTTGAAAGCAACTCAGCTAGATTGTTTTCCAATGGAAGTCTTCAAAAACTCCTCATTGCCTTCCTTCATGTCCATGAGCTACATAATCATCTTCTTAGAGCCTCAAGCACCATGCTCCTGAATATAACAACCCCAGTATTCAATGCTGAGTTTCACCCACTCAATACAATCTATGCAGTCCTAAGCTTTATTTTTAATAGCACCTTCACTTTATGTGACTTTGTACTCTGGCCAAGTGTCAGAGAGCTTCCGTTCCTATATTTGCTATGGAGAACAGGAAAAGAATACATAAATCTAGCATTAGTTAACTGCACAAATATTCTGGTTTAGTAACAAAATTACATACTTATTAATAGCAGAAACAGGAAACTAACTCAAACCAGAAATAAACAGCAGAAAAATCTTACATTTTGAATAAAATATAACCACAAAGGAACACTCTTCATGGATAGTGGATGCCTATTTATTGGCACAAAAACTGTAATGTCTAATGAGATAATGACAAAATCACTGTCAGATAATCTGCATGAAGATAACTGTCAAAGAGGGGTTAAAAAATTCTCCCCCTCCCCCTCTCCTTTTTTTCTTTAATGGCTATAATGACTACGTACTGTGAAAGAATTATCCAAATGTACAGAAATTGGTAGATGTGATGTACATGTACAGACAAACAAATGATTACAATTTCTGAAAAATTGGATGATTTATTCAAGAGACAGAGCTCGGAAATTGAGTAAGTTAATAATGTGTTGTTCCACCTCTATTCCTTAAGCAAGCAGTTGTTTGGCTTGGTATTGTTTGATAGAGTTGTTGGATGACCAAATTCTGTCCAATTGGTGCATTAGATGGGCAAAGAGCTGGTTGCTGGCCAGAGTAGGGTATGACAAGCAGTAGAAACTATCACCATATGTGGGCAGGCATTATCTCGTAAGATTTAAAACTTTCCTGGCATACAGATTGTTCTATAAAATTTCGGGGGAACTGCTGGATGTCTGCAACTTGTTGGCATGATATTTCAGTGCAGACAGAGACTTCTGGCCATCTTCAGGTGCTAGCGGACTTATTGCCTTGGAGGAGGCAAGTATCCGCTGATGTTCCAAGATGCATTCTTGTACCATGCATGTCGCTTCCCCCACGTAAGATTTGCTACATTCACCCAGAATTCTGTAAACACCTGCTTTGCGCAACTCTAAGTCATCTTTAACAGATGCCACTATCACTGAGATTTTAGGAGGAGGACAAAAAAAACTGCTTTAACTTTATGTCTTTTTAATATTCTGCCTGTTTTGGGGATTCACCACCACTGGTGGACTCTGCCAGTTCCATCAAAGAAGCTGTGTGCTATCTTGCAGCAGAGTAAGTTCACCAAGAGTCTTGCCATGTGCTGATGGAAGCCGCACCACCAAAGAGCAACATCTTGTCTATGGAGAGAGCAGCCCTCTGTAACTTACAAGCAAACATGGATATGATAATACTCAAGATGGATAAAGGTCATGTTACTGCTCTTGTGCCATGGGAGGTCTATATTAATAAGATCAATGCTTTACTTAGTGACTCAGTGTATCACAATATAGATAAGGATCCTACTAATTGAGTGATGTGAAAAATAGCAGAAATTCTACTGAATAGTTCTCTACCAAAGGACATCATTAAGAGACTGAGAACAAATAGTTCAGGTTCCACCTATGGTGTATGGGCTACCCAAGGTCCACAAAGAAGGTGTGTCTTTATGTCCTATATTAAGCAATATTGGAGCAGCCACCTGTGATTTGGGCAAATACTTTGCATCTTTATTGAAACACTTATAGGCAAGTGTCCACATCACATAAGAAATTCTAGTGATTTTATCAGCTGACTTCAGTCACTTAAGCTGAATAGCAATGACTTGTTGGTCAGTTTTGATGATGTTTCACTTTTTACAAATGTGGACTCACTGCATCTCTTTGGCAGTAAGTTTGGGGCTGACATTACAGCTTTGTTCAAGCACACTCTCTCCTTTATGTACTTTTTATTTAACAATGAGTTTTTCGAATAATCTGACGGTGTCACCATGGTGAGCCCTTTTTCTCCCTAGTGGCAAGTCTTTTTATGGAAGGTTCTGAGGCACGAGCACTCGTCTCAGCTGTTTTCAAACCAACAGTATTTAGGCGGTACACTGATGGCGCTTTTATAGTCTGGCCTATGGTTTGGACCATCTCCGAGAGTTCCTTCAACATCTGAACCTCAAACATGGAACCATAAAATTTACTATGGAGATGGAGAAAGGTGGTTGCTTGCTGTTTCTAGACATTTGGTGTGACATAAGAGTGATGGCACACTTGGGCTGCTGGTCTTTCAAAACTCCACTCATACAGACCTGTATCTGGAAGCTACTATTGCCAACATCCAGCACAAATGATGGACGTTCTAAAGACCTTAATCCACCCAACTCATAATATCTCAGATGCTGGCAATCTGGAAATGGAACTAGACCATCATCAAACTGTGTTCCAGAACAGTGGATATTCATCCCAGGACGTACAGAGAGCACTACAGATCTACAAAGTACAAGACAAACAAGAGGATCAGGCTTTCAAAACGACAGCTTATTTACCATATATTGGAAACATTTCAGCCAAAATAGGCAGAATATTTAGAAGACATAAAGTTAAAGCAGTTTTTTGTCCTCCTCCTAAAATCTCGGCACTACTGGGATCTGTTGAAGACAACTTAAGAGTTGTCCAAGGCAGGTGTTTATAGAATTCTGCGCAAATATGGCAAAGCTTACATAGAGCAAATGATGAGCATGGTAGAGGAATGCATTGTGGAACATCAGTGGCTTACTTCCCTCCTCCAAGGCAATCAGTCTGCTATCGCCGAACACTGTATTTCCACTGGTCATTTGGCAAAATACAACCAAATGAAAACTGTGGCCCATACGTCAAACTTTCGGGGCTCCATCATCAATGAATCTGTGGAAATACGACTGTCTGAGACCTTTATTAATTGAGACAGCTGTTTCCGTTTAAATTCTGCATGGAATCCTGTCATAGAAGAACTTCGTGCTCTGTGTAACCAGCATCATTTACCACACGAAGACAGTCGATCTGATATCAATGACACCAGCTTTCACCACAGAGGACACGTGGCACAACATATAGACTTGCAGACAAACAGTGCATGTAAAATGCCAACTGTATACATCATACAAGTGCCGGGGCGGTCTTAAATACATGAGCTCAACACCTTTCCTGAGTATTCACTTGAAGGTGGCCAGAAGACTCTGCGCTGGAATGTCGTGGCAACAAGTTGCAGAAATAAGGCAGTTCTCCTGAAATTTTATGGAACAGGCATTATCTTGCTGAAATGGAGTCCCAGTATGGCTTGCCTTGAAGAGCAACAAAATGGGACATAAAATATCGTCAACGTGCTGTAAGAGTGCCATGTAAATAAATGTTACCCCAAACCATCACTCCTGTTCGTCAGGCCATATTGTAAGCAATGCCCACTGTCTGGGGTATCTCCAGACAAGTCTTTGCTTGTTACTGGGGCTCAGTTCCAGGCAGGACTCATCACTGAAGACAATTCAACTCCTGTCCATGAAATTCCAGGCCGCAGACGTGTCTGGAGATGTCCCAGACAGCGGTAGGATGCCAACCTGATTGCTGCCAGTCATACAGCCCAGCAACCAGGAATGATGGTCTGGGGGTGCCATTTCATTTCATGGCAGGACCCCTTTGGCTGTTATGTGGGGCATCCTTACAGCAAGGTGGTGTGTTGACAATATTCTATATTCTGTTTTGTTGGCTTTCATGGCAACTTGTCCTGGGCTTACATTTCAGCAAGATAATGCCAGTCTGCACGTGGCAAGAGTTTCCACTGCTTTTCTTCTTACTTGCCATACCCCACATTGGCTAGCAAGGTTGCCGGACCTGTCCCAAACTGAGAATGTCTGGAGTGTTATGAGCAGGGCTCCCCAATTGTCTTGGGAATTTGATGATCTAACATGCAGCTTGAACAGAACTCAGCATGATATGCCTCAAGAGGACACCCAACAACTCCACCAATCAATCCCAAGCTGAATAACTGCAAGCATAAGGCCAAGAGTGGGACTGATGCAATAACGACTTGCTCAATTTATGAAGCTCTTTCTCTTGAATAAACTACATATTTTTTTTTGAAACTGTGTTCAACTGGTGGTGGTGGTGGTTAGTGTTGAATGTCCCATCGACAACGAGGTCATTAGAGACGGAGCGCAAGCTCGGGTTAGGGAAGGATTGGGAAGGAAATCGGCCGTGCCCTTTCAAAGGAACCATCCCGGCATTTGCCTGAAACGATTTAGGGAAATCACGGAAAATCTAAATCAGGATGGCTGGAGACGGGATTGAACTGTCGTCCTCCCGAATGCGAGTCCAGTGTGCTAACCACTGCGCCACCTCGCTCGGTGTGTGTTCAATTGTTTGTCTCTACATGTACATTACATCTACCAATTTCCGTCCCATTCAGATAATTCCTTCATGGTGCATTCTTTTCTTGTCTTATAGTGTAAAATCCACATGTTCTAACTGGCCACCTACGTCATGTAATGCAGTTGTGGCATGCATCAGAGAAAGGAAAGGGCAGCAGGAGGGCAGTTCCAGCTTGTAGAGGTCCAAATTGATGATAGTATGAAACAAAAGTGCAACCTGGATATCTCTGGAAATTCTGATTTGCACTAATGGAATAATTGTTTCTTTACGTACAACACAGAGAATACAGTGTACCTGCTACACAGAAAAAACAGTGTGCCCGCTGGTGAAAATTCTATTGTCATAATTATTTTCCATCCCCAATTGGAGGGATGAACTACAGGTGTGGGATATCGACCGTAGTTGGTAAAAAAATATGGCAGAGTAAGACTCAGGTGTTAAGCACCAATGGGAATCGCAGGTCCACCTATGGTCCTTCCCAATAACAGTGGATGCTACATAGAAGTATGCAGAGGTGGATTGTGGAATAAGAGGAACAGTACGGAAAAATAGTTGCAGAATATTAGTAAACACAGGGGCACATGTGTCGGTCGCCAGTAATGATCTGGTGAAACGTAAACAATGGGACGACCATGGTACAAATTGCGTGGCGTGGGGAATAAAGAAGTCACAAGATTAGGAATGCTGGACATAGACTTTTGCCTGGATACAGTTCAATTTCACCACTGTGTGGAGATTTTGCTACATGTGAATGAGGGTTACACGATTCTAGGATTAGATTCCTTACATCAGCATTGTGCCATAATCAATCTTTGGCAACATAAGGTGGAGCTTTATGGAAAATTGTTCCAGTTAGGTGAAGCCATTGCCAGTGTATCGATGTTGCGAGGGGAGTCTGTCGTGAAAGACGCACCAATTAAACCCTGAACAAAAGTACTAAGACTTGATTTGCACTACTATGTACCTAAGAGTACTGGGAAATCATTTTGGGTCAGTGTTGACTGCAGCTTGCCAATTGGAATTTTGTGTGTGGTGGAACTGTTAGAAGAGAATGAAGTATTAGATCAGGCAGAATGCTTAGCTAAAAGAGGTATTGTAAGCATACAAGGATGAAACGAAGGTACCCATTTCTATAGATAACATTAGTGCAGAGGATGCAGCATTAACAAACGGGTTGTTAATCCCTGACATAGATATCCTCGAGAAAGAAGAATGGGACACGAGGGATGTCAGCCATGGACAATCGACGGATGTCACTGAAACTGCATTATGAGGAAAAGTGAAGCACCGAGAAAGAAGCAATAGGGAACTGATGGAAAAATTACTTTTGGAATTTAAGGATTTATATTTTCCAAAAGAGCCATTACCAGATATGCACATAACACATCACTGCATACCACTGGGAAATGAATCATCAGTCTAGTGCAAACCATACTAAATACCTAGGTACTTGCAGCAAATTTTGGAGGAATTTATTGATCAGTAGCTGAAAGATGGGGTAACTGAAGAAAGTAATAGTCCATGGCTGTATGCGTTCACTGTATGCCGCTGTGTAAGGCGTGTGACCTTGAGCGGGACTTAGCCGCTGAGCGAGGCTGTGGCGCGCAATTCAAATGGCCTGGGCAACACGGTCCCTAGTTTTACTAGGACTGTGTTGCTCAAAAACTCAGCTGCTGTTGCGCAACGGCGCTGATAACTGACGCGTGGCGTCTTATCAGTGGCGTCATCCGGTTCTGAGGAAGCTGCAGGCTCATTCGGCTCGAGGCAGCCGCACGCTACACATCGCCATGCCGTACCGACGCAGAAGATACATGAGGCGGAGCAGATTGCCAGTGTACAAGACAGTGGATACATTTTAAATTACACCAAATGAAACTGGTCAACAGGAGTTACTACAAGGACCTATTACTTTTGTTGGTTGCAAGATTCAATTTTCTTGTACTACAACAGAAGTAGTTAGTGGGGGGGGGGGGAATAAATAAATTAATGGATTTAACTCAAACTTGAAAATTTAGGTTTTGTTGTGATTACAGACACCTAAATGCAAAAACCAAAATGGACACCTACTCTTTGCCAAACATCACAAATCTTGACTCACTTAAGGGTGATGTAAATATTTTTCAACAACAGATTTGAAGAGTGGTTATCAACAGATAGAGGTTGCACCACAGGATCGACACAAAACAGCATTTTTGGCACCTTAGGGACATTATCAATTTAAAAGAATGTCATTTGGATTAAAAAATGCACCTGCAACATTTCAGATTGTTGGATGGAGTACTCAGAGATTTGAAACCACAGTCATGATTAGTGTTTCTTGATGACATAATTGTCTACGAGAGTGGTATATAACTGCATATGCAGCGATTAAGGGAAGTATTCCTTAAGTTAAAAGCAATGAAGTTAACATTGAGTACAGAAAAGTACAATTTTGTGATGGAAGAGGTAGTGTACCTAGGTCATGTCATAAGTAAAGATGTGGTTAAGATGGACCCAAGTAGCCTTCGTAAAATGATTTACAGATATTCCCACACTGTTGAGAACTGTTAGAAAAGGGCATTAAATTTGTGTGGTCAGAAAAGTAATAGCATGCTTTTGAGGAGCTAAAAGAAGCTTTAACATCAAGTTCAATCTTGCTATTTCCGGATTTTAAAAGATAATTTGTTTTATCATGCGATGCATCAAACCATGCATTTGTCTGTGTGTTGTCACCCGAAGTAGAAGGCATACAACACCTAGTACCTTATGCATCAAGGCAACTGAATTTTGCAGAAAGAAATTATTCCACAATGGAGAAAGAGGTGCTAAACCTTATTTATGGAATCACATATTCCATATTTTTTCTGTACGGTAAAAAGTTTAGAATAATAACAGATCATGCAGCATTAAAATGATTGTTGGGGGTAGAGGGTCTTTCCAGTAGGTTGACACAATGGGCAGTAAGACTAAATGAATTTGATTTCGAAGTTATGCATAAACCTGGGAAGAAGCATGGAAATGATGATGACTTAAGTGGAAAAGTGCTGTGTTACATACTTGGGGTAGTGAATATAAGGAACAGCAAGCTACATGAAGAGTGAATGACGAATTCAAGTAGTATTTTAAGCAGCCACAATTTTGTATGAAGGTTGGGTTGCTATGCAGAGAAATCAATTTGGGACTGCAGGTAGTGGTACCAGCCAAGCTAAGGAAGAGAGTGCTACAAGAAGCTCATGATCACATATTAGCAGGTCATGAAGGTTGCAGATCTACCAACAGAAGAATAGCAGAAAGGTATTAGTGGAGGAATAGGCAGACAGACATAAACCAGTACGTGTTGAATTGCATACAATGCATACAGAGAGTGGATTTGTGTCGAACAAGAGTACCGTTGCAGCAGTTACCTGAAGCATCAGCACCATTCAAATTGATGTTTAAGGTCCAATCAATAAATTACCAGCAGGGAATAAATACATGCACATACTTACAATCATAGGTCATTTCTCATGATACATACAAATGGTCGCAATGCCAAACCAGCAGGCAGTAAGTGGCGCAAGCACTTGTGAATAGTTGAATATTGAGGTTTGGAGAGCCTGAAACAATAACAGCAGACCTACTTTCCATCTGAGCAAGATTTCAAAGGTGTCCCACAAAGGCCTGCACATCCTCAGTTGGCTTACCAGAAAAAGAAGCAATTAAACTTATGATTGATAAATCTACACCCTGTTGTGACAATCACGATTCTACCAATCCATGCTGTTCTTTAGCAGCAGCGCAGCTGACGATGGCTATGAACTTCCTCCAGTGAGCAAGCGGCTCCCTCGTGACACGGGGCAGGCTGCTCTTTCTCATGATCGAACAGTAGACTCTGTACTGTGTTCCGGGATGTCACTCTGGGTGTGAAGCTTGTGCTGTAGGCTGTGATACTGAGACAAGAATGATTTAATACATGAATGGCTGAGTACTTATATATTCCAGACTAAGTTTGTTTAGAGCTTAAGGCACATACTCTAAACACTTCCATGATTACTGGTGAGGAAAGGTGCCCGTCCGTCCGCTAGTGTACTGCAACGTCGGCTAATGAATTTCATGTCAGATCTATTCAAGGAATTGTGTAAGTTATTGAATGTGAAGAAGTTAAGGATGATTCCTCTCCATCCACAAACCAATGGAAGAACTTAAAGAGTTCATAGGACAAGCGGGAAGATGCTTGGACACTATGTTGATTCAAATCACACCAACTGGGATGTCTATTTGAAGTACTTGGTCTCAGCCTACAACTCAAAACAGCATACAAATAAAGGATTATCACCATATGAAGTGGTATTTGGTCATGAAATGCCATCACCGTTCGATATACTGAAAGCGAAGAAAGGGAAGGCTGACAGTCTGTTACGGAATTTGCCAGAGTGATTAGCGTAATTTGGAAGGGAGTACAGAGGGCAAATACATGAGCACTGCAGAAACAGTGGGCCCTTTGGCAAGAATGCCACAATAGATGATTGGTCAGTAGGTGATGCTATCAACTTTGTATACACCAAAGGGAAGGACACAGAAGTTTTTTGCAAAGTATCTGGGGCCACACCACCAGGTTCAATTGCTGACGAGAATGATAATTGTGCATGTAGGGCAGTTGAAACCTTTTAGGGGAGTCCAGAAAAAAATATGAGCCCTGTCTAAAAGTATCCGACCTCAGGTCAGAAAAAATATTTCTAACACCTGACAGGGTTTGGACCCTAATCCCCTGCACAGTAGGCCCCTTGTACTTGCACACACATAGCCCACCGATCCTTCCACTGCTGGAAACACCTCTGGGAGTCTTCTTTTAGAATGGTGTTCAGCTCTGTCGTCGTGTTCCGCATTATCTCTTCTCTACTCTCAATTTTGGAAACAACCAGAAGTCACAAAGAGTGATATCTGGAGAGTAGGGAGGCTGGAGAATGGCTGTAATTCCATGTTTGGCCAAGAAATTTTGGATCTAGTGGGATGAATGTGCAGGGGCATTGTGATGCAGTTGCCAGTTTTTCACTGTCCACATGTCTGGCCTTTTGCACCAAACTGCATCACAGAGTTGCCGGAGAACATTTTGATAGTACACTTTTGTCACTGTTTGTCCTTCTGGTGTGTATTCGTGATGCACAATTCCACGGACATCAAAGAAGACAGTCAGCATCACCTTGATTTTGCTTCGCATCTGCCACACTTTCTTCGGCCTTGGAGACTCGGGATGCTTCCATTGCGATGACTGTCTTTTTGTTTTTGGGTCGTACCCGTACACCCATTACTCATCTCCAGTTATCACAGTGTTCAGAAATCCAGAATCAGTGTTGGTGATGTCCAGAAGGTCCTGTGCAACATCAAAACGGAGGTTTTTTTGTTTCAGTGGCAACAACTTGGGTACAAATTTTGCAGCCACTTGGTGCATGTTCAAATTATCACACAAAATTGCATGCGCAGAATCTTTACTCATTCCAACCTCTTGGGCAATCTCCCGCATGGTCAAACGACGATCTGCCATCACCAAATTTTGCACCCTCTCAACAACAGCTGCACTCCGAGCAGTTTGGGGCCTGCCAGAATGCTGGTCACTCTCTGCTGCTGTGTGGCCATTTTTGAATTGGTTGAACCACTCCTTAATTTGTGTTACACCCATCGCATCTTCTCCAAATACCTGCTGAATCTTACGAATTGTTTCGCTTTGAGAATCACCAAGCTTTTGACAAAGGATGCAGTGTCTTTGCTCAACACGTTCAGTCATCTTGAGAGAATTGGTAATCTGACGACCATGTTGTGTAGTACCTTACTCAGTGACCGACAGGCAGCGACTAATGCACTGGAAGGCGGGGACAAAATTCACGTAAGCGCATATAGGTCTCTTCCTTTACTGTGTACAGTGGCACCACACTATCGTCTCTCTTTTTTTGTGGGAAATCAAAGGTCAGATACTTTTTAGACGGACCTTGTATATATGACTACTACGACAACTGTCTGATGCCTACTACAACAACTGACTGGAGAAGTAATGCGGTATGCCACAGTTGCAGAAGAGGCAGTTAATCACAAACTGAAGTAGAAGTCTTGCACAGGGAAGTAGCAATGACAAAATTGTTGCAGTCTGTAGAAGATAGTGTTTGGGAAGCACGAGGGAAAGTAACAGAATTACAGGAGGCTATGCAGGAGGCTGTAAGAGGTCAGCTAAGGGTAAACATTTTGTCACCAGAGCAGTATTTAGAGGGTCTAAGGAAAGTACAGAAGGAGCTACTGCCAGAGTTGAGGTTGGTTTTAAAACTCAAGCACAAAACTTACCCTCTTATTTCAAAGTAGACACAATATTGCTGAGAACTGATGGAGCGAATGTTTCCATTTCCATTTCTATACCAGTAGTAAGAAAACAAGCACATTATGAGGGCACCGTAGTTCATGCATATCCTGTTAACTGGGGGATACTGAAGGAATCTGTAAGAGTAAAAACATAGAGACTGCTACTAATTGCAAAAGACAAGGGAAGATATGGAGCAAAAATGCCACTAAGGGGAAACCACTGTCAGTCGGATTATGGTAATAAGAGAGGGAAAGGATTCCTCCACGGTGAATTTGCTAATTGGGTAAAAGGAGGTAAAAGAAGTGATCAAGCTCGAATTGTACTTCCAGCATATTAAGACACATTGGTTGTACTCTACCTTTGACAAGATGATACTAGTGGCCATTTGTTTTGAGCAGGGGCTAGCAAAGCGGCTAGAATTAAATGGGAGTTGTTTGTTATTAAATGGAACAGCATGTGAGATACTGGGGCCTACTTTCCGTCTGCCCTCCACAATTTCACGGATAACACACCTGCATATTTTGCAGCCTTAATTGTACTGGCCAGAGGAGCCCACAGAAGTGTTACCTGCCACTGATCTAACAGGCTTAAATCGAACTCTGGGGCCAGAATTAATCCAATCTATAGATATGCTTCTGAGCCAGCAGGAAGGACAAGTTTCTCTGGACACCTTTTTGCAGAATGTAAAGTCAAATCAGGGAATGTAGGATATACAGAAGCTCTCCAAAGAACTTAAAAAAGTGTTTATTCAGGGATACATGAAATAAAATGGTGCCAGACACTATGGGGACCAATTAGGGGTTCACAACTAAGAAAAGTACAGAAACTGTGTGTCATCGTGGTCACAGCCGGAGACATTGCCGACAGCGGTATTTGGGTGATGTTATGCTCGGCCCCGCTCTGCACTGTCAGATGTCTCTATTGTTTCACGTGAAAGCAACTGGACGCCGCCACCAACTAGTAACTGATATACTACAGTTGAGGGCCAGAATAAAGAAGTTAAATGAACAAATCCATTGCCATGGAAAATGGAAATGAGCATTTGGCGTCACTGGCTGGGAAGCCCCTTGCGGCCCATTGCCATTCTGACATCTCATTTCACTCTCCACGGGTACAATCCAACAAGCACAGGATTCTCTTTCATTAATACCATAAATGAAAACAATACTGAAGACTTCTCTGTGCGACATTATTGACATACTGATGTCTGTTGGTTATGCCCTCTACAAAAAAAAATTTCACAAATCAGAACACATGATAAAAACTAATATCTTGAATTAAGAAATATTATTGGTACTGAGAGCCTTTGATGCAAAATTTGCAACAGCAAATAAGACTGAATTTTGGAGGCTCATGAAAATTATGGAATATGTGCGAGGGATGACAGAGGAGACACTGAAAATTAAATGAATATTTTTCTTCTGAGTGTAGGAAGAAGTTACAGGGGAAAGGGTATCAAAAACAGTAAGGAAACAATATGGGAATATTGGAAGTGATAACACAATAAAATGCAGTGGGTGAAATTTGAATTTATTTTCTGTACCACCAACTACACTTATCAGCATTTTCCCCTACCTTTCCTCTCCTCAAGCTCAGCTTTCTCTAAATCTTGATGTTACTGCCCAGTTGACTTCTGTAGCACACAATCCTACTACATTTTTCCTTTATGCTGATTTGGTGAGAAATATTAATTTTTACTGTAGTTTTCTTGTTACATAAAATCAAATGAGAGTATGAAACTTCCTGGCAGATTAAAACTGTGTACCAGAAAGAGTTTCAAACCTGGAATCTTTGTCTTTTTTCCAGGAGTGTTAATCCTGCAAGTTTTACAGGAGAATTACTGTGAAATTGGGAAGGTGGATTACTAGCAGAAGTAAAGCTGTGAGGACGGGTTGTCAGTCATGCTTGGATAGCACAGTTAGTAGCGTACTTGCACGCAAAAGGTACACAACCCGAGTTCGAGCCTTGGCCCAGCACATAATTGTAATCTGCCACAAAGTGTCATATCAGAGCACACTGCGCTACACAGTGAAAAATTCATTGCCATATGAGATTATGTCTGACTTTCAATCTTACCTTAATTACAACTCTTCCATTATTTTTAATTTCAAAGAAGCATTGATGTGAATACTGCCAGCGCCTAAAAATACTGCGAAGCTCCTTGTCCTTCAGCAGGAACATGTGTGTACGCATTAGATCTCGTGAAACAATTTTTGTTCCAAGCCCACTGTGTAGTGCTGCTAGTAGTACAAGAGGATCATCCTGTGATCTGGCAACAAAGGTTCTTTTCAGACATAAATTTGTCTATATAACAGAACGCTGTAAAAGGCATCCACTATTTGATATTCTGTGCTTGGCAATAATACAAACAAAAATACAATTTTATAATGATTAACAAATGTAAGTTTATATTGATTATACAGTATTTCAATTTTATACTGATAAAAAATTGAAGACATAGAAGACAGACTGAAGAAAAAAAGCTTTTCTGAGAAACAGGTCTATATTATCATATAATATGCAGACAAGAAAGAAAATAGAAGATTCTGAAATTTTGTTCTACAGAAGAATGCTGAAGATTAGTGGGGTAGAAATAACTAATGAAGAGGTACTGAATCAAACTGTGTAGCAGCTCTATGGCACAACTTGACTAAAAGAAGGGTTAGGTTAACTGGATGCATCCTGATGCACAAGTGAACAGTTAATTTGGCAATGGAGAGAAATGTGGTGGGAGAAGGGGGAGGGGGGGGAGGGGGGGGGGAAATTGTAGTGAGGTACCAACAATTGGCTAAAGTAAACAGGTTCCAATGTCTGTAGGCTAAGAGACTTGTGTAGAAAAGACTAGTGTGGCAAACTGTAATAAACTAGACTTTCAACTGAAGACTACCACAATAGCAAATGAACACATTTTCTCTCTTGTTTTGCAGCATAAGTATGTTCTAGGTTGTCACTGAAAGTGTCTCTCTTTTTTTCTATGGAATATTCTACCATTTTTGTATGTCTCAGTATTACCTCTTAAGCTTCAATTGGTTACTAACACTCAAACTGTTGAGATAATGAGGTGCAGTAGCAGTGACAATAGCTTTGGTTCAGTCAGTGACATGCAGCACCCAGGTGTCTCTAATGGCAAAGGGATTGAGTTCTAGGAATGGGTGTTGGTTCACTGTGCTGTTTGGCATAGCAAAAAGTTATAAAGCATTTGTATGCACCATCACTTTGCATTAATTTTATAACTGAATATAGTTGGAAAAACACAAAAAGTGTTTCATTCTGATGCAATGTTTCTTGTTTCCAGTCAAGATGATGAATTTGTTTTTGTGCACAATATTTGTAAGGCTACTCAGTCACCACAGCTTAAGGTGCTCCAGGTCATAATCTAATATGTGCTGCAGTTTGGTTGAAGTCCAGGTAGTGAGTACGCATACTGCTGATGCTCAGAATACCTAAAGAAGGTGATAAATCAGAAGCACAAAAAAGGAATTGTCATTATGATTAGAAATGCAAAATCATACAATTAATCAATCATGCCACGAAAACCTCAAATATTACATTTCCCTAATGATCTCAGCTGCACCTGGATCAAATGTTACTTACATTCTTACACACCACACCTGAGTGAAATATTACTTTGCATTCTTACACGTCACATGACTGCAGTGTTATTAATGTATTTTAGTCAATATTGTAGGAGATGATTTTTCTTTTAGCAGTAGCGGAATTTGTCAGCAGAACTGCACTTAAACAGTAACAATATGGCACCTCCCTCCCCTTTCTGCATACACCTTTCTCTGTGGTGCAACCTGAGTGTTCAGAGCATCTGTATTTTTCTGACTTTTATGCAATTTACTTGCTACTGTCTGTTTGATGTTGTTTTGAAATTTAACATGTTTTCTTGCTCAGGTATAAGAAATGTGAAAATCACTTCTTTACTTTTAAAGGCAAATACTTGTATTACTGAACAGCTAAAATGGTCAGCCGAACCCAATTACAGGTTGCCTAGCTAATGGCTTGCAGGGGCAGAAAAAAACTGATTTCCAATACTGGAATTTCATATAATTATTGACTGAATTTAAAATGCTGCCATAACCTACTCATTAAGAGACATAATCTTACATTACATATTTAACACAATATGTCAAGTATCAAAGTTAGAAACTGTGCATATGTCTTGATGTTATGTGCTTGACGTCAAATATTTAAAACATTACCATAGCTTTTTTCTAAAGCAATCAGATGTCTGAAACTTTTTTATACAGGGGAGTTCGATTCTTTAAAGAATCAGTGGCGGCGGCCTTACTGGTACTTTTGTAATTCACAATTATGTAATAGCAAACTGAATGTGAATAAAGTCATAAATATGAAATTTTACTTACAAATTGTCAGCTAGAAACAACTGAGCACAATTAGAAAGTGATTCCATCTGTCTTTTGGGCCAGTTTTTCATGTGTTTGCGACCAAGTACAAGCACTTTTTTCCCTTGCCGCCAGAACTGTTCCACTACAAGAAAAAGCTGCAAAAGTAACAAGAGGCATTCCATGAACATACTTCATAATTTTTGAATAGTATGCATGTTGCAATTTCCAAAAAAGCCAACATCAGCTCTTTGTCCACAGTCATCTGCACAACTGTTAAATAAAATTACTACACATAACTACTAATCAAACATGCATGGCACCAGCTAGACATTTTATTCACAACAGAGTAGGAAAGGCTACCATAAAATGTTAGTGAGTATATCCTATCTGATACAATAGTCGTTTCAGCAACCTTGCTGGAAGTGCAAATGAGACATACAGGTGTATTGACATGTGTAAAGTTGCCCACGTCTAGTGTCGACAACAGCACCAGAAGCACTGACGATATCGTCAGCCAGTCATGTCTGTAGTGGCCAAATATAACACTTCTTGGCAACGGTTTCTTCCGTAGTTACTGTTATTTGACTTACATCTACCACTGAGCTCCTATCATCACAACAGTTTACCAATACCGATTTAAATACTTGCACATAGTGCTTCGACTTGTGAACTAGTAGTCTACACCACTGGCAAGCTTAATAGAACTTTGTTTAATTTCATACTTACTAAATGCGTGAACAAAGATAAGTAGTGATTGGACTTTATTCAAACTTAATCATAAACTATCTTATATTAAGTTTTATTCTGACTCATACGAATTTCCACCAAGGACTATTACTGTTTCACATTGTGGACTAATAGACAATTTGAATTTGTCATTACAGAAGTTTACTTGTGTTTAAGAGATGTTGTTGACCCTAAGTGAGGGTTACAATAGTCATCATGTAGTCAGATGTTTACTACTTCATGCACAATGTTCTTCTATTACAATTAGACTAAAACAGCCAAATCACCAAAAAGAAAATAGTACAAATCAGCAATAAAGTCATAGAATCAGTGAATGAGTTTTTATATTGATGACAGTCACAATGACTGGATAGGAACTGAAATAGAAGAGAGAAAAAGATGCTGTTGGTAATGTAAATAGTGTTTTAGAAACTAAGCTTCCCATGTTTTTGAAAAGGAAATTTTAGTCACTTTTTAACATCCACAGTCAACAAACCAAGGCACACTACGATTCCTTTGCCATTCCTTAATAGCATTTGGGAGTTAATTGTTCCCCAGGAAGTGGTGGTCACTGAAAATTGCCTCACATTCATGTAGTAATTGAATGATATCTTAACAAAAACAATTGCATCAACTATTTAACTCACCAAAGTGATTTTAATCCTCCCAGCACACAAATGGTGCACCTTTTCTTTTCAGCAACAACTAGAAAAGGCGTGAGCGTTTTCTTGTTTCTTCTTGTTTTGAAAATATATTTTATGATCATTGATGTTAGTTGACTACAAATATAAAACTCAATATGGCAACCTAATCAACTGAAAAAGCAAAAATAATGACTTTTATCGTGAAAAGCATTCAAAAACTGTGGACTGCTCAGAAATTATTGGAGAGATGCATATTCAAAATTACGAGGAGAGACAGGAAAACAAACAAATGCATGAAAGAAGAAACTGGAGTGGAAGATATAATACTGCTGTAATAAAAATGAAATGGAGGTGGGAAGGAGGTGTAGCAAGGTGAATGGATGGTTAATGGATGAAGGAAGCAAGTTAAAAGATTCTAAGGGATAAGAAAAGATAAAAATGATAACCTACAAGGAGGTCATTAAATGGCAATTGGAATTAAAATTGTTAGTATAGCCGAATACTGTGATGCATTGAGAAGACAAGAGACCTACATTCAGCGGTATTCATCAGGTGGTGTCCTATGATAACTCTGCTGAATAAATTATTGGGAGACAATTACCATGCTGCATCGAAATACAATCCATGTAAATACATAGAGGTCAGTGAAGCTAAAGAATGCAATCAAATATATTGTAAATGTACCATCCTCCCCTGAACACACACAAAGACTTCATATTTATGTACTTGTAATGATTATATACTTAGACACAAATTATGTTTGGTTAAAAATAAATACACCTGGCTGCAATTCAAGGACAGAGAAGATTAAAAACTGGTAAGAAATGATTTTAATTTTGTGAAAAGGATCTTGCAATTCCTGGAAGTACTTTATATAACAAAATAGCAAACAGTATATACAATACCTAAAAGACACCAATTTTCAGAAGTAAATTATGGGGCTATTGAGTCTCATCTGCCCTATCAGTGTAAAATAATTTTTAGAAGTTAGCAATTACAGAGCTATATCACCCACAAAATGAAGTTTGCGTGTAAAGAACATCATGACATAGGTCGTGATGGTCACAACTAGGTACAGTTTCACAGTCTAAGTTCCACAGAAGAACATCAGTCCTAGGACACCAAGTCAAGAGGAGGCCAGCTTCAGAGGAAGCAAAGGCTCTGAGGGTGGTGCCAGGCGAATCATTGCGGCCGCTGCCGAGTATCTTCCATGGTGGCTGCTGGAGTAGCATTGCACCATGTAAATTCAGATGCTGGGTTCAATTTGACAGAGTCGGAGATCAGAGGGATTGAGCCTATGGGTGTGAGCTCAGTCAAATGGGCTGCTGGACACAGCCAGTGTAAAGCCCTGAGTGTGAGCAAGAGCCCGGTCAGAGCCCAACATGAGCTGCCTGCTAACTGTTGAGCAATATTTTAAGTAAGTAGAAGGATATCCATGCACTGCTTGGTGAGCACATGACCCATACATGCAACAAAGTGCCCACATTTGCAGCACTGCAGTCGTCGATGCACGCAGTGCTGGTGGAGAGGCTGGCACCAGTGGTAGAAAGTGCTCGAGGGTAGCTTGACTACAAGTGTGCTTATGTTCATTGACTATCCTACTGCCGAGCATGGAGTTTACTTGCACTGTTCGCCATATGTACAGTTTCCAGTGGAGAGGCACCTGTGGTACTGCAACGAGATTCCGTAGGACACGGGTCTTATGCTGGTAGCATAATGGCAGGCGAATAGCCAGATATAACATCCCTTCCCCCGTAAGACCCACTTCAATGTTGACCGGAGAATCCGGCAACACTCCCCCCACCGAGGGAAGACAGCGGTGCAAGCCGAAGGAAGAGCGCAGTGCCGATGGGTTTCCGCACAAAATGGATGCCGCAAGAGTGTGGGGAGCTCATAGTAGCTGTGACTCTGTCCCACACAATCCAGGAACTGAGTCGGTGAAATGATGTTCAAAGAACCATACAGACATGGCTGCAAACGAAGGTGGTGTGGAGAAAATTTGAAAAGAGAGCAAAAAATTCAGGATCATTGTTGCAGCAGGAGCGAGCCACACAGAGGAGCGGTCTGGCATGGGCCAGTTGGTGGTACATGGTGGTCCCAGAAGGGGCGACCACAGGTCCAGGGAAGATGAGCCAGCAGCACATGAAGGCAATCCTGGTGACCAGCTCGAGCCATTTTGCGACGTGTATGAAGTGGCATGGGTGATGAGGCACCATCAGATGGAAGAATTAGCAGAGACCTGCCAAACTCTTTGCAGACAACCAGCCAAACTCTTTGCAAGCATGTACCACAGGCCTCAGAGCTGTACTAGTCAGGGTCTCCCATCTGAAAGCTGATGTGAAGTGGCAGACATAAATGTCACACTGAAGGGGGAGCAATGCACCTACCAGAAGACGACGAGTGACTCTACAGGAGCAAGCCTGCAGCATGCCCACGCTGACGGGCCAGCAGGACGTCAGCAGGGTGCCAGTGGCTGGTGGGAGGCAGAGCTCGACCGACCGTGGCCAGCAGAAGCACGACAGTGGTGTCGGCGGCGGATGGGAAGCAGGGCTGGGCCAATGGCAGCTGCCCGAGGTGCAATGGTGGCATCAGTGTCTGATGGCAGGTAGGGCTCAACTGCGGCCAGGTAATGGCCAAGAATCCTGTGGGATAGAGTTCACTGAAAGGAAAGTGCGAAAGTGGCAGAAAAAGAGGGAAAAGGGACATGCCCAAAGCAAGAGCAGTGTATTTGTGATGAGGAAGGACAGGCCGATTGCTAGGAGGGAGCAGTGGCAAGTGTATGTGGTAACTGTGAGTTTGTCCTGGCACTGGCACACAATTTAAGTGTCTGGAGCAGGTTGCGGGAGGGGAAGGCAGAGCAAAAGAAGAGGGAGGCTGTGGATAGGACAATGAGTGTATATTGATGGGGTGAAGTGGGAGGCCACCAACCAGCTGTCCACACAAATGACTCGGTACTGCAAAAATAGCCAAGAACTGAGTGGCAAACCATATTGATGATCACAAAAGGCATAATTTAATTGTATCCCACCCCCTCCTCATTACCAGCTTCTCTCCAAATTATGCAGATGGGAAGTATTCTTACACTTCAATCCCACTATCTTCCTAGCTTCAATCTTCACTGACCCCGGTCATCACCCATTTCCACCCTTGTCCCCAAGCCTACCACTTAATAGCCTAAATCTACACTCACACTTTTGTTTCTGCTGTCTCCCTCTTCCTCTGTTCTACCACTCGCTCCCCTCCTTCCAACCCACGCCGTCACTTCACCATGTACAACATGCAATTTCTCCTGCCTGTGCTTGGCAAGCTCAATGATGCCATATCCCTGTTGAGTTCTCTTGCTGTCTCTCCCCACAAACCTTCAGCCATCCATCTCTCCAGCCCTGTCTCCCCCTCCCAGCCTTCTTCCTCAGCTTACCCATTCCATGTCACACAACCCTTCATACCAGTCACTGTAGCAGCAGGAAATTTTAGTAGGCTGGGACAATATAGCTGTGGTTATGATTATGTGTTGTTTTTATTTATTTTTTAAAATAGCTCCAATGTACATTTTCTGAAAGTGCAGCAATGTTTTCAATGTTGTTTATACATGTCGGTCACTTAATACTTCATCTACATTGTGAGTGATTACCTATACACACAATACTGTTACCTTTGCCAGAGCACAAACAATTTCCTCTCACTGTACAATAAGACTATATGAAGATGTGTTACATGTCATTCTTTGGTTGGTAGAAAGTAATCCAACAACACACAATTACTTGCAACATGATCAGTGTTCCACATCCAACAGTACAGCCAACCTAATGTCAACTAGTTTCCTATCCTCTTCAGCAACAGTTGTAACACTAGATGGAGCCAAACAAAGCACTGTAATTTTGCTGTTAGATAACACCTAGTCACTGATTAATTCCTTCCATGCCATTCACTGAAGTTATTTTTGTAGGCAATAGTATCAATAATGCTCACAACTCAGGTCAATATTGCAACAAAAATTCAGAGTGTCATTGAAAAAATAATATCAGATTTCAGTCAGCTGGCTCATTTGATTCAGTGTGCCTGCAGTTAGTGGGAAATCATGAATTTTCAATTCCTCATAATGAAAATGAAGCTGAAAGAATACTGTGCAAGTCAAACACGGCAAAAAGTTGTAAATTCCATGTAACCACAAAAGAATGAAAATCCATGCTCTTTGCACACAATGCTGTTGTGTATACAAAGATTGTAATAACAGACTAGTGTAGCGGACACCTGCAGAGTATCAGTGATTGGTGCAGTAGCTGGCAGCTGTCAATCATTCTCAAAAACAAATCTCATATCCTACTTTCTTTCCCACTGAAAAGATCATCTTGTGAAACACTTTCCATTCTCATAAATTCGCCTTGACTTAAGAGAGGCTTTCTGGCATGGAGAGTTCTGCAATAAGCAATAATAATATGCTATGACTGAGTGTGCTTTTTCATTCATCCTGCAAATCAACACAGAGTCAGATGTGCACTATTGTTTCTTCAATGACAGTATCCTTGTGGGAACATATATTGGATGGTTCTGCATTCTAAGCATGTAATGTGGTTTCATCAACAATCAGTTAACTGAACAAATTTGGTGATTTTCTGTAAAATAAATTGAAAATGTTACTGTAAGAGGTTCCTTTGGCTACAAGACTGGACATGTCCTTTCGTCATAAAAGATATCATATAAATCGATCAGCTATATCACATTACTATGCATTACTGCATTGCATTTTTAGTCGTGGTGCTGGATGAAAAGTGAATGTGCAGAAAAAAAAATAAGCGCAAGTCATGAACCAGTCAGTCACATTATGAACACCCTTATTACAAGAATCATGGTGTTTTCACTAGAGCTACAATAGTTTTTAAAAAAAGAGCTGTAAAGTTTATTGACAGTGGTAAAAATTTCAATTATTCTTGTTTTGCTTAATAAGTTAATTCGCTGCCTAATTTGTGTGCTCGTAACCAAGCCTTTGAAATGGATATGATTCAGTGGCTCTACGCTCATAGGAAATTTTTATCTACATTTATATCAAGTTCATAACTAATACTCAAATAAAATAACTTTGTATTTGTCGGATAACAGTGGCAGAGGGTGGCAGTGTTGCCAGAGGGTGCCTGCTGTGCTTGAGAATGCTCTACATGTACCTACAGTACATGCAACAAAGCAAACAAGTGGCACTCGATAACTAACTATGGTTCACTGGCTCGAACCACTTGACTCACTGAAATATCAAGCACAAAGTTACTTTAATTGAAGTATGTAAATTGTCCACCTATTATTCCTCCTGTATAACCTGACACGTAGAAAGTTAGTTTTGAAAGGATTAAGCAACTTCTGGAGCTGTTGAAAATTGCTCTCCATGCATTTTTTTTCACATTAGGCAAAAAATCATGTGAATATGAGCATTTAGGCATTAATTTGATGTTTTTCTCCAAGGAATAATCAATCATTTAATACAATGCGGACAGCTGACAGTGTCATGACACAAAATAATGTGACAAATTCAGCCACTTGTGGCAAAAAAATTATTTTATACCATTCAGTAATAACTGGTCTCGGATCCTCTACAACAATGCCCCATCTTGGTAAACACAAACTGTTGATTACTGATTAGTTTTTGGCTTTTACAAATACACTGGTGTGTAAAACTTGGATGAAAGTAGCTTTCACATAATGTTTCACTGCTAAGCAACACAACTCAATGAAAGTTGGACTGTACATAAAAATAGCTGTTCATTGTAGTAGAGAAGGTAACTGAAAGAATATGCAATGACATGAACAGAAATGAAGCTTTAATTCAAAGACGATAATTACACTGAAGTCATCATGATTTATGATGGCCCTCGGAACATTACAAATGATAGGACACGGTTCTTAGTAGGGTGCGTCATCACAGTCGGCAATGGATGCTCTGCAGTGTGCTCCCTTGGTGGCCACAAGTTGGTAAGGAGTCCTTATGCTAGGGCATCCACTGGCGCAGTTGACAACTGTTGGATGGTTGTTGATGCATACGGACACCCTGCAATACGTCTCCCCAATGAATCTCCACATGCTCAATGGTATTTAAGTCAGTGGAACAAGCAGGCAAGTCCATTCACCAAATATCATCTTATCCAAGAGCTTCTCCATCTGCGCTGTTCAGTGTGGTCATACACAGCCATTCATAAAAGTGAAGTCAGGACCAAATGCTCCTATGAAAAGGTGCACATGGGGAAAGTGTATAGTGTCACAATAACATTGACGGGTGAAAGTACCATGTTTAAAGATTTGGATGTCAATACATCTGTGCAACATAATGTATCTCCACACCGTAATACCTGGACCACCAAAAGTGGTAATGTTCGGCAATGCTGGATGTACTCTCATATGGTGAGATGTAGGAACATGTAATGCAGCCAGGAACATTGTGAAATATGATCATTTTGGTAGTTTGGGTCTTGTGGGGTGGGAAGGCATGTCACATGGGTTTACTGACCTCCAAATCTTTGAACATGATACACTCAGTCAACGATACTGTGACACTGCACTCCTTTCCAATGTGCATCTTTTCATGGGTTCATTTGGCTCTGGCTTCAATTTTGTGTCTCACAATGTGTGACTACATTGAACAGTACAGGTGAAAAACTCTCCACATACGAAGATATTCGGCGAATGCATTGGCCTGCCCGTGCAGGGTGTATACACGGACAAGGAATAAAAAATTCCCGGATCGCATGGTTAAAAATACATTTTCTCCAGGGCGAAAATACATTTTTCCATGTTAAGTGACAGTATACTTTCCATCAGAACTGTAAAACTAATCAGTCCTTTGAATGGATATAGTTTTATACAGCAGGGTAGAATTTCCCAGCACTTTAGAAAACAAAACTCAGGGGAAAAAAAAAAAACGTTTTGGGAAGATCTTTGATGTGCAGCAACATGTAAGCTGCATATTTTCGTATTATGAAAGTATAAATTCGAATTCCACCAACAGGAAAAGTTAATGGTTTTAGTTAATATACATAGTGTTGCTACAAGAAATGCAAAGCTTTCGTATATAATAATTTTCTTGAAGATTAATAAGCTACAAGACAAGCTAAGCTTTCACATACAATGTTGATCTGTTTAGCGTATGTTACACTTTAAGATAGATCACACAAATACACCAGTAAAATTTTTAATAGCGACATAAATCTCTGATCTTCTGGGCTCAAAATTCTTCTAAATGGCTGGTCATCAAAGAGTTGATTTTTAAATGACAGCAAACGCTCTGCGATATAAGAAATTCATCGTATATTCTCACACATAGTTCATCTTGCGTAAAAGGAAATTTACTTTGAAAATAACGCTTTTCGAACCACAATTTGCAATATTTACCCACAACCTGTTAGAAAGAGATTCATTTCAGCAGTTGCCAGAGAGCGCCAGATAAGAGGCGTCACCGCGCTTGCGCAGCTACGGTGACGTAGGAAGCCCGTATGTTTGTACGTGTAAAACATTAAAAGATATTACTTACATTATGTCGTAAAAGAAACAAGACATCAGAGGATACTCCAAGAGCGTCGGGATTTCGTGAACCATACTAAAATGCATAATTCACCTTAAAGTGCACATTTGTATGCCCAATTACGTAGGCCTCGACCTGATATTAAGCTTTTCAGTGTGGTTTTCGGAATGTAAATTTTCTTGGACTACCAGTGCTGCATTATTCCATGTTTGGTTCGTTATTATGGCATAATGTCATACATGCTAGAAGATGAAAACGTGCACTTGAAATGCAGCGAACAGTTGAAACTAGCCATTAATGTGGAATTAAACACTTCGTTTCAAATAAATTTACTGCCTCAGCAGAAAAGTTATAAAAGCCAAATTTCTTTAGCAAGCCGGCAAAAATAACTTTATTGTTCTGCAAGATGATTAATGCTTGACGGTCAGAAAGGTAGAAATAAAATAAAATCTGAAACTAGTAACATATTTCAGACTTCCATAATTATGTGAATGTATTTTAATTCACGTGATAGCTCACAGCTGCAGAAATCTGCCTTGTTTTCATTTGTCACATGGAGACTAACCCCCCCCCCCCCCCCCCCCCCCCACACACACACACACCCACCAACTACAACTCAGACTGCTCTGCACAGCACAACATTTAAAAGAAAAAAAAATTCAAAAAAGTTAATTTTGTAGCGCACATATTTCTGAAGAGTCTGACATGTAAAACATACATCTTTGAATTTTTGCGAATATGTAAGACATGTTATTTGGTCTTAAGTGTGCCGAAGTATAGTGCTATGCCTCTTCAGACAACGTTCTTATACCGCATGTCACTGTATTTTGCTCTGTGGAACTCAAACATGCATATTTTGCAATGGATGCCTCTCCTGCTCCCAGTCGGCTGGTTTGACATCCTGCCCCCCCCCCCCCCCCCCGCCCTTGCCCCTTTAAAAAATAAATGAATAAATAAATCACAATTAATACTGGATGGGATTATTTGTAGCCGGGAGAACAAGAACTCTTCAGAAAATGTGGACTCTCTATTGCCTATTAGCTAATAACTTGCTCTTCTGTGTGACATAAAATTAAAAACCAGTAAAGACAAGAGAATAGGCAACACAGTACACATTTCTCCAATCCTAAGGTCCTAGCGATTTTTCTCTCTAATTTTGCTACAGCTTTACATGCCATGCCTTCCTTTCTGCGAATGAACTATTGCCTCATCAAAGTTTGTCAAAATGTTTTGCTACATGAAAAATCAAAATGTCACTGTCTAATACTGAAAAAGCTGTTAATTCAAATAGTATCTAAGACTGGTGTGGTTTCTTGATATGATTACATCTATTTTGTCACTGTGTGCTGGATAAAACAAAATAGGCCTTCGTAATATTGCAGCAATTGTAACACACACCAAAAAAGCAACACTGTTTTGGCAATAATGATCATTTTTATAGTACGACAGAATATAATTCACGAAGTACCAATACAAAATACCTATTTCGTCTACTACAATCAAAAAGCTTTATGTTAGGAAATAGTTCCACATTTCATTCATACGCTCCAGTTTCTCATGCACGAGACTGAAAAGTAGTAGAATGAAATTTTTGTATAAATTTGGAATCTTCATATTCTTCCATAATTTGTGTGATGTCCCCGTTTCTTCTACTTCCTCATTCTAACAAACAACCTTGTCATCACTAATTCTGTAACTATTCCTACCACTGTCAAAACTAATTCTCTGCTTAACTTTACTAGCCCTGCCACAATCACCGGTTTAGTTATCCAACGATTATTCTCCGGTTAGGCGTTATTATGTGTTCGTACAATGCGTTTTCTGTGCTACTCCCAGAATGGAAGTTAAGCAGCTGCTAGCCGGGGACTGGCCCCATCTACTGTAGTGATCTGGCCAAAAATTTCCTGTCAAAATTTCACTTTCTTGGATATGCCGAGAAGATAATACGTAATCTTTCTTACCTGTTATTCCTGATCGTCATGTATTTCCACTCTGGTAATCTGAATCTATCAATTTCGCTAATAATTATAACAATGCTGAACATCTGCAAACTAAATCAACCACATAAACAAGCAGCAGTTGGCATTCACTGGTTCAACTTTATTCCACTCAGCTCGTATAGCTCCGTCCCATTTTGTCTGCAGGAAAGTTCATTTCTAGATGTGACGATGATTCCCCCGACAGAGACATCATGTACACTATGCACACATTCAATAATCAACTTATAATTCATTCAGAAATCATCTTAGAATGTGTTCAAAAATGTCCAAAAACCAGCAGGGGTGCATTTCAAAATCATACGAATAATCGATAGACCAATGTGCGCTGGATGCCAGGTGCTTTGTGAAAAAAAGGTTTTTTTCCTCAAGAATATGATTTTGCCCCCTCCCCCTGAAACTGCTGCCCCGTTCAGATACCCCAATTTGTCCCCCCCCCCCCCCCCCCCCCCCGCCCCCCCACCATATCCAGGACTGTTGCGCACACATGAATCTAGCAGCTTGGGCACGTCAGTAAAAATTTTTTGGTTACCATGTGACAGGTTGCTGCTACTGCTGCTTACACAGCCAAAAGCCACGCTTCTGTAGACAGAAGCAGGAGAAGGTATTACTCATACATGACTTAACTGCATGTGTGCATGACCGCTCATAACTCCTTAAATGAATCTAATGCAAACACTTGTGACGGCACTCTCACTCTCATCGGAGTCAAATTTGTTGTTATGAAGCATTGTATAGTTCCTAAAGCCTTGACACATTTTGCTGTTGGCAAACACTTGTATGAGCACTGTGTTTTGTTGTTGTATACGGCACATTTCCTTTGCAATTTATGTTTTATTTTCATTTTTTTCCTCATTCACGTTTTATTGTTGCAGTATGATTCTGCAGTAGCGGGATACAGTAATATGCTTTGTTAGAGTATCGATTCTTACCTGTCAAAACTACAAAAATTTAACTGAAAACTAAAACAACAAAAAATTCCCGGAATTCTAAAAAATTCCCGGATTTTTCCAGATTTTCCCCCGGATGAAAAAATGCCCGGGCTTTTTGCACATCTCCCGGGTGTCCTGGGTCGAATACACCCTGCCATCTCAACTTAGATCTCGTCGAACCCGTGTGAAATGCATTGGGAGATGTATTGCAGCAGGTCCACATGAATCAATGCCCATCCAACAGTTTCCAACTGTGCTGGTGGAGGAATGGAACCCTGTACCACAAGAACTCATAACTAACCTTTTGGCCACTATGGTCACATGTCGCAAAGCGTGCTTTGCCTTCATTGGTGATCACACCCCCAATTAAGAACCGTGTCCCATTGTAATGTCCAAGGGACCAACACGAATCTTGGTGACTTCAGTGTAATTATTGTCTATGAATTAAACTGTCATTTCCGTTCATCTCACTGTGTATTTCTTTCAATTACCTTCTGTGCTATACTGTAGCAGTTCTTTCTATGTATGGCCCCAGTTTCATCAAGCTAGTTGGCAGTGGCACATCATGTGAAAGTTAATTTCATCTGTAAGTTCTGGACACCAGTGTATATTCGAGTTACATCTCCTGTTGTGATCTTTCGCATTTCCTTAGTCGAATTTCTTGAGCCTTATTTACACGAATTGACACAAGCTCATTTCTGAGCTTTAGTCAAATTGTGTGGGCTCCAATGGGAATAGATCTTTTCCAAAGCTAACTACTGATGCAACACAGCATGTACTGCAATCTTCGATATGCCTAAGGGTGCTTCTATCTCACATGAAGTCAAACGTCAGTCCCTTTCGATCATGTTACACACAGCATCAATGCTTTTTGGCACAACAATCAATTTTGGTTGACCTTAACAAAATTAATCATCGCTCAAAGCATGACCGCAATGATATTCTACAAAGGAATTATAAACAGTATTTTCTGAAGGTGACTCAGTACCAGGAGTTGAACAAAACAATTTGAAGCATTGTTATTGAGTTAGACTTTCATGAAAACCATAAATAATCATTGAATGAAAACTGTTACATGAAAATTCAGTTTTTTCACAACACAGTTTCTTTTATTACTAACTGCAAGCACACCACTATGCCAGTTCCTGAGCTGCCATTATTTTAACAATAACGAATAACAAATTCTGATTGATTGAGGGGGATTATGGCAGTAAATGGCGAGATCACCAGTCCTTGTGATTTAAAAGTTACTTGCATAAGATAGAGGGTCTGTTAAAAGTGGGTGGATCCCGTCTAAGGGGTTAAACTATAAAGTGAGAAAGTTAAAACACACACAGTAGAAGGCATAAAAGGGTTGGCCAAATCTAATAACTGGTAAAACAGAGGGATAAAAGAGCGATCTTTACATGGAGCAGTGGTCATGGGTCCCAGAGCTCGCACGGTCTAGCGGTGATGCTGCTGCTGCTGCTGATGATGATGATGATGACAGTGACAACAAGTCAATTCCAATACTTCACTAAGTCTTTATATGAACAGCACAGATGTGGTTCTTATTTTCTGCACAGTATGTAAATTTATATTTTTACAACTGGCATTTATGACACTTACCAGCTTGGCATGACTGCTACTAGAAGAAGAGCCACTAGCAAATGCCACATTCAGGCCATCTATTACTACATCCCAAGTTCTGTTCTTCTTTAACAGGTCTTGAAAGTGAACAACCTCTTTAGGTGATGTCTTAAGAAATACATCATCCGATAGTAAAACCCGGTCCAACATTGCCACCTGTAACTGCTTATATTCAGTTGGTGTGGGAAGCTGTGGCGTCAACTGATTGTTACATGTCTGGCAAATGCCCCTAAAGAAAGATGTCTTCTTTTAGTAATCCCTTTACTCTACAAACAAGTTTAAGACCAAACTGTTTACATTACATAGTTCTCACAATATATTCAAGGTGTAATGGGTATAAGTGCAGATATTTCTGTTGGTGACTGAGGATGGCATACTGAGCAACATTATATCAGCATTTGCATCGTTTGCAGGCAGATAATTATAGCTATTACAAGTCATATGCTTTTAGGTTAGGGGAAGTACATCCAAGTACATGTCACAAGAGCAAGCCATTAGTGCTTATTTTCCCCTGGGCAGCAGGTCATATGTTAAAGTGTGGATGCAAAATGGTTAGTCTATACTGGCAGGCATAGTCCACTTGGTGGAGCACTTACAACCATGCAGAAAACATCGGTTCAATTATGTGATGTGCTTGTTGTAAGACTGTTTGACACACAGAAAAATCAACCAACACACTGACGTGTGTATATATTAAGGTACCATATACAAAAATATCTGCATATACCCATTAATCCCTATATAAATATGTCTAATTTAGCTAAATAAATAATACTTTGCCTACCTAACACAACTCGCTACATTAAAAAACTACGAGAGTATTATGAAAAGTTCTTAGCTTTGAAGTGAAATAATATGTTTTCTGCAATCAATTTTTTTCAGTATTGTCCCCTTTCCAGTCAAAGCACCATACCACATTTTTCTGTGAGTCGATCCCATCTCTGACACATCTATAAAATATCCAGCTACATCTGCCATAACCTCCTCACACCACTCAAGATGTTTTACAGCCATAATTTCAATAGCCGTGAAAATATGTGGAACGCTACTGGAGCAAATGTGCGGAAAAGAGTGGATGTTCCAGTAATTCATATTTCTAATACTATAGTTTTCCTATCACCAATGATGTTGTGTGGGCAGGTGCATTGTTTTAATGAAATATTGAGTTTTCTTTTGTTGTTCAAGACTCTCTTCATGTATATGAGTGGTTCAGGAGGCTTGGGTAGTAATAAACAGTGAGAGGTTTATACTTTGGAAGATAGTCAACAAGAAGAATTCAAAGAAGACACTAGCCACAACATTGCCAGCAGATGAAATCAACATTGTCTTTTCTGAAGCACGATCTTCAGTTATCACTCAGTGCTTTGATGAAGTTTCATTTCTAGCATTAATTCACATCTCAAGAAAGGAAGGAAGGATAATTGGGTTTTACATCTCATCAACATTGAGATCATTAAAGATGGAGCACAAACTTGGATGGTGTCAAAGATGGGGAAGGAAATCAGTTGTGCCCTTTCAAAGGAAGCGTCCCTACATTTGCCTGGAGTGATTTACGGAAATCAAGGAAAATTGAAATCTGGATGGCCGAAAGCAGGTATGAACTGTTGTCTGCCCAAATGAGAATAATTTCACATCTCATTCACAGTAACAAATCAGCACACAAAATCAACTGAATTATTTTCAAAATATTTCAAACGTTTCTGAGAAATTTGTTTATGCATTTGCCTTCGGACAGCAGTAGACACACCCACCTGTCTTGCACAAAGCTTTCCCATAGTTAATTCTTGCTGTATGCCTTTAATATTTGCCCTTAAATCCAGGTTTGTGGATTCCATATTGGTGCATTTCACAATATTTTCATGGGTGGGAGCAATTTTGGGACATCCTCTGCAAGCAACATCTTCAGGAAAGTACTGCCACATTTGAATTCACCTGTCTCTTCACTACTGAGAACCGGGCATATTCTAAGCCTTCTCTACTTTTGCTGAATTTTTGTTGGCGATAAAACACCCAAAACACAGAATGTTATCATGGCTTGGTATTCCCATTTATCCAACTGATCCAAACAAGACCTCTAAAAAGAGAGAGTAAGAGAGAGAGAGAGAGAGAGAGAGAGAGAGAGAGAGAGTGAGAGAGAGAGAGAGAGAGAGAGAGAGAGAGAGAGAGAGAGAGAGACGTACAAGCAAAACTATTACATGAGTCAAATTGACACTGGCTTATGCTATTGCTCTGTGTCAAGCTGAGAACTTCTCACACAGACCTCATTTAGCCAGAACTGAATGTCAAAAATATGAAAATAGAAATCAAATATTTCCTACTGAAATATCAAGCAGGAAGGTTGGAAAATTTCAAGTTGTACACGATCACCAAAAGGCAAGGCCTTAATGTAAGATGTGGCTCATGACGGAAATTTGCCAATGGAATGTAATAAAATTAGTTTTTATTATTTAAAGTTATTTTAAAAAAGTTGTTGAAATTTTGTTACAGAGAAGCTTGTCAGTAAGATGGAGACAAAGCAGAATTAATAGACAAATTATTACAGTATGGTGCATATACGGATGCAGGCATGAGGGCTGAGGGAGAGACAGGGAGTGGGGGAAGGGAAAGGTATGTGCAATGACAAGAGGAAATTAACACACCACATATTAGACAAAAATGGGGGTAGAGGATGTGTTTTAGTGTGAGGAAATTTATCGTATGACATTTCAGACAAAAGTATTCTGTCTTTTTCTGCCAATGACAACCATGTGTGATGCATAAGGAGCTCTGTACATCAATTTTTCAAGAGAAAGTCTGAAGTAAAAAACTGACTTTCCACATGCACGCTTCCCAGAATTTCCAATTGACATGAAAACGCAACTGACACATGTGATAGAGAACTAAGAAGTCAAGACAGACAGAGAACAAAATGACACTATCTCAGGATAGTCTGCCTCTTCTGCACTGAATGCAGGCCATTTTTGAAAGACAAAAATTAATTTAATTATGAAGAAGGCAAAAAGCAAAAACATCGGATCATAAAAATTGTGGGTGTGGGTTGTAAAGAGGAAGCAATGGAAAAAGATCTACACTGGCAGCTTGGTGAAATGTTGACAATAGGAGTCATGACTCCAAGGAAGGAGTATGCATGATGGAGAAGTGATAGAGGCAAGGAATTTATTTATTTATTGCTTCCCAAAAACCTGCCCTCCTGTTTGTCTCACTTCTTAAGCTAGGAGAATTCAGAAGACAACTACTTGGAAGAGTCATTTCTGTTTTTATGAGCTTTCGATGGGAGGATGTATCCCCAGGAACCAAGAACCAGAATTCCTGGTAAAATGTATTAGGGCTAGCCACCTGGACACACACAGTCTCTCCCCCCCCCCCCCCCCCCCCCAATATCAATAACTTCTT